>NC_086444.1:610852310-611158143 GCF_028390025.1 Pseudophryne corroboree | reverse complement strand
GGGATCGGAAGATAGAGACTACCCTAAAATGTATATACACTGCAGCCGGCCTCTCACAAAGACTGGTCATTGCGGGTTGTTGGATGACCCATGCTATTCATTCCTGGGCCATTCAAATTCAGGGGGGTCTCTCGGGGGATATGCCCTCAGTTACTATGGTAACCCTGCTGAAGCACATTCAGGACACTACACATGTCCTCTGTGATTCCCTCAAGGAGATGGGGAACATTAATGCTCGGACTTCTGCCATGTCAGTGTCGGCACGCAGGGCCTTGTGGTTGCGTCAGTGGATTGTGGATGCAGAATCCAAACGTAGTGTGGAATCCCTCCCCTTTTCTGTGAAACGGCTGAACTGCATCACTTCAGCCGCATCTGGGAGGTCTCCTGCCAGGATGCCTGGGTCAGGGAGCTCGTTTCTCAGGGCTACAAGCTAGAGTTCGACAGTACTCCCCCCAACGATTTTACGATTTTTCAACTCAAGCTTACCAGCTTTGGAGGATATGCAAGTTACGTTGCAACAGGCTATCCGAAAGTTGGTCCAGTACTATGTCCTTGTTCCAGCACCACTACCGTAATGCAGCAAGGGGTTTTACTCAAACCTGTTTGTGGTGCCGAAGCCGGACAGTTCGGTCAGACCCATTCTGAATCTGAAATCCTTAAATCCCTTTTTGAGGGTGTTCAAGTTCAAAATGGAATCCCTGCACGCAGATATTGCGGGCCTGGAAGAACAGGAATTTATGGTCTCCTTGGATATCAAGGACGCCTATCTCCATATTCCGATTTGGCCTCCTCATCAGGTGTACCTGCGGTTTGCCCTCCTGGATGATCACTTCCAGTTTCATGCACTGCCCTTTAGCCTGTCGACAGCCCAGAGGGTATTCATGAAGGTGATGGCAGAGATGATACTTCAACTCTGGATCCAGGGGGTCAATGTGGTCCCTTACCTGGATGATCTTTTGATAAAGGCAAGATCCAGGGAGCTTTTATTGCTCCATATCGACCGCACCATCCATCTTCTGTCCAACCATGGGTGGATCCTCAACTTGCAGATGTCCCACCTGGAGCCAACTCAGAGGCTCCTGTTCCTGGGGATGTTGCTGGATACTGTGGCCCAGAAGGTGTTTCAACCAGAGGACAAGGCGAAAACACTTCAGTAGATGGTCCGCATGGTGCTCCGACCTACTCGAGTGTCTGTACATCTTTGCATAAGATTGTTAGGCAAGATGGTCACCTCATACAAGGCGATTCAGTATGGGAGGTTCCAGGCCAGAATGATTCAGTTGGATATCCTGAGCAAGGGGTCCGACTCACATCTACAGATGCACCAGATGGCTGTCGCCTCAGGCCAGGATTTCCCTCCTGTGGTGGCTTCAGTCCTCCAATCTCCTGGAGAGCAGGAGTTTCGGGATTCAGGATTGGACCCTCCCCACGACGGATGCGAGACTGAGAGGATGGGGAGCTGTCACCCAAGGGGCGCAGTTCCAGGGCAGGTGGTCAGCCCATGAAAGCCTCCTTCCAATCAACATTCTGGAACTTCGGGCAATCTACAATGCTCTGCTTCAAGCCTCTCCTCTGCTCAAGGATCACGCGATCCAGGTACAGTCGGCAATGCCACGACAGTGGCTTATATCAATCGACAAGGAGGGATAAAAAGCAGAGCCTGCATGCGAGAGGTGTCAAAGATACTCCTCTGGGTGGAAAGAAATGCAAGAGCCATGTCAGCAATCTTCATTACGGGTGTGGACAACTGGGAGACGGACTTCCTGAGTCGTCACTATCTCCACCCAGGGGAGTGGGGACTCCACCATCTGGTGTTCCAGCAGATCATCGACCAGTGTGGTTGCCCACAAATAGACAATGTGGCTTCTCGTCTCAACAAGAAACTTCCCTGTATTACTCGCGGACCAGGGAGCCTCAGACGAGGGCAGTGGACGTGCTGGTGTCGCCTTGGCTGTACCGGCTAGTCTACCTGTTTTCTCAAATACCATTTCTTCCAAGAGTGCTCAAGCGAATCAGGAATCAAGGTGTCCAGGCAATTCTAATTGCCCTGGATTGGACTCGGAGGGCGTGGTACATTGATCTTCTGGACATGTCCGTCGAAGACCCTTGGCCTCTACCACTCAGAAGAGATCTTCTTCAACAAGGACAGTTCGTCTACGCGGACTTATGGCGACTTCGTTTGATGGCTTGGAGGTTGAGCGGAACATCCTAGCTCACAAGGGCCTTTCCAAGAAGGTTATTGCAACCATGGTCTAGGCCAGCAAACCTGTGATGTTAAAACACTATCATCAGATCTGAATGCGATATGTCTCTTGGTGCGAGGAATGCACGTATCCACCTGCATTGTTTCACTTGGGACGTTTCCTACATTTCCTGCAGGCTGGTGTGGATAAGGGCTTATGTCTGGGTTCCATTAAGGTCCAGATTTCATCTCTTTCCGCTTTCTTTCAGAAAAACTTGGAAGTGTTGCCAGAAGTTCAGACCTTCTTGCAACCTCCCATTGTGCCGCCTACGGCACCCTGGGATTTGGAAGTGGTGTTGAAATTTCTACAGTCCTCCTGGTTTGAACCTCTGATGACAGTTGAAGACAAGTACTTCACATGGAAGACGGTGATGTTACTGGCCTTGGCTTCTGCTCGTCGTGTTTCAGGATTGGGGGCCCTATTGTGTAAAAGTCCGTACTTGGTCTTTTACGAGGACAGAGCGGAGCTCCGGACTAGACAGCAGTTCCTGCTGAAGGTTGTCTCCACGTTTCATCTGAATCAACCTATTGTGGTTCCCTTCAGTTCTGACTCTTCTGCTCTTCTGGAGGCATTGGATGCTGTACCTGCCTTGAAGATCTATGTCAAGTGCACAGCTCGGGTCAGAAAAATGGATTCCTTGTTCGTGCTTTATGATTCGCAGAAAAAGGGTTGTCCTGCTTCCAAGCAGTCCATTGCTCGTTGGATTAAGCTGACTATCCAACAGGCCTATGTATCGGCAGCCTTACCTGTTCCTAAGTCTCTAAAGGCCCACTCTACTAGATCGGTGGGCTCTTCCTGGTCGGCTGCCAGTGGAGTATCGGCCTTGCAACTATACCGAGCTGCTACCTGGTCAGGGAAGAACATTTTTGTGAAGTTCTACAAAGTTGATACCCTGGCCAAAGAGGAAGGTGATGAGCAGTTGGGCAGGTGGTGCTGCAGCAGTCTCCGCACATTCTCACCCATTCTGGATGCTTTGGGACGTCCCCATCGTACTAGTTTTCCCCAATTTTCCTTATAGATGCTAGAGAAAATAGGATTTTAATACCTACCGGTAAATCCTTTTCTCGTAGTCCATAAGGGATATTGGGCACCCACCTCAGTGCTTGGACTTTTCTGCACGTTCTTGTTCTATAGTTACCTGTTCAGTGGTTGCTGTTGTTGTTACTAGCCATTGCAGATTGTTGTTTTGTTAGTGGTGTGCTGGTGTGTAAATCTCACCACCTTTTCTGTTATCATGTTCCTTCTCTCATATGTGTACTTTCTCCTTCGGGCACATTTTTACCTATAACTTCCTGTGGGAGGGGGCATAGAGGGGAGGAGCCAACACACCCATTTGAAGAAATGTAAAGTGCACTGGCTCCTTTGGATCCCGTCTATACCCATCGTACTAGTTTTCACCAATATCCCTTATGGACTACGAGAAAAGGATTTACCGGTAGTGTATGATGCATGTGTGATTTTGTCTCAAAATGCATAACTTTGCATTTTTCTATATTGAACTTTATTCCCCATTTAGCTGCCCAGGTTTGGTTTAAATAAGTCATTCTGTAGAGACTCCACATCCCTTTCTGAATTAATTACCTTACACAGTTTAGTATCATCTACAAAGATTGACACTGTGCTTTCCGGGCCTATTCCTAGATCATTGATAAATATATTGAACAGTAGTGGGCCAAGTACGGACCCTTGTGGTATTCCGTTGACTACTGGTGCCCAGCTGGAGAACATCCCATTGACCACTACTCGTTGTACTCTGTTATCCAGCCAATTACCTATCTATGTACAAATAGTATATCCTAGGCCAAGTTCCCTTAATTTGATGATCAATCTCCTGTGAGGCACTGTATTGAGGGCTTTTCGAAATCTAAATACACCACATCCACTGCTTTTCCCTGGTAAAGATTCTCACTCACTTCCTTGTAGAAGTTAATTAAGTTAGTTTGACATTATCTGTCCCTTACAAACCCATGCAGACTTTTGCTAATAATCTTATTAACCTGCAGATAATCCTCTATGCTATCCCTCAAAATACCTTCCAATATTTTACCCACTATAGAGGTTAAACTAACTGGTCTATAGTTACCAGGGTTATTTTTAGTTACCTTTTTAAATAAAAGCACTACCTCAGCTATGCGCCAATCCTTTGGTACCATGCCCGATATAATTGAACTAAGGAAAATCAAGTATAGGGGTTTTGCAAGCTGTGCCCTAAGCTCCATAATAACCCTCAGATCAAAACCATCTGGGCCTAGTGATTTATTAATCTTTATGTTGCTTAGTCTGTCACGATCCTGACTGTAGTTTTCGTATTTGGTGACTTACCCCTGCCATCTGTCCTGGATCCTGTGCCGTTTTGCTCACTGAGATAAACAGCTTGTCAGCACCATGAGTTTCCTGAGTTCTCTGCCTGGAAGGTAATAGTTAACGAGCTCTACCTGTGATTAATCTTTGGTGTGAGTCTGAATTCAGCAATCTGAAGTTTAGGCCTAAAAGCCAGCATCCTCTGTTTGTTTGCAGAAGTTCAGGCTTCAGTGTTCTCTCGGCCTGCTAGGCCTCGCTCCACTTCACAGCCTAGTCTAGAGTACTCACATGACAGTGACTGTTCACCTGACCCAGAGCTGTCCAATCCTGTGCCAGCTCTGAATCACCTGACACTGCTCACCAATCACCAAGGACCAGGAAGTATAAGTCTGAAGGCTGGAGTTGGAAACACTGCCAGTTCCTCGTGTCACACACAGCTCTGTGTGAGCTTTGAAGCTGAGCTCCCTAAAGGTAACCCTTGTACTTTAGTTCCTGTAAAAACTCTGTTTATTTGTTACCCAGTTTGGATTACATTTATGTTGCCATTGATATCCAGTATTTCCACGAGTCTCAACTTAAAGGCACAGTACAGTATTCCACCATCTCCACTTACAGGCACAGTTGCAGTGTTTCATCTTAAAGGCACAGTACAGTGTTCCACAGTCTCCACTTAAAGGCACAGCTGCAGTGTTCTACCGTCACAGCCGCAGGGTTCTTCAGCCTCGTACTAGAGTTATAGCCACAGTCATCGTTCTACTTTCAGTTGCATTTCCAGTTATATCCGGTACCAGCACGCATTACAGTTGCATCCCAGTCTCACCAGTAACCAGTCCGTCTTACTATCTTGCCAGTAACCTCGAGTACATAAGCACCTACTCCTGTGACACTATATCCAGTACAGTTTCACCTATACATTCATCCTGCTATCAAAGTCCCTGGTGATCCAGTGGTCAGGATACGGCTTCCTCTGCCGAGGCCCGGGTTCGATCCCCGGTCAGGGATTGCTCCTTCTTCTCACTGATTCCTACAGACCAGCCTAATATTCACATAGTTCTCCAGTTGCCCGCACAGACTTCACTAACACCGGGTTCACAAAACCACAGTCATGACATAGTCTCTCCAGGACTACTTCCTCACTTAAACAGGCATCAAGCCAAGAGTCATTACCTTCACTATCATTATGCACTACTGTCACCGTCTGATCCTCACTGGTGAAAACTGATAATAAAAAAAACTTCAGTATTTCTGCTTTTATTTTATCATCGTTAATCAAAGCTGCCAGTTCATCTTTTAGATGGACCTACATTCTCCTTCTTTAACCTTTTACCTCACCACTATCCCTATTTGACCTATTAAGACTTTCTAACCCTCCCCCCCCCCCCCAAAGTTAGTATCTTTCCTTATGCTATGGACATCATTTTCTATATACCATATTATTGAGCCATATTCATCATCAGGTAATTAATTGGGATTATCTTGAGCAATACCCGTGTCAATATTTCTGGTGCCAATTCCCATGCAAATACCCTTGCCCTTGCCAGCTGCTCTTTTACTCCCCCCTCCTCCACCCCCAAATTGTTCACTACCCCCATCCTTACTGTTATCACTGTTTGACCCGTAGCTTCTAGCTAAACCCTTCCCCCAGGCTACAAGTTTAAAAGCTCCTCCAACCTTCTAACCATCCTGCCCCCCAGCACCGCACATCCCTCCTCATTCAGGTGCAATCAATCGCGACAAAAAAGATGACGCCTGACTGAGAAGTCTGCCCAGTGTTCCAAGAACCCAAACCACTCCTTCCTATACCAGTCTCTAAGCCACACATTTACCTCCCTAATCTCCCTCTGCCTCCCTGGGCTAACACGTGGCACTGGTAATATTTCAGAGAATATTACCCTAGATGTCCTTGCCTTAAGTTTCTTGCCTAATTCCCTATAGTCTTTCTTAAGGACTTCCCACCTATCACTAACTTTGTCATAGGTTCCAAAATGCACCAAGACCGCTGGGTCTTTACCAGCCTTCCCAACAATCTATCTACCAAGTCAGCGATGTGCCATACCCGAGCACCCAGAAGACAACCGACTGTACGGCAATCACGGTCCCGGTAGAAGATTACCTTGTCTGTTCTCCTAATAATAAAATCCCCTGCCACCACAATCTGACTAGGTACCTCACTAACTTTTTTCCCATCTGTACCGGGGAGACCACTCCTCTGGTTGCTAGAGGAAACAGTCTCCTCTGGTTCCATCATTTCCTCACTGCCATCCTCAGAATCTTCGTCCAATCGCGCAAATTTGTTGGGGTTTGGCAGATTGGAGATGTCCTGTCTCCCCCTCTTCTTCCTTCTAACCATGACCCAGCTGTCTACCTGATCATCCTTATCTACCAGTGTTCTCCCCTGCAACTCCTCCACCATTCTAGCTAAACTTTGCTCGAGATTGTGAATATCGCGTAACGGTCCGCTCTAGATCATTGTGTCCCTTTTTACTGCGTCATCCAAATTATTATATTTGTCTCTAGTCGTTAAGCCTTGTTATAGTTTAGTAAGAAAGCTAAAGGCCTGGAGATATTGGAACAATGGAAATGATAGTTCTGGAAACTTATCCTGCAATTGAGAGCAGGTAAGAGGTTGAAGCTGTGTAGGGTCCAAAAATTGATACACATAACATAATACCCCATGATACCAACTGTGAAAACATAGGTGTGTGGTTTGTGGGAAAAAGTTAGGGTTTCCCCATAATGGAATGAATAAAGAGGAAAACCTTTGTAATTTATGACTGGAGCGCAAGAGTCTCCATGCTTCACATGTAGTGTTTAAAAGAATATTGTCTTTGAGGTCCAGTTCTAGAGCTCTAGGATGCGTATGCACTAGTGAAACCAACTCTCTGTGGGGGCTAAAAGCCTGTTCCCTAGACTTCATGGTATAAATGTTGTTGCCACCAATCCAATCTAAAACGATTTTAAAGTTCGCTGCTATGGCATATTCACTAAGACTTGGTAGATTGACCCCACCCAATTCTTTGTGTTGCTGCAATTTAAATAATGACAGTCAGGGTTTCTTACCATCCCAGATAAATTTACCAAGGGCAGTATGAAATAGTATGGGATCTCGTTTAGTGGGCAACAAGGGCAACATTTGCACCAAATATAATAACCTAGGAAATGTGATCATCTTATACAGGTGACATCTCCCTATATATGATAAGGGTACATTTTTCCATCTGCTAAAATCAGAATACATCCTAGTAAACAATGGGGTGTAGTTAATATCATACCAGGTTTTAGGATCCGAGGAGATCTTTACTCCCAGGTATTTAATGGAGGTCTGGGCCCACGAAAAGGGGAAGGCGCCACCCAACCTATTTTTGCATCTGTTCCCAAAGCTAAGGCCACTGTTTTCGAGTAATTCAATTTAAAACCGGTGATCTGGTCCAACTTGTCCAGTGTAGATATTAGCAAGGGAACAGCTTGTTTGGGGTTTGAGAAATAAAGTAACAGGTTATCCGCAAAAGCAGACACTTTAATTTCTTCCATGCTTACGGTAATACCACTCCAGGCCATCATTGTATCAAAATATCTAAAAATCGGATCTAAGTTAAACAAAAGCGGGGATAATGGGCATCCCTGTCTAGTATCATGGTATAGCGAAAAAGCAGGGAAGTTTAAAGAGTTAATGGTAAGAAAGGCTTTAGGTTCTCTATAGATCATATTAAAAACATGTATGAATTCAGGTCCAAACCTTTGATAATCAAAGATTCGGGTTAAGTGGGCCCAGGACACCCTATCAAAGGCCTTGTTGGCGTCACAACTGAGAATACTATTTCTGTCTTTCATGGATTGGGTATGTATGATGGCTGCAAACAAAGCATGGATATTGGTCACTGAGTGTCGGCCTTTTACGAAACCTGTTTGTGCTTGGTGCAACAATGTAGGTAATAACATTTGCAATCTCAGTGCCATGAGTTTTGAAAAAAATTAAAATTCTGGTTTAACAGGGAGATTGGCCTATAGGAGGAAACCTATGTCAGCCTTTGGAAGTAATATGATGCGGGCTTCATTGAAACGGTCTGGAGCAATATTACCGCTGATAATAGAGTTATAAAAGGTATGTAGTGTGTGGTCATAAAAGGGGACAGTAATTTATAATAAGCTACCGAATATCCATCTGGACCCGGCGACTTCCCTGACAGAAGTGAGGCAATTATACTAGAAATTTCAGATATCATTATGGGTACTAACAATTGTTCCTTATCTGAGGGTGTTAATTTAGGAGATTGAGCCTGGGATAAGAATTCAACTCCAACTTGTGACTCATCAGGTGAGGTGGTGTATAGAGATTTAAAATAATTCAAAAAAGCATTCTCAATTTCATCTGGGGACGTGGTGTATTCACCCGATGGTGATTTAATCGAGGCGATACGTTTGAGGTCTATAGCAACATAGTCGCCAATAATTTGCCAGATCTATTGCCCTATCTAAAATACCTATTTTTATGAAAAGTCACATCAAGTTGAACCCTCTCTGTGCTTATTATACAAAGATTTAGTGTCCCTATATGATACTCTGTTCTGCTCCAAATAATCCGTTAATAGGGTGGAATAGGCCTTAGAAACCTCATCACTAGCCTGCGCAAGTTTTAATTGCTATTTTTTCCTCTGGTGGTTAACATATGATATAATATGTCCACTCAGGACCGGTTTTGATGTTTGCCAAAATAAATTTATATCTTGACTATGCTCTAGGTCAGTGGTTCTCAAACTCGGTCCTCAGGACCCCACACGGTTCACGTTTTCCATGTCACCCAGCAGCTGCTCTGTGTATCACCAACTGTCACATTTTAAAAATCTACAGGTGACCTGCAAAACATGGACCGTGTGGGGTCCTGAGGACCGAGTTTGAGAACCTGTGCTCTAGGTTATCATTTGTATAATACTGAAAAGTTTGAGTCATATGTTTCTTAAAATGGTCTGAATTAAATAAGTAATCCGGGAACCTCCAGTTAAAAGAGGTGTATCTTGGGGTATCTAACGTGAGAGTAAACTACATTGATGCGTGGTCCAAAATTAGTATATCTCCCACTTCGGCAGAAGTTACCCTGTGTAATAATGGTCTAGGAATTAACCACTAATCTAGCCAGGATGAAGTGTTATGTGGGTGAGAGTAGAAAGTGAACTCCCGTGATACAGGATGGAGATATCGCCAGGGGTCAATTAATTGAAACGTGTCTATGACTAGCGATAAACTAGATGGTGCTCCCCTTCTGGTCGCCTTGTGTGGACTACCCCTAGAAGCATTGAGGTTCGGATCAATGACCACATTGAGGTCACCTCCTATGATTAATTGCCCTTCAGCCCATTCTTGTAAAGATACAAATATATCAGTATAAAACACAGCACTCAAACCAGGGGTAGCATATATACAAGCTTGGGTATATATCTCTCCTTCTAGGGTAACTTTCAGAAACAAAAATCTACCCTCCGTGTCAGCCCATTCCTGAGTTATGTCATAGGAAACATTTTTGTAGAACAAAATCAGTACCCCTCTAGATTTGGATTTAGAAGGTGCACTTCTAAAGTCTTTCAACCACTTATCTTTGTGGACATTAGGATAGCCTTCTTTCCTGTGCGATTCTTGCAGGAAAGCTAGATCCGGCTTAAAATATCTAAGATGTCTAAGTACCTTTTTCCTCTTTACCGGTGTGTTCAGACCTTCCACATTCCATGACAAGATATTAATAGAAGTCTTAGTACTACGTCAGAGCTGGCCCTAACCAATATGATGCCCCAGGCAAGATTTTGGCTGTTGCCCCCTAGCACCGCCGCTAGTTCTGCCTCTGACCCTGCACCCCTTTCACAGCACCATCACCCCTAGCCCGTAGCAGACCTAATTATATTTTAAATAGGAACAGTGCGCACATTCGGTGCACAGCCCAAAAAGGGGCATGTTCTTGTTGGGAAGGGGCATGGCCACACAATAGTACCCCCAATTCAAATTACACCACATAGTAGTGCAACTTTATTCACATTATATTATGCGATAGTGTCCCAAATTCACATTACATCACACCATAGTACCAATTTACCTTATACATTACTCCTCACAGTAGTGCCCCTTATTCACATCACATCACATTGAATTGCTCCTTATTCACATTACACCACACCATATTGCTTTTTATTCACGTTAGACCACACAGTAGCGCCCTTTCTATATGTTACGCCACACAGTAGAGAACCTTATACACATAATGCCACACATTAATAAGGCCTTTATACACATAATACCACACAGTAATGCTCTTTACACATGACACACATTATTAATGACTTTATAAACATAATTCGCCTTACAGATTATGCCAACCTTTATTAATGCCCTTATACACATAATGTCCCTTACACATATGCCGTACATTTTTAATGCCCTTATACACATAATGACACACATAGGGCCTCTTATGTGGCATGCCTATATTCTGTGTGCAACTGTGGCTGTATCTGCATATGAAATGCTACGTTACAGTGATTTCCAGGGATACACTGTAACGTAGCATTTTGTAATCAGATACAGCCGTAGTCACACACAGAATATAGTCATGCAGCATATCATTTTAATCAGCAGAAGCTTACAGAGGGAAAAGGTAGCAGGTGCACTATCTCACACTAGCTCAACCTGTAGTAACCAGAGGCACTTAGCATATTCCTGGCCAGGGCTATGAGCTTACCCACCGCATCAAGGTATCCTCTCATTGGGTAAGTCCCTAACACTAACTATAGGGGTTCTGGTCCGGGGGGCAGGACACCACAGAGCCACCCAGCCAGACAACCCCAGGGCATCGCAGGAGTGATAAAAATATAGGGTTAAAAAGGTAGGAGCAGCTGCTGCTGCATGTGTGAATAATGTGAGGAGTAAAAGAAAATTATGTTAAGGTGTTACATATCTATAAAACAAACTATAAGTGCCATGGAGTGATGAAATAGTGTTAAATTGCAATGCCCCAGGGACACCCAGCGACGGCAGGCACAGGGAGCCCCGCACCCCAGAGAATTCCCCCCTTATGGACTGCCATATTAAACAAAATGTAGGAGTCTTACCTCAGTGTGCTCATTCCAAATGTAAAGGCTAGAGTGTTGGACTATTTAAAATCAGAGGGGTGGGTGGGGCAGGGTGCTAAATTAGGGTGAAGGTGTCTCCTACCTTCAAAAATGTATGAATACATCAGTTACAGAGGGAAAAGGGCCCTAATTTGCACACCTTAATTAGGTAGTGAGGTGCTACTCTGCTTGAGACTTAGTAAAGTGTACAGAGGGAAAAGGTAGCAGGTGCACTATCTCACACTAGCTCAACCTGTAGTAACCAGAGGCACTTAGCATATTCCTGGCCAGGGCTATGAGCTTACCCACCGCATCAAGGTTTACTAAGTCTCAAGCAGATGCCCTAGTCTGACGTGTCAGACTGGAGAGCAGAGCATATTGCTCCCACATTATAAAATAAAGGGCATGCAGTTGCCGGGAGTAACAGACACCAGCAGACACACTGAACAGTGAAGAGAATGGACAGTTGCTACATGTTTGATACTGGTCTTTTTGTATAACCAGCAAGTGTGGCAGTATCTGGACATTGCTGCTATCTGTTTCCAACGAGCAAGCAAAAATAAAGCATGAGGCTTGCAAAGGATGGCATACCCTGTGAGATCACATCCCTTGTGTGGGTGCCCCTTTAACGGGTGCAAGCGCAAGCATGCACCCACCCATCCTGCCACCCCCATCTCACAAAATGCTGTCACAATTTTTTTTAAAAAAAAGCTACTAGCATTACTAATGTGGGGCATATGTGTCAGGTGCATTATTGTGTGGAATTATGTGTATTATGAGCATTACTAATGTGGGGCATATGTGTAAGGTGCATTACTGTGTGGATTTATGTGTATTATGGGCATTACTGTGTGGCATTATGCAGGGTTGAACTGGCCCACAGGGTCACCACTCAGTGGATCCCACTGCCTGAGTTGTTGCTGGGTTAGATGCAGAACTAGCAGCGGTGCTAGGGGGCACCAGACATAATTTTGCCTAGGGCATCAAATTGGCTAGGGCCGGCTCTAGTAGTCAGTCATCACAAAATGCTGATAACATTGTGGGGAAGAGTCCAGAGCCCTCCTAGCTGGAGGCTATCAAAACTATGAATTCTGATATGTCATCTCAACTCACTGCAAATGCCAATAAAACTCAGGAACTGCAACAAGCAGTGGCAAATCTAACTGCAAAACATCCGCTCTGTCCATTACAGGTGCACAAAAGCGTGCTTTACCTGCACTCCTGTCTGATACTGATGATGATATACAGGATGATGGGGATGACGTGGACCCCATAAGCGGGGATTCCACCCCTACACAGGGTATTGAATCCCTCATATTGGCTATTCGGGATGTGTTAATGCTCCCCCTGGAGGATGCTACTCATAGTTGCTTACCCTCCCTCATTCTGCAGGAGACTCCCTGAAATATTAGCAATCTCCCTGACTCCATGAATAGACCAGCAATCTCCCTGATTGCACCTTGCCCCCATTATATAGCTGTTACATTCTTGGAGAAAAAAAAAAATTAGAGATAAATTATAGATATATGCATTCAAATGGGATCATCAGTGCAATTTCCCTGTATTGGTTACAAGGCACAAAGTTCCCTATGGCTACATGCATTTTAAATACGGTTTCTCGTGGCCACTTACAGTATATGGAAATTCTTGTAAAACACAATACACAAACAAATCCTGCTAAATATCGGTGTCTTTTCTTCAACAAGTATATCTTACTGACTTTGGGGATCATTTTCATTTGGATGTAAGTCATTTTCATGCCACGCCTTTCATAAGTAGCAGTACACATCCGCGCAGATAGGTGTTACTTTCACATCTCCCTGAAATGCTTTTTCAAAAGTAGGCAAGTATGATGCTACTAATCAACAGTCATTTTTCCTCCCACAAGACAAACTGACTGTCACATTTCCTGATTCTAAAGAATTAGATGACTTATTTAAATTAGCCTGGAAAAATCCAGATAAAAAATATCAGGTGTCCAAGAGGTTTTTAAATACCTTTCCTTTTGCCCCTGAAGGCAGGAAATTCTGAGAAGAAACTCCAGCAGTCGATGTCTCCGTCTCTCGCCTTTCTAAAAAGGCGGGGCTTCCTGCTCCTGGCTCTTTCACGGTAAAAGATCCGGGGGATAGGAAAATAGAGACTACTCTAAAATCTATCTACACTGCTGCATGTGTAGCTCAAAGGCCGGTCATTGCTGGTTGCTGGATGACACATGCCATTCATACATGGGCTACTCAAATTCAAGAGGGCCTTTCAGGGGATATGACCTTGGTTACTACTGTAACTTTCCTAAAACACATTCAGGACACACCAATAGTCCTCTGTGACTCCCTTAAAGAGATTGGCAATATACAGGCTAGAACAACTGCTATGGCTTTGTCTGCTCGCAGAGTCATATGGTTGTGTCAGTGGATTGCAGACGCTGACTCCAAATGTATTGTGGAATCTCTCCCCTTCACAGGCTCTTCGGAGGGGAATTGGACACATGGATCTCCAAAGCTACTTCTGGGACCTCATGGTGGTGGCTCGATTACGTCACTTCAGTCATATCTGAGACGGCTCCTGCAAAGATGCTTGGGTAAGGGCCCTTATCTCTCAGGGTTACAAGCTGGAGTTCGACAGTGCTCCTCCCCAACGATTTTTCAAATCAGGCTTGCCAGCTTTGGAAAATATGCGTGTTACGCTACTACTGGTCATCGACAAGTTGGTCCAGTCCCAGATCATTGTTTCAGTACCCCTGATACAACAAGGGGGTTACTACTCCAGTCTGCTTGTAGTGCCAAAACCAGACGGGTCTGTGAGACCCATTTTGAATCTGAAGTCCTTGAATCCTTACCTGAAGGTTTTCAAATTTAAGATGGAATCTTTTTGAGAGTGGTGATCGCGGACCTGGAACAACAAGAATTCCTTGTGTCCCTGGATATCAAGGACGCCTACCTGCATATCCCGATTTGGCCTCCTCATCAGGCCTATCTATGGTTCGCCCTTCTGAACAATCACTACCAGTTTCAGGCATTGCCCTTCAGCCTGTCTACAGCTCCGAGGGTGTTGACGAAGGTGATGGCGGAAATGATGTTCCAGCTCAGAGTCCAGGGGGTCAACATTGTTCCTTTCCTGGACGATCTCCTGATAAAAGCAAGTTCCAGGGAGCTTCTATTGCTTCCTATAGATCGCACTATACAACTTCTGTCTCACCACGGGTGGATCCTCAATCTTCAGAAGTCTCAACTGGAACCATCTCAACGGCTCCTGTTTCTGGGTATGATACTGGATACTGTAGCTCAAAGAGTGTTTTTCCCAGAGGACAAGGTGAGAACACTCCAAGAGATGGTTCGCATGGTTCTCCGTCCTGCTCGAGTTTCCATTCACCTTTGCATAAAGTTGTTGGGAAAAATGGTGGCCTTGTAAGAGGCGATACAGTTCGGCAGGTTCGATGCCAGACCTTTCCAATTGGACATCCTGAACAAGTGGTCCGGTTATCCAGATGCACCGACTGATTCAGCTGTCACCCCAGGCCAGGTTTTCGCCCCTGTGGTGGTTGCAGTCTTCCAACCTACAGGAATGTCGACGTTTCGGGATTCAGGATTGGACCCTCCTCACGACAGGTGCAAGTCTACGAAGATGGGGAGCTGTCACCCAGGTGGCACAGTTCCAGGGCAGGTGGTCTGCCCAAGAGGCCCTACTCCTGATCAACATTCTGGAACTTCGGGCGATATACAATGCTCTGCTTCAGGCCTCCCCTCTACTCAGGGATCGGGTGATACAGGTTCAGTCGGACAACGCCACGGCAGTGGCATACATCAATCGACAAGGAGGGACAAAAAGCAAGGCCTGCATGTGAGAAGTGTCAAAAATACTTCTCTGGGCGGAAAGAAATGCAAGAGCACTGTCCGCAATTTTTATTCCGGGTGTGGACAACTAGGTAGCGGACTTCCTGAGTCGCCACAACCTCCACCTGGGGGAGTGGGGTTTACATCCTCAGGTGTTTCAACAGATTGTCGACAGGTGGGGATACCCACAGATCGACATGATGGCATCTCGCCTCAACAAGAAGCTTCGCCACTACTGCTCGCGAACCAGGGACCCTCAGGCGAGTGCAGTAGATGGTCTACCTATTTCCTCCGATCCCATTGATCCCAAGGGTGCGCCAACGGATCAGACATCACAGAGTCCAAGCAATCCTGATTGCGCCGGATTGGCCCCCAAAGGGCGTGGTACGCAACTCTTCTAGACATGTCCGCAGAACACCCTTGGCCTCTGGCGTTCCTAAAGGATCTTTTTCAGCAAGGACCGTTCCTCTACCCAGACTTACGGCGGCTTCGTTTAACGGCATGGAAGTTGAGCGGAATATCCTACCTCACAAAGGGCTTTCCAAAATGGTCATTGCCACTATGGTGCAAGCCAGAAAACCTGTGACGTCAAAACATTATCTTCATATCTGGAGGAGATACATCTCTTGGTGCGAGGAACGCACGTATCCGCCTGCAGAGTTTCACTTGGGATGTTTCCTATGTTTCCTGCAGGCTGGTGTGGATAAATGCTTACGTCTGGGATCCTTTAAGGTCCAGATTTCAGCTCTTTCAATTTTCTTTCAGAAGAAATTTGCTATGTTGCTAGAAGTTCAGACCTTCTTACAAGGGTTGCTCCTAATTATTTTTATCATTTTTTATCACTTTTATGGCTATCAGCCCACCATCCATAGCCCACGGATGGTGGGGACAGCTTCAGGATTCATCCCTGGCCATTGGGTACCTGGAGGGGGTACCTATTTATTTTAGGGTTCCCCACTTCCCCAGGGAACCCTGGCCAGGGGTGACTGGTTTGGGTGTGTGATGCTGCAGCCGCAGGGACCTTATAAAAGTATCCCCTGCGGCATCACCTCCCTGGCTAGTGGAGCCCGGTGCTGGTTTTAAATATATGTATATGTATATGTATATATATATGTGTGTGTGTGTGTGTATCTATGTATGTATGTTACAGCATAACTTTGGAATGCCTGAAGCAATTAACACCAAACTTGGTACACATATGACTTGCAGTCTGGAGAAAAATACTGTGGGGGTAAGACACCCCTAGCACCCCTAGGGGTGGGGGTGAGAAGGGGGTGACATGTATAAATCCATAGTTTTCAGGGTCGCGATGATAAATAGTGACGCTCCCGATGCCGTTTAAGTCCAAGTTCAGCCCCATCAGCATGGGGGGTGAGAAGGGGTGAAAAACTAAAATGTCCAACATGACAGACAGTGTCAAATCCATAGTTTTTGGGTCGCTAAGTTGATCGCATTTTGAAAATTGATATGTTCTGATAAAGCTAATTATTTATCTTATAACATTCACTATATATTGGTAAGAGACTCAGTACGCAATGGGCGTACGGGGTACCGTAATGGTACGCACTTAGCGTAGCAGACGCTAGGCCGTGGTCGAGACGTACGAGCGGCACGCTCGCTCACGGCTTACGCTGGGTATCGAGCACGCTATAGGCGGCCCGAGCACCGTAATGCTACGCTACTAGCGTAGCAGACGCTGTGTCCACGAGAGGAACACGAGCGGCGCAGACGCTCACAGGATGACACACAGTAAACCTTGTATGCAACACAATGAAATGCTAAGCCTATACTGTAAACCTTGGTCTTGTAATGTTAACACAATGTAACGCTGATTAACCTCTATTACATGAAAGCTGATTGAGCGATTGAGACGCTCAGAAACCCTCTATACTAGCTAGAGAAACACAGACACCTTGCTGAGGTTCCAACACCTTTACTAACGAGATTTAGCTATGTAAAAAGGGGAAAACAGTTAACAGCTTATACACTACAGCACTAACATAAAACACCTAAACAGAATAACTGAAAATATACAATATACAACAGCGTCTTAATCCTAAACAATAACAGTGAGAGAGAGAGTATGGCAAATACAGACAGAGAAAAAGTTGGTTACAGAGAAAAACTTACACACTGGGGAATGATCGCTGCGCAGTCCTGGAAACCAGCTCTCTAGTTAGTCAATGATGAAAACCTTTTGGAGAGAAAACTACGCTGGCCCAGGCTGGCTGTTCTTATATACACTACATACAGTATACTACAAAGGGCCCTAAAATCTCATTGTTCATTGGACACAGGAATCTGTCTTCACATTATAACAAAAGGTCATAGGTTGATTCGAACAGGTGGGCTGTGACTATTTCAAACTGCTCAGGTGGGAGGGAATCTCAGGTTTCCCGCCGCATGGATAATGAACTGCAAATACAGTAAATGTCCATAAACTTCTTATAAACATAACTATACGCAGGAGCGATTAATCTCTTTCAAACCAACACCGGAATGTTACTAATAATATACTCTTCCGTTGCATACTAAACACCACTGCTCAAAACCTGTCTGACCCTTCGTATCATGTAAAGAGGGATCTCTCTTTCCATGAACCAGTTACACTAAACAAACTTACTGATATTATTAAGGGGACCATAACCCATAAAATACACTATTTAGATTAACTATGTAACGATCGAGTCGCCCGCCAGACGCACACAAACTCTACCGTAAATGCGCATACCACGCGCCTGAGCGCACGACCGTGGAGGCGCCATCACGCAACTGCGAATATGCGCACGCACGGGAGATAATGTGCACGTGCAGCGGGCAAGTGCATGGGGTTAGTACAAGGCATCATAGGTCGCTATATTTTTCGACTTTGACAGTCCACCCTTTGGCAGTCACCAATAACTGCCACTTCCTAAACAGTTCAAACAGAAAAATATATGTCATCATGTAAATACCTTTTTATGATTGGGTAAAGGAAGGAGAGGAGAAGGTGGGAAAAGTATGACCTAGTGAGACAGTAAAAGCATGTGTGTATGAGATCCATGTTTGAGGGGTCATGTATCATCGTGCCGTACGTGTTCTAAATCAAGCTTCGAGGTATTGCGAAGTATACATTTGAATCCTTCTTATCCCGTATTAAGGGTCTGTGGATGGGCTGTCAAACTCTACCGAGCTCTTTTCGGCTTTTGGTTGCAACAAATGGGGGAGCACATTTAGTTGATGATACATGAAGGGGGGGAACATGTGAATGCTAATATGTGAGAATCACTTGTCGACTATGTGAGATACTACCTGGAGGTTGTAGAGATGAAGATAAGAAACAATCGTTATAAATGCAGTCGTAAACTATGTGAGTTTAAATAAACAGTCGCCGATTGAGGTCTTGTCTGATGTCTTGTCTGATGTACATGTTGTCTGATGTCTCTCGGTGCTTTTGCTGTAAGTGGCGAGCAAAAGCTGTTCCAGTGTCCATAAAATTACAGTCTCTAAAGTTTTGGGTTTTCCGTAGATAGTTAAAGTCACTAAAAGTATTGGGTGTCTGTGACACAGTTCATCAATGGTCTGTATAAAAGAGGTTGTCAAATTCTTCTTCCAAGTGGATGTCTTTGTGCCTTGGAGGAAAACAAAGGAGAAACGGGTGAAAGAAACGGACCGTGGAATCACATTTTCATCACAACATTGTCTCTATCGTTGGGTCATAAATCAAATTAGTTGTTGTTATTACAGTGTCCTCGCTCCTCAGACTCATCACTCTGGTACTACCTTTACACTTCGTTAAAGTCCGAACGCATCCAAATATCAGACCAACCAATATGACGACTCCCAGAATACACAAGAGAAATTTCCCTACATCCATGATAATGCCTTGGGCCCATTCTCCTAAACCAGAGAACCAATTTCGTGGGTTCAACCATGACACCCAACTGGTCAGCTCATTACCTACAGCAGCGAGTGTGAGATTGTGTTTCCTTCGAAACTCCCACTTCAATTGCAAAATGTCATCCATCTTTTGGTCTATGACCTCGGCCGGGTCCTCAGTGCTGTTTGTAATATACGTGCAGCACTTTACTCCATATTAAGTTGCTAGGGTAACACAATACCCGCCTGTCACTGCTGTGAGATAATTGAGAATCATCCTATGCTGAACCAGCTCTGTTTTGTAGGCTTGTAACTCTCTCCCAGTGTACCTGAACGTGTCGTCATACATTTCGGTGATATTGTCTAATAAGTTTGCTAGCGCAGATATATATCTATAATTTATCACTCCTCTGGCGGTACGAGTGATGTCTAACGCGAGTAGGAATTTAATCCCGGTGGATTCATGGATCAGATCAGAGGCCGGATGCTCTGTCCTCTCTATCAGGTGTCGTTTAACGACGTGCTCGTAATGAGTGTGAGTATAAGGAGCTTGGGCACCGCGGTGAATGTCTTTCATTTTGATATGGGATACAGTCATTACTTCAGGCAGTACTTTTCCAATGTAACACAATCCCTCTGAGTTTGGGGCAAGCCACTTATACGCCTTTCTCCCGCATATGAAATATGCATCATCGGGGAGAACATATGGGATGGAGTATGACATAACCATGTTACAAACTTTCCATGTGAAATCTCCTAACCCTAACTCTCCCATCTGTCTAGTACACATATCTGGTTGTACGATATGTGCACAGTATCCTGGTGATACTTCTCCAACTCGCATGGTCCTACTTCCTAGAGTGTACCTATACCGGAAATATCTTCCACTGTTGGCTATCTGGCGTATAAGTTCTGTGTCTATGGGCATTCTATCGGCTCTATATAAAAATGTCATGGTTTGATTACTCCATGACACTTCCCAATTTCCCGGCTTTCGGGGATTGGAAATGTTAAAGCATACTAAGGACTTATCCACATGATATTGGTGGAGCTTCAAACTAGGAGGACTAGAGATATTAAACCTCTTGTCCACCGGCCTCCCACCACTTAACTCAAGTACCTCTCCTACAGTTAAAGGGAATGGTACTAGTCCTGATTTGCTATGACCTTGAGGTACTTGAGAGCATACCCAACAGTCTGTCTGGTGTAACACTTTACCCACTAAGGAGTGATAGTCACTCAATGGATACCGGTCCATGTGGATATTAAAACTGGACTGACATTTCTTGATGCACCCATCCTCAACTATATTGTCACAATGCCTACAGATGCAGTTTTCTTCAGCTAACAATCCTTCACAATTCCTTCTATTGTCAATGCTACCAGATCGTTTTCTGATACTCGCCTTTACTCGGTGATTATGTTGCTCTTGGAAATCTACGCCTCCATCCTGGTCATCAGAACCCATTCCAGATCCTTTCTCGACCTCCATGGTACTCTCACCGAAACAGACTGCTCTGGTCAACATCATGGTCAACAGGAAAATCCGGATCACAGTCTCTTGGGGCAAGTCCATATTACAGGAGGAGAAAGAGAAATTTGTAATGGGGGTACAAAAAATAATTTGAGGGGAAAGAAAAATGTTACAATGCTTTTGTCCTCTAGTCTTGTTGTTCTTCTTGCTCTGTTGTCATCTTAAAGGTGCTGTCTATCAATCTTCCAAACGAACATTCCGGTGATACAATATTCCTTCCAAATCTGCGATCTTTCTGTAAGGAGCAAAAATCTTGCATTACCATTTGTCTAACTGATGTGTGACATACCATCTATAAAGCATGAGAACATGAGAGAGAAGAGGAAAAAACAAACGAGAGAGAGAACAATTCATATATATGTTACATAAAACAACAAACAAAAAACATTGTCAGATCTTCCGTTCACCATCAGGCTGTCACACCATCACATCCATTGGTATCTTTGCGCAGTCTCCCCCACCAGTATTTCCACACTCCACCCTTTTGTGCCTGGCAAGGACACACCGATGTCGGTAGGTCACACTGGGGTTAGGTAGACTTCTGCAAAGACCAAGTAGCTATGTGATGTTTGAGTTCTGCCGATGAACGTCAGAGATGGGGAAAAAGAAACATTTACAGATAAATTACAAAGTTTACCCGGCCGTTCCTGTGTCTACAAGGAACTGACCTCCCAATATCATTAACTGTAACCTCAGGTTTACTACCAGGCCTAATGATCAACTTTCCTGACTGCATATTACAGGTGCGGCCCAAACTTCTTCCTAGGTGATTCCTGATTACAATTTCGTGTATCATGACTTTGCTCATGTTTTTGTCTAGGGGGTTGATATACCTTTTGTGGATCTTTAAACCGACAACTTCGTGCAAAATGACCTTCCTTCTGGCAATTATAACATCTTATCACCTTTGACTTACCCACAGGGATCTGAGGCTTCTTACCTCCCTGTGCTTCCCTGTTTCTTTGGATATCATGGTCATGTCGTTGTCTAGGGGGTTGATATGACTTTTGTATATTTCTTGATCTACAATCTCTTGCAAAATGTCCCTCTTTGTGACAATGATAACAAACTATCGTGATATATAACACCGTACGTACCTGTGGACACGACCTCACCTGACCCTCCGTTAGGGGGTTTGACTACTGCCTTTACCGATTTGGTCGCGTCCACCTGGATGTCTTGTATGATGGCTGCTGGAAAAGGTGCCGACATCGTGCTGGGCTCACTTTCTTGCTTGTAATCCTGAGGGAAGTTTTACATGGGGTGTAACTTGCACGGGTTAACAGTTGTACATTTAACAGTTTTACTTTTATCATTGTTACATTTGTTACAATTATTCTTATCATCTATACAGTTACTAAGTGCATGTTTATCATATACCAGTGTGCCATTCTCTGTAACCACTTTCTCTCTTGTTGCCATATTTTTCTTACCAAAGTGAGAGTCAGCTGTGTAAGCTAATCCTCCTTGTATCTCACATTCCCGTTGCCATAACTGTAAACAATCATAATGTCGAATCCGCCTCTTCGCGGACTTAATTAGACATATCCTTTTCTTTAAATTTTGTAACACCTTGGGACTAAAACTGCCTACCCGTGGGAACTTTTCCCCGTCATGTACAGTCATTCTTTCCCATTCATTGAAAACCTTTGTGTGTGATTCATACTTTTCACACATGATATACCTTGCAGACCCTATTGGCCGGCTTACTAAATCAACCTGAACCAAGGTTGATCGCCCCCTACCTGAACAACTGGCCCCCATCTTTGCAGGTGTTGCCTTCACTACCTCTGACCTTCAAATCAGGGTCTTCAGCGAACCCTTACAAAAACCAAGATGTCCGGGGTAGGCAGAGGGTGAAAGTTTACCGAGTACCTTCACACACTCGCCCACGTCGACCAATACGCCCACACACTGCCTTAGCGCTGGCATACTCAACCTAGGGCCCCATGCAACCTGAACCTCTATTTACTGGAACGTGTGGGTGTGATCCGAAGAGCACTTACCCTTCCCAGTAAATATCAGTTGCTGGAGAGTTCCTGAGTGACCAGCAAACCTCCCTTAAAATAAAAAAATTACACAAATCACGTTAGAATGTACAAATAGCGTTTATGACCCCTCTAGCATACGCAAATGGTACTGGGTCAAGTTACAAACTAATGCACACAATTACATGCGGTACAATCGTACTGCACATAAGCAACTAATCTTATGTGCGGAACGACCAACGGAATCGAAAATTACGGCTGCGAATTCCTTCAGCCAGAGCTTGATGGCCTATATGGGTATTGCACCAACCCTCCTGGGGTTGTGCTTCTTGACTCTATCTATAGCAGACTTCCTAGTCCGCTGTACCTAGACCTCCTGGTCTGTCTCTGGACCTCCTGGTCCATGACCTCCTGGTCTGCTATACTCTAATGCTCTTATTTCAATATTTAACAAGGGATGCCTCCCAAGCCACCGCGCTGTCACTTTCACGGATGTACCTCTACGAGAACTCGATTTCTAGGTTCCAACCAAAATGAGAAACTTATATATATATGCACACACTCTTTCACCTCATATACTCTTTACTTTCGTTTCTGTACAGAAATCCCTTTCATTCAGTATCGCAGTCTAGTCCCAGAGGAGTTGCAACTAGAGAAGGATTTTAAATTTTGGACACTGAGATTAACTTGCGCTATTATCGCGTTGCTTCCGTATCGCCTACTAAAACAATACTATCGTGTGATTTGTATTACGTGGGCGTACCCGTACGCTCCGTTGCGTAATATATGCTACGTGTGTAAGCCCTTGCGTCGCGTACGCTTGTCCCGCCCTTTGTTAGGGACACGTGTACACAGGCCAGACATGTCCACAGTAACACAAGTAACACGTTTCTATCAATGCAAATGATATTTAACTGTAATCATTTACCGAGCACCACACAGAACTTCCTTGTATCTTAGGCAAAGCCGTGTGCGTGTTTTACAAATTACTTCCTTACGTATTAATTTTACTTTTAACTATCAATAGCAACAAATCTTTCTCAGCACGTTATCAATGATAAATGGCAAACAGGAAGGCGAGATGTGAAAATACCAATGAAAATACAGGTGTGTGCTTGTGTTGCGTACGCAATGTGTATCAAACAGAAATAAACAGTTTTAAAAGACAATAGCATACTGTTCTTACCTTCCGGTTCCGGATTCGACCAGCACTCCTACAGCGTAGCGATGCAGACGCTTATCTAGTCAGCACTACCGTATCCCTCACCACCAACACGGATACGAAGGGATACTACCTTCCCGCCCTTTGCTGACAGATAAAGTCTGCTTGTGTTCGCTAGAGCGGATATGTGGAGGAAGGACGAGGCCCCAATTGATAAAGCTAATTATTTATCTTATAACATTCACTATATATTGGTAAGAGACTCAGTACGCAATGGGCGTACGGGGTACCATAATGGTACGCACTTAGTGTAGCAGATGCTAGGCCGTGGTCGAGACGCACGAGCGGCACGTTCGCTCACGGCTTACGCTGGGTATCGAGCACGCTATAGGCGGCCCGAGCACCGTAATGCTACGCTACTAGCGTAGCGGACGCTGTGTCCACGAGAGGAACACGAGCGGCGCAGACGCTCACAGGATGACACACAGTAAACCTTTTATGCAACACAATGAAAGGCTAAGCCTATACTGTAAACCTTGGTCTTGTAATGTTAACACAATGTAACGCTGATTAACCTCTATTACATGAAAGCTGATTGAGCGATTGAGACGCTCAGAAACCCTCTATACTAGCTAGAGAAACACAGACACCTTGCTGAGGTTCCAACACCTTTACTAACGAGATTTAGCTATGTAAAAAGGGGAAAACAGTTAACAGCTTATACACTACAGCACTAACATAAAACACCTAAACAGAATAACTGAAAATATACAATATACAACAGCGTCTTAATCCTAAACAATAACAGTGAGAGAGAGAGAGTATGGCAAATACAGACAGAGAATAAGTTGGTTACAGAGAAAAACTTACACACTGGGGAATGATCGCTGCGCAGTCCTGGAAACCAGCTCTCTAGTTAGTCAATGATGAAAACCTTTTGGAGAGAAAACTGAGCTGGCCCAGGCTGGCTGTTCTTATATACACTACATACAGTATACTACAAAGGGCCCTACAATCTCATTGTTCATTGGACACAGGAATCTGTCTTCACATTATAACAAAAGGTCATAGGTTGATTCGAACAGGTGGGCTGTGACTATTTCAAACTGCTCAGGTGGGAGGGAATCTCAGGTTTCCCGCCGCGTGGATAATGAACTGCAAATACAGTAAATGTCCATAAACTTCTTATAAACATAACTATACGCAGGAGCGATTAATCTCTTTCAAACCAACACCGGAATGTTACTAATAATATACTCTTCCGTTGCATACTAAACACCACTGCTCAAAACCTGTCTGACCCTTCGTATCATGTAAAGAGGGATCTCTCTGTCCATGAACCAGTTACACTAAACAAACTTACTGATATTATTAAGGGGACCATAACCTATAAAATACACTATTTAGATTAACTATGTAACGATCGAGTCGCCAGCCAGACGCACACAAACTCTACCGTAAATGTGCATACCACGCGCCTGAGCGCACGACCGTGAAGGCGCCTTCACGCAACTGCGAATATGCGCACGCACGGGAGAGAATGTGCACGTGCAGCGGGCAAGCGCATGGGGTTAGTACAAGGCATCATAGGTCGCTATATTTTTCGACTTTGACAGTTCCTTAGACTGTCCGTTAACTTATAGGCTATGTATCTTCACGCTAATTATTTTAGGGGTTGGGTAGTGAACATAAACTTGAAGATGGGCGCAATGAAAATAGTCTTATTGCATTAAGATTACCACGCTGGCGAAGCCGCGGACAAAAAGCTAATAATAAAATTTAAAAAAAATATATATATATAAATACACACACACACAGTATATACATAATGTTATATAAATATACATACAGTATACATACATACACATATACTGTATATGTAATTATATATCTTAAAAAAATTAGCAAGAGGTTCTGCAGCAGCTACAATGCTCATACAGGGGCATGAGCCTGGGCAGTTTGAATTAGGGATACTAGTGTATGACCACGCAGCCTCTTTGTGAGATCAATGTCCCTTTATAAAGTTTGGGAAGTAGGGACTAATTTATAGTTTGCAGGGGGGTCCCGAAAACCCTAGCACTGGGCTTGGCTTCACTCAATGTGTATTGGGGGTGGGGGGTGGGGGTATTGGGTTAGATGGCAGGGTAAAAGTGTTCCACCACCTCTCCAGGACCACTGTAATCCCTGCTTATGACAATGGAAAGTTTTAGAAAATATTTACTGTAGCCAATTCCCCTTAAATTCACTTCTTAACAGTCAGGGGCGTCTCTAGAGAGGAGGGGAACTGTGTGCAGGCTCCACCTC
The DNA here is from genome assembly GCF_028390025.1 of Pseudophryne corroboree. NCBI lineage: Eukaryota > Metazoa > Chordata > Amphibia > Anura > Myobatrachidae > Pseudophryne > Pseudophryne corroboree. Next base: position 611,131,832 of record NC_086444.1, on the reverse strand, counting down.
CTCTCCCATAGCCATTGCGCCGCTGCTAGCGCTCTGAGCGCTGTAGACTCTGGCACAGTGCTAGCTTCTCTAGTGGTCAGTGCGCTAGCAGCGGCGCGATGGCTACGGGAGAGGAGGGGACCCACACACGGTCAGCGTTGGACTCTAGAAAGGTAAGTATAGGAGAAATGGGTGCAGTGTGTGCGATGTGGGCCCCCTGGGACTCAGGGGTCCGTGTGCACCACACACACTGCACCCTTTATAGAAACGCCAATGTTAACAGTGGTGGTTGCTGCCCCTGGGCTGCAGCTCTGACCACATATTGCAGGGGGGAGACGATCAGCACATATAAACATACATGTGATGTTGTATGTAATAAATGTGCTGGCTTGCCTTACCTAGGGATCAGCAAGCCAGCACACAGAGCCGGCCCTAGCCAATTTGATGTCCTAGGCAAAATTTTGGCTGGTGACCACTAGCACCGGCGCTAGTTCTGCATCTGACCCAGCAACACACAGGCAGTGGAGCCCACCAGGGGTTTACCCTGTGCCCCTGTGGGCCACTTCAACCCTGCATAATGCCACACAGTAATGCCCATAATACACATAATTCTAGACAGTAACACACCTTACACATATGCCCCACATTAGTAATGCCCATAATACACATAATGCCACACAATAATGCACCTTACACATATGAACTACATTAGTAATGCCCATAATACACAGAATTCAACACAGTAATGCACCTTACACATATGCCCCACATTAGTAATGCCCATAATACACATCATTCCACACAGTAATGCACCTTACGCATATGCCCCACATTAGTAATGCCCATAATACACATAATGCCACACAGTAATGCATCTTACACACATGCCCCACATTAGTAATGCCCATAATGCACATCATTCCACACAGTAATGCACCTTACGCATATGCCCCACATTAGTAATGCCCATAATACACATAATGCCACACAGTAATGCATCATGCACACATGCCCCACATTAGTAATGCCCATAATACACATAATTCCACACAGTAATGCACCTGACACATATGTCCCACAATAGTAATGCTAGTAGCTTTTTTTTATAAAACTTACTTTTGCTTACTGGTGTGCTTGCAGTCAGTGTGTGCGCCCATGCAGCTACCAGGATCCGTGACTGCATTTTGTGACATGGGGGTGGCAGGATGGGTGGGTGCGCGCTTGGGCTCACACCGGATAAAGGGGCACACATACAAAAGATGTGACTTCACAGGGTATGCCGTCCTTTGCAAGCCTCACCCTTTATTTTCGCTTGCTGGTTGTAAAAGTACTGATTGAATGTATTTGAAAAGTAACAGATAGTTTGCAGACTGTCCCTCCCAGCATGAGCTACTGCAGGCACATACTTGGATGCCCCTAGACATATTTGGATGCTCTAGGCAAATACATAGCCTGCCTATAGCTAAGGCCGGCTCTGCCAGCACCTATAATACATACAACGTCACATGTATGTTTATATGTACTGACCGGCTTCCCCCTGCAATGTGTGGTCGGAGCTGCAGCCCTGGGGGAGTAGCTGCCACTACTCCTTAATGAACATAAACTTACAACTCTATGTCTGCTTCTTAGATATAGAATAAATATGTTATATGTTTATAATTTACAACCTGGTATAGTGATATTATCGCACTACAGTTAAAAGAAAACACCCACATGATTTGCAAGGAGTGCAAATAACAGTCTGTTAATATACTAAATGAGTCAAGTTATACAGCAGCTTTCTTTGTTAAGATATATCCAGTATGTTCCTAGCAAAGTGTGCACACTACTACAAATAAGAGAAAGTGTTTTTTTTGTTTTGTTTTTTTTAAATGTACTCACATTATTTCATACCATATCTTCTATTCTCCTGCAATGTCTGGGAGTCTCCAAAATCTCTGGTGGCTCTCCTGTACCCACACCAGAGTAGTCAAGTCTGCCCACTGATGATCATGGCCGCCCACTCCCAAGTGAAAAGGGTTTATCAGGGCAGCTTGATGACGCAATGTGCTCTGAATCGAGTCATGTCAGGAAATATATAAAACTGTTGTCATAAAATGTCATAATTCAAAATCTGTTCTCCATTTAAATTCTTTTAAATTAAACTTGAATTCAAGGAGACCATCTTTAAAAATGGAGGGTGACTAAGGCTGGATAGAATACACATCTGACCAACACGTCGGTGGACTCGCCATCGTGCTGACTGAGCGGCCGACCCAGGGAATTATACACACCATTCGCATACATATCTAGGGTACACATCAGCCGACTGGCTTGGAGTCAAACAGCCTATATATATCGGCCAGAGTGTATCCAGATAAAGGTTTGGATAGAATTTGTGACATTTATGTACACAGACTTATTATCACTAATGTGACTGTGGCCTGTTGAAAGCAGAAAAATGGTTTAATCTCCTTGTAGCCTTTTCATATCCGCATTAACAATATGTTTACTTTTGTAAATATAAAAAATATACCAGATCACTAGGTGCAGGCTCAGTGCAAGTCCCCACATAGCTTTGTGCCAGAGTCTACTGTGCTTTCGCACATCTCCGAGAACATGGCACCCGTGATATGTTCCCTATAGACAACTCTACTGCTCATATGCAGATCTCCAGAAAAATGACAGCAGCACCATTTTTCTGATGATTTTCGTCTGCAGCACCAGCCACCATGGGACTCCAGAGAGGTACTTACAGGCCCGGCGCTTACCGCTCAGCAAAGGGATGCAGTGCAGGTAGGCGCCAGGGGGGAGAGGCGCTCTACCCGCTCTGCATCCCTGTGCTGAGTTCCCTGCCCTGCTGATGCCGGCTGCTGCGCCTGTCACACTATATGACAGGCAGCTGCGCCGGCATCTGAAGCTTCCTGTCCCCCTCCCCTGTCGCACACTCACCGCTCAGAAAGCTGAGCATTCAAGCTTTAGAAAGTGAAACTAAGGAGAGTCCGAGTAGGGGGCGTGGCTACATGGCTCTGTGTGCAGTCACTGGCTGCCTGCTGCTGTGCAATGTGGGAAGCTGAGGGAGGATCAGAGGCTGAGCTGCTGCCTGTAAGATGTGCTGCCATGTGTTGTGTAAAGGTAAGGGGGGGGGACACCATGTATAAGTGTATCTGTGTGTGGCTGCATGTATATATGTATGTATGTATGTATGTATGTATGTGTGAAGCTGTGTGTATGTGTGACTGTGTGTATAAGTGTTTGTGTGTATATATGTGTAGCTGTGTGTATAAGTGTGTGACTGTGTATAAGTGTGTGGCTGTGTGTGTATATGTGTGTGGCTGTGTGTATATGTGTGTGGCTGTGTGTATAAGTGTGTGGCTGTGTGTATGTGTGTGGCTGTATGTATATAAGTGTGTGACTGTGTGTGGCTGTGTGTATAAGTGTGTGGCTGTGTGTATATGTGTGTAAGTGTGTGACTGTGTGTGTATAAGTGTGTGGCTATTTGTATATATGTGTATAGGTGTGTCGGTGCCTGTACAGTATGTGTATAGTATACTCTATGTTCAGTGATCGCAAAATACGCGCCATAGCACGTTTTTACGCGCTATGGGCAGCAAGGGACTCACTTCTAAAAAATGAGCGGGTCCTGCAGGAGACGCTCGGCTCAAAGTTCCACCGTAGCCAATCCCCATCCAGGTGCCTCCCAGGACCTCCCGTCTCCAATTCCTGTTTGAGCAGCATCAAGCTAACCCTGCCCACAGAGTGGTGCGGCAGCAGCACCCCCGTACAGCCGAACGCTGTAGCTGTGTCAGTACTGGCGGGCAGTAGCACCCGGGTAGTGCACAGGTTACATTGGTGGGGGAGGGATTGGCCCCAGCTGAGGAGCTGCTTCTGTTCCTGTCTGATGAAGAGACGGCACCTGGACTCCCCAGTCCTGTCACCGGCGGACATGGAGCAATGTGTGGCGGTGGAACATGAGCTGGGGAAGGTGCTGCTGAAGTTCGGGGTGTATGAGCAGCACTGCAAGCGGAGTCTGGCTCAGGAGCTGATTGAGTACACAGGGGCTGAGGAGGAAGATCCTGCAGGCAGTAAGTAAGGGTCAGGGCCCAGAGGTAACGGGGTATGGCCGGGGGGAGGGGGAGCGGTATGACACTAGTGCGTCCAGGGATCCCAGCTGCTGTTCTCTCCCTCGCCGCTGGAGCTGGCCATGCACAGCGGTGAGTACCGCTGGGTGATGCTACTGTACATTGCTGGGAAAGAGGGTGTGTCACCTAAACCTGGGGCGGGTCCCAGTATTGTTCCCAGTGAGGGTGTGTCCCCTCACTCTAACATGTGCACACCTCACCCCTCCCCATGCCCCCTGAATGCATCATTACCTGTGCCCACCGCACCCCTCTCTGTGACCACCTCCACCCTATGACCCCCCTCATCCTACCCTGTGCCCACCTCACTCCTCCTTGTGTCCCCTCACCCAACCCTGTGCACACCTCACCCCTCCCCATGCCCCCTGAACACATCATTACCTGTGCCCACCTCACCCCTCTCTGTGACCACCTCCACCCTATAAACCCCCCCTCATCCTACCCTGTGCCCACCTTACTCCTCTTTGTGTCCCCTCACCCTTCCCTGTGCACACCTCACCCCTCCCCATGCTCCCTGAACACATCATTACCTGTGCCCAACTCACCCCTCTCTGTGACCACCTCCACATTATGACCCCCCTCATCCTACTCTGTATCCACATCACCCCTCCCTCAACTCACTATCCCCTGTGACACCGCCCCCCTTCCTCCCTGTGCCTCCCTCACGGATTTCTCTTGTGTATTAATGTCCATCCATCCCCCTTACCCTGTGGTGGTGGTGGTGGTGGGAAAGGCGTGCTGTCAGAGCAGTAACCCTGGCCTGTCGGTTAGGGTCCCTAGACAGTGTTCTCTGGAGGCGCTATTTTTCTGGCGGGCACCGGCACTCTCCCATTCTGGCACATTGGGGGGAATTAAATTGTTTTGCCCGTCTGAAAATCCCGTCTAAACAGGACTGTTTAGACGCCCAAACATTTGTCACAATTCAATTGTTCTTTGGGCGCCCATACACTTTGCGCATGTTGCAGCTAAACAGACAGGGTTTAGCTGCGTAAAACGGCTAAACCCATCTAAACTCCTGCTTTGGGCGTCCATATGCCCATGTGGACGCTCAAAGTGCTGGGTTTGGACACATGTTTACTCGCACCTCAGGAGGTTGCCCCCCCCCCCAAAAAAAAGGGTTCCTCCGCGGTCACCCGGCGCCCGAATTGCAGAACAATTGAATTGCTGCCGTTGGGCACCCTCTAGTGGTGGCTGCGGTAAAAAGAACTGAATTCGGCCCACTCTCAGGACAGTGACGCATCCAAAAGCTGTGCCACGCTGACGTCAGCATGGCGTGACTTTCAGACACGTCCTTTGTTTGTTACTTGGGGAGCGTTCTGTGTAGCCAGCAAGTGGGGTGTTATGCACACCAGTGCCTGCAGGAATGTACTGGTGTCAGAACTGTTATGCACTCCAGTGCCTGCAGGAATGTACTGGTGTTTGAACTGTTATGCACACCAGTGCCTGCAGGAATGTACTGGTGTCTGAACGGATAGGTATGCAAAACAAATGAACTCACAGACAGACACAGAAGGTGATAGGGTAACAAAATACACACAAAGTGAACAGAGAAGCCCAGAGGCTAAGGAACTGGGTGTCTCCCTAGTATTAGTAATGCTCAAATGGGAAAAAGCAAGATGTTGTGTTTTAATACGTAGAGAACCCGAAATGCTGTTGCTAAGGGCAACAGCAAAACCCTAAAGGGTTACCAACGGGTGTGGCAGTAAACTCCTTGGTCAGAGATGGAATGATAGACACAAGGAGAGTCTCCACAATCCTAATTCTCACTTGCAGTGCACAGGTTCAGCTTACTGCCACTAAACTGACACCTGACACCTTGCACAGTGAGACAGGATTTAGGCAGGCAAGTCTTAGAATACAGCCGCAAACTTGCTAAGTTCACAGAGTAGTAAAAGAACCCCAGCAAGCTAAACGACTGACTCCAGTCTTACTGCTAGGTCTGGATTGGCAGAGTGTAGTACCAAATCCCCAGGCCTATTTGCAGTAAGCAACAACAAATACAAAGCTACACAGTACTGGCTAACTTTCAGGAACTGACTAACCAACAAAGATTCAGCAGCATCTGCTTAACCTGAGAAGAGGCCTTATAAAGCAGGTGCTGTCCACGCCCCACTCAGACCTCACAGACTGTGAGCACAAAAACCAGCACCGGATCCCCTGCCGTGCACAGAGCCTGTAACCACTGCACAGCAAAAGACCCGAACCGGAGTATCAGCTGCGCTCAGGTTACTCCGCTAGCACTTGTCTCTCGGTTGCCATGACGACGTGGCAGCACAGGGCAGGAGACCCTAACACGGGGGAAGTATCTGGGAGCTAGTAAAAAAAATAATTTGCATCCACAAAGCAACTGGAAGCAGTCAGTTAAAAAACAAATGTGCGAAGGCCCCCACCCGGTAGTTTCTTGATGCCACCCAGCTGGGAAAAAATTCTGGGAAGAACGCAATGTGTGTGTGTGTGTGTGTGTGTGTATGTGTATGTGTATATATATATATATATATATATATATATTGTCCCAACTGCTGCCTGCCCTCACCACCCCCATAATATGTGATGGGACCCAGAAACAGTGGCGTAGGACCCCAATTTTTTAAAGTGAGGGGTCCCTGGGACCCACTTTTTTTTTGCACAGCGAGATCACTGATGTTTATCACTATGTGTGACCGTTTGTATATATGTGTAAGTGTGTGGCTGTATTATGTGTGTTACTGTTTGTAATGTATGTGATTGTACATATGTATGGGGCTGTGTGTGTGTGTGTGTGTGTGTGTGTGTGTGTGTATGCTTATAAGTGTGACTGTATGTATGTGTGCACCTGTATGTGTGTGACTATATATGTACTGTATGTGTACATGTATGTAACTATGTATATGTATAAGTGTGTGAAAATATGTGATGTACTTGCAGTCACAGGGAGAGTGGCCCGGCAGAGGATATCCCATTGCATGATGCAGGTCATCTTGAGAGACATAGACTGCTCAGTGGAACTTTAACAGGTGTCAGCCCGAAGCACTATACGCCTCCTCCTCCTCCTGGTCAGCGGACTCCAAGCCAGATCACTGCAGCCAGGTACCGGGAACTGGAAGAGCAGGTAGGAGATTGGGGGGGGAGATGATACCTTGGTAGAGCACCCCCAGCGCAGAGCACTGAGTCCCAGGACTCCACAGCTTGGGTTAGTGCGGCGGGTGTAACACACAGCCACCATGTCAAACTGCCTTTGCATCTCTTCAAACCGTGCTCCAGCTCTCCCTTTGTGACCTCTTCTTTTTGCATTCTGTTCTCTATATAGCTTTTTGCTCCCAGCTATCTTTTCTCTTTGTTTCCTATTATTCCTGTTCTCTGACTGCTGTGTGTCACTTTCTGTTCCTCTGTCTCTATTTCTCATACACACCCTCTCTGTACTATATTCTCCCTGGACTGTACTCTCCGGATTCAGTATGATTTGCTGATGGACGCGATGCCCGCTGTCAGTATACCGACAGTGGCATCCTGTCCATCAAAATACCGACAGCCCCCCATTTAGCCCCCTAACCCTCACCTTTTCCCTACCCTTACCCTCCCCGCTTGGTGCCTAACCCTCCCTTCCCTGCTGCGTAAACCTAACCCTCCCCGGTAACTAACCCTAACCTTCCTATCCCTAAACCCTAACCCCCTTTTTAATAGCTAAACCTAACCCCCCTCCCCACCCGCTGTGGGATGCGAAGGATTGGAATTCCGTGCGTCAGTATTTAGATGCCGGGGTCCCAAGTCCTGTCTGGATTTCGACACCGGTGTTTCTGGTGCGGACGGGATTCCGGCGTCGGTATTTCGAGCACCGGGATCCCATCCGTCGGTATGCTGGCTGCATCCCATCTGTCCTGTCTATATTATCAGCCAATAATGCCATACAGCTTCCCCATCTCACTGGGACCCCAATATTCTGCCCTGTCCTGTGAACTCCTCAGAATTGCATACACATATTATTGTCAAAGAGCTATGCTACTCTGACCCTCAATATGCAGCCCTATATCCCACTACTATGTCCTTACCACACTGACCCTGCACCCACTGCTCCCACTACTGTGTTTTTACCCATAGCCCTGCACTCCATACTGTTCCCTTACCCCCTATCTCAGCACCTACTACTATATACTTATCTCACTAAGCCTGCATCCAATACTGTGTCCTTACCCCACTAACCCTGCACACACTAATCCTACTACTGTGTCCTTACCCCTAACCCTGCATTCTATACTGTACCCTTACACCCTAACTCTGCACCTACTACTATATACTTATCCCCCTAATGCCCTCCCATGAGACTGCTCCCCATCTGTGATGCGCCATGCCGCATTGGTTGGGGGGGGGGGGGTCAACAGATAAAATGTTGCCCAGGGTACCAAATTGGTCAGGGCCGGCTCTGTGTATATATGTATGTATGTGTGTGTATGTGTGATTGTACTGTGTGTAATGTATGTACAGTGTGTGTGTGTGTGTGTGTGTGTGTGTGTGTGTATGACTGTGCAGCATAATGTGTGTCAGTGTCACTGCTATAGGGTGTGTTACGCGTGTAAGCGTCACTGCTGCAGGGTGCGTTACGTGTGTAAGCGTCACTGCTGCAGGGTGTGTTACGTGTGTAAGCGTCACTGCTGCAGGGTGTGTTACGTGTGTAAGCGTCACTGCTGCAGGGTGTGTTACGTGTGTAAGCGTCACTGCTGCAGGGTGCGTTACGTGTGTAAGCGTCACTGCTGCAGGGTGTGTTACGTGTGTAAGCGTCACTGCTGCAGGGTGCGTTACGTGTGTAAGCGTCACTGCTGCAGGGTGTGTTACGTGTGTAAGCGTCACTGCTGCAGGGTGTGTTACGTGTGTAAGCATCACTGCTGCAGGGTGTGTTACGTGTGTAAGCGTCACTGCTGCAGGGTGTGTTACGTGTGTAAGCGTCACTGCTGCAGGGTGTGTTACGTGTGTAAGCGTCACTGCTGCAGGGTGCGTTACGTGTGTAAGCGTTACTGCGTCTTGTATAAGCGTCACTGTTACAGGGGGCGTTACGTGTGTAAGCATCACTACTGCAGGGTGTGTTACGTGTGTAAGCGTCACTGCTGCAGGGTGTGTTACGTGTGTAAGCGTCACTGCTGCAGGGTGTGTTACGTGTGTAAGCGTCACTGCTGCAGGGTGTGTTACGTGTGTAAGCGTCACTGCTGCAGGGTGTGTTACGTGTGTAAGCGTCACTGCTGCAGGGTGTGTTACGTGTGTAAGCGTCACTGCTGCAGGGTGTGTTACGTGTGTAAGCGTCACTGCTGCAGGGTGTGTTACGTGTGTAAGCGTCACTGCTGCAGGGTGCGTTACGTGTGTAAGCGTTACTGCGTCTTGTATAAGCGTCACTGTTACAGGGGGCGTTACGTGTGTAAGCATCACTACTGCAGGGTGTGTTACGTGTGTAAGCGTCACTGCTGCAGGGTGTGTTACGTGTGTAAGCGTCACTGCTGCAGGGTGTGTTACGTGTGTAAGCGTCACTGCTGCAGGGTGCGTTACGTGTGTAAGCGTTACTGCGTCTTGTATAAGCGTCACTGTTACAGGGGGCGTTACGTGTGTAAGCATCACTACTGCAGGGTGTGTTACGTGTGTAAGCGTCACTGCTGCAGGGTGCGTTACGTGTGTAAGCGTCACTGCTGCAGGGTGCGTTACGTGTGTAAGCGTCACTGCTGCAGGGTGTGTTACGTGTGTAAGCGTCACTGCTGCAGGGTGTGTTACGTGTGTAAGCGTCACTGCTGCAGGGTGCGTTACGTGTGTAAGCGTCACTGCTGCAGGGTGTGTTACGTGTGTAAGCGTCACTGCTGCAGGGTGCGTTACGCGTGTAAGCGTCACTGCTGCAGGGTGCGTTACGTGTGTAAGCGTCACTGCTGCAGGGTGTGTTACGTGTGTAAGCGTCACTGCTGCAGGGTGTGTTACGTGTGTAAGCGTCACTGCTGCAGGGTGCGTTACGTGTGTAAGCGTCACTGCTGCAGGGTGTGTTACGTGTGTAAGCGTTACTGCGTCTTGTATAAGCGTCACTGTTACAGGGGGCGTTACGTGTGTAAGCATCACTACTGCAGGGTGTGTTACGTGTGTAAGCGTCACTGCTGCAGGGTGTGTTACGTGTGTAAGCGTCACTGCTGCAGGGTGTGTTACGTGTGTAAGCGTCACTGCTGCAGGGTGTGTTACGTGTGTAAGCGTCACTGCTGCAGGGTGCGTTACGTGTGTAAGCGTTACTGCGTCTTGTATAAGCGTCACTGTTACAGGGGGCGTTACGTGTGTAAGCATCACTACTGCAGGGTGTGTTACGTGTGTAAGCGTCACTGCTGCAGGGTGCGTTACGTGTGTAAGCGTCACTGCTGCAGGGTGCGTTACGTGTGTAAGCGTCACTGCTGCAGGGTGTGTTACGTGTGTAAGCGTCACTGCTGCAGGGTGTGTTACGTGTGTAAGCGTCACTGCTGCAGGGTGCGTTACGTGTGTAAGCGTCACTGCTGCAGGGTGTGTTACGTGTGTAAGCGTCACTGCTGCAGGGTGCGTTACGTGTGTAAGCGTCACTGCTGCAGGGTGTGTTACGTGTGTAAGCGTCACTGCTGCAGGGTGCGTTACGTGTGTAAGCGTTACTGCGTCTTGTATAAGCGTCACTGTTACAGGGGGCGTTACGTGTGTAAGCATCACTACTGCAGGGTGTGTTACGTGTGTAAGCGTCACTGCTGCAGGGTGTGTTACGTGTGTAAGCGTCACTGCTGCAGGGTGTGTTACGTGTGTAAGCGTCACTGCTGCAGGGTGCGTTACGTGTGTAAGCGTTACTGCGTCTTGTATAAGCGTCACTGTTACAGGGGGCGTTACGTGTGTAAGCATCACTACTGCAGGGTGTGTTACGTGTGTAAGCGTCACTGCTGCAGGGTGCGTTACGTGTGTAAGCGTCACTGCTGCAGGGTGCGTTACGTGTGTAAGCGTCACTGCTGCAGGGTGTGTTACGTGTGTAAGCGTCACTGCTGCAGGGTGTGTTACGTGTGTAAGCGTCACTGCTGCAGGGTGCGTTACGTGTGTAAGCGTCACTGCTGCAGGGTGTGTTACGTGTGTAAGCGTCACTGCTGCAGGGTGCGTTACGTGTGTAAGCGTCACTGCTGCAGGGTGCGTTACGTGTGTAAGCGTCACTGCTGCAGGGTGTGTTACGTGTGTAAGCGTCACTGCTGCAGGGTGTGTTACGTGTGTAAGCGTCACTGCTGCAGGGTGCGTTACGTGTGTAAGCGTCACTGCTGCAGGGTGTGTTACGTGTGTAAGCGTTACTGCGTCTTGTATAAGCGTCACTGTTACAGGGGGCGTTACGTGTGTAAGCATCACTACTGCAGGGTGTGTTACGTGTGTAAGCGTCACTGCTGCAGGGTGTGTTACGTGTGTAAGCGTCACTGCTGCAGGGTGTGTTACGTGTGTAAGCGTCACTGCTGCAGGGTGCGTTACGTGTGTAAGCGTTACTGCGTCTTGTATAAGCGTCACTGTTACAGGGGGCGTTACGTGTGTAAGCATCACTACTGCAGGGTGTGTTACGTGTGTAAGCGTCACTGCTGCAGGGTGCGTTACGTGTGTAAGCGTCACTGCTGCAGGGTGCGTTACGTGTGTAAGCGTCACTGCTGCAGGGTGTGTTACGTGTGTAAGCGTCACTGCTGCAGGGTGTGTTACGTGTGTAAGCGTCACTGCTGCAGGGTGCGTTACGTGTGTAAGCGTCACTGCTGCAGGGTGTGTTACGTGTGTAAGCGTCACTGCTGCAGGGTGCGTTACGTGTGTAAGCGTCACTGCTGCAGGGTGTGTTACGTGTGTAAGCGTTACTGCGTCTTGTATAAGCGTCACTGTTACAGGGGGCGTTACGTGTGTAAGCATCACTACTGCAGGGTGTGTTACGTGTGTAAGCGTCACTGCTGCAGGGTGTGTTACGTGTGTAAGCGTCACTGCTGCAGGGTGTGTTACGTGTGTAAGCGTCACTGCTGCAGGGTGCGTTACGTGTGTAAGCGTTACTGCGTCTTGTATAAGCGTCACTGTTACAGGGGGCGTTACGTGTGTAAGCATCACTACTGCAGGGTGTGTTACGTGTGTAAGCGTCACTGCTGCAGGGTGCGTTACGTGTGTAAGCGTCACTGCTGCAGGGTGCGTTACGTGTGTAAGCGTCACTGCTGCAGGGTGTGTTACGTGTGTAAGCGTCACTGCTGCAGGGTGTGTTACGTGTGTAAGCGTCACTGCTGCAGGGTGCGTTACGTGTGTAAGCGTCACTGCTGCAGGGTGTGTTACGTGTGTAAGCGTCACTGCTGCAGGGTGCGTTACGTGTGTAAGCGTCACTGCTGCAGGGTGCGTTACGTGTGTAAGCGTCACTGCTGCAGGGTGTGTTACGTGTGTAAGCGTCACTGCTGCAGGGTGTGTTACGTGTGTAAGCGTCACTGCTGCAGGGTGCGTTACGTGTGTAAGCGTCACTGCTGCAGGGTGTGTTACGTGTGTAAGCGTTACTGCGTCTTGTATAAGCGTCACTGTTACAGGGGGCGTTACGTGTGTAAGCATCACTACTGCAGGGTGTGTTACGTGTGTAAGCGTCACTGCTGCAGGGTGTGTTACGTGTGTAAGCGTCACTGCTGCAGGGTGTGTTACGTGTGTAAGCGTCACTGCTGCAGGGTGCGTTACGTGTGTAAGCGTTACTGCGTCTTGTATAAGCGTCACTGTTACAGGGGGCGTTACGTGTGTAAGCATCACTACTGCAGGGTGTGTTACGTGTGTAAGCGTCACTGCTGCAGGGTGCGTTACGTGTGTAAGCGTCACTGCTGCAGGGTGCGTTACGTGTGTAAGCGTCACTGCTGCAGGGTGTGTTACGTGTGTAAGCGTCACTGCTGCAGGGTGTGTTACGTGTGTAAGCGTCACTGCTGCAGGGTGCGTTACGTGTGTAAGCGTCACTGCTGCAGGGTGTGTTACGTGTGTAAGCGTCACTGCTGCAGGGTGCGTTACGTGTGTAAGCGTCACTGCTGCAGGGTGTGTTACGTGTGTAAGCGTCACTGCTGCAGGGTGCGTTACGTGTGTAAGCGTTACTGCGTCTTGTATAAGCGTCACTGTTACAGGGGGCGTTACGTGTGTAAGCATCACTACTGCAGGGTGTGTTACGTGTGTAAGCGTCACTGCTGCAGGGTGTGTTACGTGTGTAAGCGTCACTGCTGCAGGGTGTGTTACGTGTGTAAGCGTCACTGCTGCAGGGTGCGTTACGTGTGTAAGCGTTACTGCGTCTTGTATAAGCGTCACTGTTACAGGGGGCGTTACGTGTGTAAGCATCACTACTGCAGGGTGTGTTACGTGTGTAAGCGTCACTGCTGCAGGGTGCGTTACGTGTGTAAGCGTCACTGCTGCAGGGTGCGTTACGTGTGTAAGCGTCACTGCTGCAGGGTGTGTTACGTGTGTAAGCGTCACTGCTGCAGGGTGTGTTACGTGTGTAAGCGTCACTGCTGCAGGGTGCGTTACGTGTGTAAGCGTCACTGCTGCAGGGTGTGTTACGTGTGTAAGCGTCACTGCTGCAGGGTGCGTTACGTGTGTAAGCGTCACTGCTGCAGGGTGCGTTACGTGTGTAAGCGTCACTGCTGCAGGGTGTGTTACGTGTGTAAGCATCACTGCTGCAGGGTGTGTTACGTGTGTAAGCGTCACTGCTGCAGGGTGCGTTACGTGTGTAAGCGTCACTGCTGCAGGGTGTGTTACGTGTGTAAGCGTTACTGCGTCTTGTATAAGCGTCACTGTTACAGGGGGCGTTACGTGTGTAAGCATCACTACTGCAGGGTGTGTTACGTGTGTAAGCGTCACTGCTGCAGGGTGTGTTACGTGTGTAAGCGTCACTGCTGCAGGGTGTGTTACGTGTGTAAGCGTCACTGCTGCAGGGTGCGTTACGTGTGTAAGCGTTACTGCGTCTTGTATAAGCGTCACTGTTACAGGGGGCGTTACGTGTGTAAGCATCACTACTGCAGGGTGTGTTACGTGTGTAAGCGTCACTGCTGCAGGGTGCGTTACGTGTGTAAGCGTCACTGCTGCAGGGTGCGTTACGTGTGTAAGCGTCACTGCTGCAGGGTGTGTTACGTGTGTAAGCGTCACTGCTGCAGGGTGTGTTACGTGTGTAAGCGTCACTGCTGCAGGGTGCGTTACGTGTGTAAGCGTCACTGCTGCAGGGTGTGTTACGTGTGTAAGCGTCACTGCTGCAGGGTGCGTTACGTGTGTAAGCGTCACTGCTGCAGGGTGTGTTACGTGTGTAAGCGTTACTGCGTCTTGTATAAGCGTCACTGTTACAGGGGGCGTTACGTGTGTAAGCATCACTACTGCAGGGTGTGTTACGTGTGTAAGCGTCACTGCTGCAGGGTGTGTTACGTGTGTAAGCGTCACTGCTGCAGGGTGTGTTACGTGTGTAAGCGTCACTGCTGCAGGGTGCGTTACGTGTGTAAGCGTTACTGCGTCTTGTATAAGCGTCACTGTTACAGGGGGCGTTACGTGTGTAAGCATCACTACTGCAGGGTGTGTTACGTGTGTAAGCGTCACTGCTGCAGGGTGCGTTACGTGTGTAAGCGTCACTGCTGCAGGGTGCGTTACGTGTGTAAGCGTCACTGCTGCAGGGTGTGTTACGTGTGTAAGCGTCACTGCTGCAGGGTGTGTTACGTGTGTAAGCGTCACTGCTGCAGGGTGCGTTACGTGTGTAAGCGTCACTGCTGCAGGGTGTGTTACGTGTGTAAGCGTCACTGCTGCAGGGTGCGTTACGTGTGTAAGCGTCACTGCTGCAGGGTGCGTTACGTGTGTAAGCGTCACTGCTGCAGGGTGTGTTACGTGTGTAAGCGTCACTGCTGCAGGGTGTGTTACGTGTGTAAGCGTCACTGCTGCAGGGTGCGTTACGTGTGTAAGCGTCACTGCTGCAGGGTGTGTTACGTGTGTAAGCGTTACTGCGTCTTGTATAAGCGTCACTGTTACAGGGGGCGTTACGTGTGTAAGCATCACTACTGCAGGGTGTGTTACGTGTGTAAGCGTCACTGCTGCAGGGTGTGTTACGTGTGTAAGCGTCACTGCTGCAGGGTGTGTTACGTGTGTAAGCGTCACTGCTGCAGGGTGCGTTACGTGTGTAAGCGTTACTGCGTCTTGTATAAGCGTCACTGTTACAGGGGGCGTTACGTGTGTAAGCATCACTACTGCAGGGTGTGTTACGTGTGTAAGCGTCACTGCTGCAGGGTGCGTTACGTGTGTAAGCGTCACTGCTGCAGGGTGCGTTACGTGTGTAAGCGTCACTGCTGCAGGGTGTGTTACGTGTGTAAGCGTCACTGCTGCAGGGTGTGTTACGTGTGTAAGCGTCACTGCTGCAGGGTGCGTTACGTGTGTAAGCGTCACTGCTGCAGGGTGTGTTACGTGTGTAAGCGTCACTGCTGCAGGGTGCGTTACGTGTGTAAGCGTCACTGCTGCAGGGTGTGTTACGTGTGTAAGCGTCACTGCTGCAGGGTGCGTTACGTGTGTAAGCGTTACTGCGTCTTGTATAAGCGTCACTGTTACAGGGGGCGTTACGTGTGTAAGCATCACTACTGCAGGGTGTGTTACGTGTGTAAGCGTCACTGCTGCAGGGTGCGTTACGTGTGTAAGCGTCACTGCTGCAGGGTGCGTTACGTGTGTAAGCGTCACTGCTGCAGGGTGTGTTACGTGTGTAAGCGTCACTGCTGCAGGGTGTGTTACGTGTGTAAGCGTCACTGCTGCAGGGTGCGTTACGTGTGTAAGCGTCACTGCTGCAGGGTGTGTTACGTGTGTAAGCGTTACTGCGTCTTGTATAAGCGTCACTGTTACAGGGGGCGTTACGTGTGTAAGCATCACTACTGCAGGGTGTGTTACGTGTGTAAGCGTCACTGCTGCAGGGTGTGTTACGTGTGTAAGCGTCACTGCTGCAGGGTGTGTTACGTGTGTAAGCGTCACTGCTGCAGGGTGCGTTACGTGTGTAAGCGTCACTGCTGCAGGGTGTGTTACGTGTGTAAGCGTCACTGCTGCAGGGTGTGTTACGTGTGTAAGCGTTACTGCGTCTTGTATAAGCGTCACTGTTACAGGGGGCGTTACGTGTGTAAGCATCACTACTGCAGGGTGTGTTACGTGTGTAAGCATCACTACTGCAGGGTGTGTTACGTGTGTAAGCGTTACTGCGTCTTGTATAAGCGTCACTGTTACAGGGGGCGTTACGTGTGTAAGCATCACTACTGCAGGGTGTGTTACGTGTGTAAGCATCACTACTGCAGGGTGTGTTACGTGTGTAAGCGTTACTGCGTCTTGTATAAGCGTCACTGTTACAGGGGGCGTTACGTGTGTAAGCATCACTACTGCAGGGTGTGTTACGTGTGTAAGCATCACTACTGCAGGGTGTGTTACGTGTGTAAGCGTCACTGCTGCAGGGTGTGTTACGTGTGTAAGCGTCACTGCTGCAGGGTGTGTTACGTGTGTAAGCGTCACTGCTGCAGGGTGCGTTACGTGTGTAAGCGTTACTGCGTCTTGTATAAGCGTCACTGTTACAGGGGGCGTTACGTGTGTAAGCATCACTACTGCAGGGGGCGTTACGTGTGTAAGTGCCACTACTACAGGGGCCGTTGTGTATAAGCAGCACTACCACAGGGGGAGGCGTTACGTGTGTAAGCGGCACAACTGCAGGGAGCATTATGTGTAAAAGCATTATGTGCGCTGTCCCTTTGTAAAGTATGGGAGGGCGCAAATTTATAGTTTGCAGGGGGGCGCCGAACACCCTAGCACCAGCCCTGGGTACGTATATACACTAATACTGATTACTATGCCATAAAACAATCTCAAAGCTTTGGTAAATAGCCATATTTAAATGATAGGATTAAGGGATGAATTGATTATTTTACCTAAAGATTGTAAGCTTGCGAGCAGGGTCCTCTAAATGTCTGTCTGTCTGTTATTATCCAGTCTTGTTTGTCCCAAATAGTAGAGTTGTATTGTGCAATGGTAATATGCTGTAAAAGTTACTGTGGTTATTAATAATACTACTAATAATAATAATAAAAATAATAATAATGGTGATCCTCCTGTTTATATTTCTAGACCTGTGGCCGCAGCTTGGAGAAAAATCATTCAGAAAATAGTTTTCTCCTAATTTCTTGCCTTTCCAGGACCTCTTGTGGAGCAATTTATGTATTACAGCTTGTGTTCTGTATTTAGATTTGTTTCTTATACTGGCCATACATAAGGACATACTTGCCTACTTTTGAAAAAGCATTTCAGGGAGACTGTAAAAGTAACAACCGTACCGCTACATCGGAGAGGTGTGTCATGAAAATTAATTACATACAAATGTAAATGAGCCCCAAAGTTAATAAGATCTACTTGTTGTAGAAAATACACTGATATTTTGCAGAATTTGCTCGGGTATTGTGTTTTATAAGAGGTTCCATATTCTGTAAGTGGCCACAAGAAACCTTATTTAAAACGCATGTAGCCATAGGGATCATTGTGCCTTATAACCAATGCAGGGAAATGGCACTGATGATCCCATTTGAATGTATGTATCTCTGATTTATTTTTCCCCCCAAGAATGTAACAGCTGCATAATGGGGGTAAGGTACAATGAGGGAAATTGCTGGACTATTCAGGGAGTCAGGGAGATTGCTGCTATTTCAGGGAGTCTCCTGCAGAATGAGGGAGGGTAGGCAACTATTTATCAGGATAATATAGTTCCAGCCATCCAACTAGTTAGCTGGTTGGAAAGATAATTATGTAGTGTGTAGGAGCAAATGATAATTCTTTGTTTGCTCCCAAATGCCTAATATGGTCCTCCCAACCAGATGGGAAATTCAAACATGTTTGATTTTCCCAATTGTTCTAGCGAAGGCTTTGCCCCCAACTGACTGTCACAAACTGTCACAGAGTCACCTTTAACCAGTGACCAGCAGCAGTGAGACCCTTCGGCAGCTGGAACAAAAGTAACCCAGGTGAGGCAGGAACCAGAGACATTTTGCTCATTGGTGATGTTAGAAGCAGCAGCAACATGGCTAGCATGCGGATCCAGGGGATCGTAGTTCTCCGCAGAGGGAGAGCGGGAAACCAAGGAGCCACGTGAGTGGCCAGTTCCCCTGCACCTGGGAGGAGCCAACAACATGGAGTCAGAGAGGCTGGATTACCGCCCAGTTTCCCTGTGGAGACGGATGGGAGAGGAGGCGCGGGGCAATGTAGCAGAGTCTCTGAGGAGAGACTGGAGTTGGGTAACGCGAGTGACGGAGCTCCGAAGCTCTCTGCGGCTGGCGAGCTGTTAACCAGGTGTGCACATAGAAAACCGCCAGAGCTCTGCTGCCAACGAGACTGCTGCATGAGTAGAAACTGTGGTGGCATGCAGAGGAGCCCAAGGAGAGCGTGAGTGAGGGAGCTACAACTGGAGAGAACCTGGAGAGTTGCATCAGGAGACATCCAAGAATTTACCTGTGTGCTATGTATAGCATACCTCCCAACTGTCCTGATTACAGTGGGACAGTCCTGCTATTCGGACACTGTCCTACTGTTCCACCCATGGGTCTCAGTGTCCCACGGGCGGGGGGGGCAGTTGGGGGAGCCTTTAATCAATCGCTGCTCTGCAGAGCAGCAAGTGATCTCTGAATACATTCTGTGCGCACTCGGGGAGCGCTGGGCATGCCCCTAAAAATTAAGAAAAATGGGTTGTGCCATAAAGCCACGCCCATCCAGTAAAAGCCAAGCCCCTAGGGTCCGAGGCCAAGCCCCCTTGTTGGGTCGCTGCGCAAAAGGTCCCAATTTGAAACATTGAAAGTTGGGAGGTATGGTATAGGCAGGATGCTGCCAAAGCCGGCCCTAGCCAATATGATGCCCTAGGCAAGATTTTGGCTGGTGCCCCCTAGCACCACCGCTAGTTCCACCTCTGACCCTGCACCCCTTTCCTAGCACCATCACCCCCCACCCATAGCAGTCCCTTTTTTGTTTTCCTACCCCCTGTAATTTAAATAAGAACAGTGTGCACATTCGGCACACAGTCCAAAAAGGTATGTGTTTTTGCTGGCAAGGGGCATGGCCACACAATAGTACCCCCAATTCAAATTATGCCTCACAGTATTGCAATTTTATTCACAATTTATCATACGATAGTGTCCCTTATTCACATTACATCACACAGTAGTACCAATTTACCTTATATACATTACTTCTCACAGTAGTGCCCCTCATTCACATAACATCATACTGAATTGCTCCTTATTCACATTACACCACACCATATTGCTTTTTATTCTCATTATACCACACCATATTGCTCCTTATTCACATTACACCACACCATATTGCTCTTTATTCACATTAGACCACACAGTAGTACCCTTTCTATACGTTATGCCACACAGTAGAGCACCTTATACACATAATGCCAAACATTGGTAATGCATTTATATACATAATACCACACAGTAATGCCCCTTACACACATGACACACATTATTAATGTCCTTATAAACATAGTGCACCTTACACATTATGCCAACCCTTATTAATGCCCTTATACACATAATTTTCCTTATACATATGTCGCACATTGTTAATGCCCTGATACACATAATGACACACATAATGTCCCTTACACATATGCCGCACATTATTAGTGCCCTTGTACCCATAATGACACACATAGTGCCCCTTACACATACAGTATGTTACACATTATTAATGCCCTTATACAAATAATGACACATATAGTTCCTGGCGTGAGTCAACTGGCAGCTCTGCTAACGTCGAGTGCCTATTTTTTTATGAAAATGCATCTTATTTGCATTGCTATGTGGCTAGGATACACAAGAAGCTTCTGCTGATTAAAATGATATGCAGCATGCCTATATAGTGTGTGCGACTGTGGCTGTATCTGCATATGAAATGCTACACACAGAATATAGGCATGCCGCATATCATTTTAATCAGCAGAAGCTGCTTGTGCCCCTAGGCATAACAGATGCCCTAGGCAATTGCCTAGTTTGCCTATACCTAAGGCCGGCTATGGATGCTGCCATGAGACCCTTTTCAGTCAGTAACAGTGTGAGACTCATTTCAGTTAAGGGAGGCAATTCATCAACATGCTACAGGACAGCTAATTTGTTACCCACAGGAACTGTATTGCTTTCATCATTTCCTGATTGAATTGCTTGCATTACTAACTGCTTTAACGTCTGTCATTGCCAAGGGTTTATTGAACTGCTTTATTACCCCCTGCATGCTCAATTAATTAACTTATTGGTACTGCTGTAGATACTGTTAGCATCTCACTGGGCCTCCCGGGGTGCACACGTGAGCACACTCCACAAAGGGCTTCAGAGTGCGCTCTGAATTACCCCCATTATTGTAACTGTCATCTAAGGTGATTGTGTATGCTTTTGAACTGTTAACCCGTTTAAATCCTTTCACAGTGACTTCTGCTTCAGTTATTAAAATTTGAGTCACTGTCCTAACTTTTAGTAACTGTGTGGGGATACTCTGGGGGCTCCTCATTCTTCTGCCTGCATCAAGGGGAGACGCAGATCTGGAGTTCTTCAGGAGGCTGAGACAGATGATGGCAGCAACAGGTACACTCCTCACCCGACTACTAGTGGCATATCACAGGTGGTCTGTGTAGAGAAGGGGAGAGCTTTGTGAAAGGGAGCTCTGAATAAGGAAGAGAGCTGTTTGGGGGAATCTGAGTGAATGTGGAAAGGCTGAGCTGTGTGTGGGGGGAGTCTGTGTGAGAGGGGGATCTGAGTGAGGAGAAAAAAGCTGTGTAAGTGGAACAAATCTGTTTGAGAGGGATCTGAGTAAGTGGGGAGAGGCTGAGGTTTGTGTGTCTTGGGGTTTGCGTGAGAAGGTGAGAGCTATACCAGTGGGGAGAAATCTGGGGGGATCTGAGTGGGCAGAGGCTGGACTTTGTGTGTTGGCAGTGGCAGACGTACATTTTTGGGGCCCTGAAGCTTGAACTGTTATGGGGGCCCCTTCACATCCAGCAACAGTAGAGCAACACCCAACAAGGTCCGAAGGGCCTTGCTGCCCTTGAGGTCCAAATGATGGAAAATAGATGGTGGGGTGGAGTCCTTGCAAGTAACACAGGGGGAGCAGAAGCCGGCTGGAACGTGCTGTCTCCCTATATACAGAAGTGGCCGAATCCCGGGGGGGGGGGGGGGGGTGGTAACACACCGCTCTGATCAGTGATGGGGTGCTGGGCTGAGCTGTCTCCTGGAATGTCCCTCTTGGGTCCCCTATGATCTGCTGTGGAAGCTACAGTGGGCAGGCAGTGGTGTCAAACTAATGGGATGGGTCGCCAGATCTCCCTGAAAGACTTTTAACTATAACAGGAACAGTCTACCCTACCCACATCTCCAACTCAGAACAGCAGCACACTGTCTGCCTACTTTTGTGACATACGAGGGGTGATTGATAAGTATTGATAAGTACCCATGTTTGAAGACAGATGGCGCCACTGACGTCAAACCTGTATATCATCGTTTATTGTCATCTGTCAAATGACTGTCAGAATTTCAGATAAATTCATTGTGTACTTTTGTTTTGGTAGCCGTTGGAAGTGAGCAAGTTTGAGTTTTTTCTAACTATGGAGAAAGTGCAGTACCGGTCGGTGATTAGAGTCTTGTTTTTGGATGGAAAGACGTGTGAAGAAATCAAAGAGAAGTTAGAAGCCGTTTATGGGGACCTTTCACCTTCGATGACAACTATCAGATATTGGTTCAATGACTTCAAGCGTGGTCGTATATCCGTCCTCGATGAAGAGCGTCCAGGTCGCCCAATTGAGGTGACTACCGATGAAATGGTCAACAAAATCCATGATATCGTATTGGCAGACCGGCGAGTGAAGATCAGAGAGATTGTTGAGATCATAGGCATCTAATTTGAATGTGTGCAGAATATCCTACATGAACATTTGGGCATGACAAATGCAAGATGGGTGCCGCGTTTGCTCACTGTGGACAACAAGCAGAATCAAATGACCACTTTGAAGCAGTGTTTGGACCTGTTTAAGCGCAATCCGAAGTAGTTTCTGCACCGTTTCACAACTGTTGATGAAACATGGATCCATCACTACATACCAGAAATGAAAGAATAGTCAAAATAGTGGACTTCACCTGGCGAACGTGCAAAAAAGAAGGCGAAGACGGTTCCATCAGCTAGAAAGGTCATGGCCACCTTTTTCTGGGATTCAAAAGGCATAATCTTCATTGACTATTAGGAAAAGGGAAGAACGATCACAGGGCAGTATTATGCTCAATTATTGGGCAGATTCGACGACATATTGAAGAGAAAACGGCACCACTTGGCGAAGAAAAAAGTGCTGTTTCACCATGACAAGGCGCCGGCACACTCGTCCCCCACCACCACAGCGAAATTGGTGGAATTGGGCTACGAATTGCTGCCACATTCACCGTATTCTCCAGATTTAACCCCTTGCGACTTCTTCCTGTTTTCAAACATGAAAAAATGGCTCGGCGGAAAGAGATTTGCATCGAACGAAGAGGAGGCCAAGTGTATCGAGCTAAAAGGGGACTATGTTGAAAAATAAATCAACATTTTCCCAATAAAAACATTTTTTCTTGCCTAACATGGGTACTTATCAATCACCCCTCGTAAATTGGAGAGAAGTTGCCTGGTCTGATGTAAAAGTTGGTTAGGTGTGTGGAGCACCGTTTTAATTGGACAGACAAGATGCTCAGTTGGTCGGTTGGGTGGTTGGAGAAAGTTGGTCTGATGTATGGCCAGCATATTGTTCAGCTCTGACAAATTTATAAACAAAGTTACTTCAAAACAATTCAGAAGAAATTAAATTCAGGTTTTAAACAATGATTTGTCGATTTGCTCAGACAAATGTATCTCTGCAGGTGGAGAATAAAACAATGGGACCCCATGGGAATACTATGTTCAAACAGATGTTTTTCCGGTACACAATTGCAGGCACTTAAGTCATGCTAGCCATACATCAGACCAACTTTTCTCCAACACTCCAAACTTCCAACCATCCAACTTGTCTGTTCAACTAAAACAGTGCCCCACACATCTCACCAACTTTTTACCAGTGCTCCACACATCTAACCAACTTTTCATCAGACCAACCAACCTTCCAACTTCTGTCCAACTTGTGATGTCACCGAAGTAGGCGGACAGTGCCTGCCTACAGTTCTTCAGTTTTGTTTTGTTTTTTTTCATTTCAAAACATGCAGAAGTGTCTTTTTTTCAGTGAAACTGGGCTTTTCTTTCACCACCATACATTTATTAGATTCACTTATTTTTATACTGAACTATGGATACCAGCAAGGTTGGGCTGCCAAGGCAAATATATATATATATATATATATATATATATTCCTCCAAGATACGGCACTCAGCGGACTCGTTCAATAAGTAAACTTCAACAACAGTTGTAGCAGCAACGTTTCGGCTTTAATTAGCCGTTTTCAAGCAACATCATGATGTTGCTTGAAAACGGCTAATTAAAGCCGAAACGTTGCTGCTACAACTGTTGTTGAAGTTTACTTATTGAACGAGTCCGCTGAGTGCCGTATCTTGGAGGAATGTATGCACCATATTAATGTGCACCGCGGCAGGATGATGATGAAGTGAGAGTGCCGGTTAACAGTTCGTTTTATATATATATATATATATATATATATACCAGATGTAGATATTCGGCACTCCCAATGTAGTAAAATGTACAGCTTGCCTGGTGCCCTCCTGAGCTTCAAAAAGCAAACATATCACAAACGATAGGCGGCACTCTAGGACTTTTCAAAAATCAAGAACATACGTGACCCTGTTCTGACAGCTTAACGTTTCTGACGACTTACATTAAACCGAAATGTTAAGCTAGAACAGGGTCACGTCTGTTCTTGATTTTTGAAAAGTCCTAGAGTGCCGCCTATCGTTTGTGAGATATATATATATATATATATATATATATATACACACACATATATATATATATATATATACACACACATACATACATATATCCCAATAATTATAGTGGCTTATATGGACTTCAGCAGTTAAACAGCTCTGCTAAATATTAGATAATAATTTATATTCCTTCAGCTGCTTATCTGGACTGCATTTGAATGAGGAAAATGGATACATGCACAGACTGAGTTGCAACATATGTAGCAGAATCAGCTACTCTGGATTTTCTGCAATGGTACAAATGCGGCATTTCGACAAAAGTATATTCAATTGAAGTTTGTAAATTCGACAACAGTGCTTTTTGACAGTAAATTCGTCATTTTCAATCCGCCACACTTTGGTGGCGGAATCTAATAAAAAATTTTAAAAACATGTTTTTTGGTTTTTTGTTTTTTTTTTGGTAATAGCATATCTATTTATATTAGAAGGGATTAGGTAGTTGGTTTGTCTTTTTTGGAGGCACAAGTATTATTTATATATTTTTAAAAAGATTATTATTATATTATTATTATTTTTTTTTAAATGGAATGGGAAAAACCCGAAAAAAAATTGCGTGGGGTTGTCCTCCAAAGCATAACCAGCCTCGGGCTCTTCGAGCCGATCCTGGTTCTAAAAATCCGGGGGAAAAACGGACAGGGGATCCCCCGTATTTTTAAAACCAGCATCGGGCTCCACTAGCTGGACAGATAATGCCACAGCCGGGGGTCACTTTTATACAGTGCCATGCGGCCGTGGCATTAAATATCCAACTAGTCACCCCTGGACGGGGTACCCTGGGGGAGTGGGGACCCCTTCAATCAAGGGGTCCCCCCCAGCCACCCAAGGGCCAGGGGTGAAGCCCGAGGCTGTCCCCCCCATCCAAAGGCTGCGGATGGGGGGCTGATAGCCTTGAGAAAATTGAAAGAATATTGTTTTTTCCAGTAGTACTACAAGTCCCAGCAAGCCTCCCCTGCAAGCTGGTATTTGGAGAACCACAAGTACCAGTATGTGGGAGAAAAACGGGCCCGCTGGTACCTGTAGTTCTAATGGCAAAAAAATACCCAAATAAAAACAGGAAACACACACCGTGACAGTAAAACTTTATTTCACACATGTCGACACACACATACTTACCTATGTTGACACGAAGCAGTCGGTCCTCTTCTCCAAGTAGAATCCACGGGTACCTGAAAATAAAAGATAATTATACTCACCTGATCCAGGGTCCAGAGTATAATCCACGTACTTGGCAAAACAACAAACCGAACACCCGGACCAAACGGACTGAAAGGGGTCCGATGTTTACACATGGGACCCCTTTCCACGAATGCAGAGACACCCCCGTGACCCCGTGCGTGCGTGTCACAGTGTGTGTGCGTGCGTGTCACAGTATGTGTGCGTGCGTGTCACAGTATGTGTGTGCACGTGCGTGTCAGTGTGTGCGTGTCACAGTGTGCGTGCATGTCAGTGTGTGTGCGTGCGTGTCAGTGTGTGCGTGCGTGTCACAGTGTGCGTGCGTGTCACAGTGTGTGTGCGTGTGTCACAGTGTGTGTGTGTGTGCATGTCACAGTGTGTGTGCGTGCGTGTCACAGTATGTGTGTGCACGTGCGTGTCAGTGTGTGCGTGTCACAGTGAGTGTGCGTGCGTGTCACAGTGTGTGTGCGTGTCACAGTGTGTCTGTGCGTGCATGGCAGTGTGTGTCTAATACCATGTGTATATACAGCTGCCGCTGCCGGGTTGACAGGGGCAGCTTGTTTGTTTGCTTGTGACCTCTAATGGGGTATATGCTGCAGCCTGGTGGGAAGGCTGACATGCAGCAGCGCCGGGTGCCCGCTGCTGATGGGGTGCGGACAGGGGATCACTCCTACGGCTGGTGATCGCGGGCGGGGTGACAGCCGCCGGGTGTCCGCTGCTGATGGGGTGCGGACAGGGGATCACTCCTGCGGCTGGTGATCGCGGGCGGGGTGACAGCCGCCGGGTGTCTGCTGCTGATGGGGCGCGGACAGGGGATCACTGCTGCGGCTGGTGATCGTGGGCGGGGTGACAGCCGCCGGGTGTCCGCTGCTGATGGGGTGCGGACAGGGGATCACTCCTGCGGCTGGTGATCGCGGGCGGGGTGACAGCCGCCGGGTGTCCGCTGCTGATGGGGCGCGGACAGGGGATCACTCCTGCGGTCGGCGTGACAGGCGCCGGGTGTCCGCTGCTGATGGGGTCCGGGTAGGGGAACACCACTGCTGGGTTTGGTAATGCGGGGGTTTGTAGGGTAGGTGCCGGGTGACCTCTGACAAGGGTGCAGGCAGGGGGACACAGCTGCTGCAGGCGGTGAACACTGTTGAGGTGCGCCAGTGCAGCAGGGGCACTGAATTCTCTCCTCCCGCTCAGCCGCTGCGTCTGACAGGGATTCCGATGAAGAAGTAGGTGTCCGCCTACTTATCGTTCAGTTCCCCCTACATGTGAGAGGTGCGGTTGGGGGCCTGCGAGTGCGTGTGGTGGTGCCTGCTGCCGTGCAGGTGTAGACGCGGTACTCACCAGGCGCCGCTCTCTCTCGCCTTCAGGTACCGGAACCTTCAACGGACCTGGAATTCTTCAGTCGGATCCGGACACGGCGATTCCCTCTCGGAGCTGACCGACGACCTAGCTGAGGAGAGAAGGGTTTACATTAAAGGGGGTATCGACCCTTCTTCCGCTGGAACAGGGGATACCCCAGGGGTGGCTGCGACCTTCACCGGCTGGGTGAATGGTCATCACCGGCACAAAGCCTCAGCTACCCAGCTTTCACACACTCGCGCTTTCGCACGTAGTGTGATGAAAGGGATTCTCACGTCCGTGAGCAATCCTAACTCCGGCGCTCGGGGACAAACAAGGGACAGACGTACACGGATGCTACTCACCGTCACAAGTCTTGCACTCCGATCTTCTCCACTTACAGGTCCCTGTAAGGAGGCAAAGAAAAACAGCCGTGCAGGGCCTAACTCTGACCTAGTGTCACACCCTATACTATCTACAACAGCGGAGCCCTCAAACTAGCTCTGTGGGTGTGGTGCAACACAACTATGCACAACTTACACAACACATACACTTTGCCCTGCACGGTAACAACATATAACACACTATCGGAGTTACAACATAAAACGGTGCTGTCCCTTTATCTACCCGACCCAGAACACCCAGTAGTGGGGACCGCACAGCTCACCCACCTACCGTACTCTCAGGGTGGCCTGAGCCTAGCGCCCAGTACCACCTTTACTCACCTCAGGGAAACACTGCTTCGCTGGGCCTAGCGCCCCCTAACTGCCCACAGGCCGGAGGCCTGACTTTGCCCACGGGCCTAGCGCCCGCCTACTTGCCGCCCGTTGGGTGACCTGGGCCTTGTGCCCAGGGTCACCTTATCGTATCCCTGATTTGGCCACAAATACCCTAGGGCCTAACGCCCTCTATTAGCCACAGGCCTAGTGCCTAGATCGTTCCCCGGGCCTAGTGCCCGCCTAACTGGTGCCGCATGAGTGGGGTGGCTTGGGCCTAATGCCCAAACCACCTCATCAAATATTGGGGGCCCAAACTCCTAACTGCGCCCAGGCCTAGCGCCTGAATTGTGTCCTCGGGCCTAATGCCCGTCCCTGGTGGTCGAGGGAGGAAAAGGGGAGGGGGAGGATAGCCTCACTGAGGCCTTACCTAACCTGGGGGCCTCCACCGTCTTCTGCCGCTGACCCGTCCTGGCCAGCGGCGCCTCAGTCTCTTCCCTGCGTCCAGCCGCCGCTGGACATCTTCTTTCTGCAGGCCGACGTCTTCTGGCCTCTTCCGCGGCCTCAGGACCTCCTCTCCCCGCGGTCGTCGTCTTCTCCTCGGCGCCGGATCCTCTTCTGCGCTCCGGCGCGCCGACGACCTCCTCCGCTGCTCCCGGCCGTGTCTTCTCTTCAGCCACGCGATCCTCTTCTTCCTCCTCCTGCGCGCGGGCTCCTCCTCTTCGCCGCTCTTCGGCGCGGCCTCCTGTCCGAACGGCTCCCGCCCGGCGTCTGACGTCAGACGCCGGGGGCGGGGCCTATGACGCGGCGAGCGCTGATTGGCTCGCCGCGTCTCTTCCTGATTGGCCGCCGCTCCGGGAGCCGCGATTGGCTCCCGGAGGGCGCCAACATTCAAACCCTCCAGCCTGGGGTCCGGTGCAGGGAAAAGGGTAATCCCTGCACCGGACACCCGCCGCCGCCACGCACCCAGCGCTGGGGACAGACAAGCTGCCCCAGCGCTGTCCCCAACTAGGGACAACACAGATGTGCCCACAGGGCACATCCTTACATACACCTGAACGATGAGTTTAGAAAATCAAACAGGTTTGATTTTCCCAACTAGTTGGACAGACCGTTTCTGGCCGTTTTTTAGCGTGTGGGAGCAAACGGCTGATAATCGTTTGCTCCCACACACTGCCTGATTATCTTTACAACCAGCCAACTAGTTGGCTGGTTGGAAAGATATCGTCCTGATGTATGGCCAGCATCAGTCTACTGGAAGCAGTTAAAACTAGAGCTGATGAATGTTCATATTTTTTCCCTGACTTCTCATTTGTTTTCATGCATATCCATCACCATATCTTGAGAATGTTGGCAACTCACTCACTGGAAAGAAGAAACTCAGTTACAGGAGGAACAGTGGAATATAGAAAATGAATATATAGGGGGGAATTCAATTGAGGGCGAGAAGTTTGAAAAACCCTGCAGCACAGAGGTTTTCTTGCAGCCGCAGGGTTTTCTAATTCAATTGCAGGAGAGAAAATGAGATGCAGTAATTTCTATAGAAATTACTGCCACAACTTTTTTCACGCACCCACAGAGCAAGTTTGATTTTTCCGACAATCGTTAATTTTAGGAAAGATCATCTTAACTTGCTCTTTTGCACTCCTGCTGCACCCCCTCTGAGGACTAATTAAGCAATTGGAAGCTTCCATTTAGCTTAATTAGTCTGTAATTACTTACCTTTCAAAGCAGTGTTTTCTCATCTAGCGTAGGGAACTGGGCTCTTGCAGCAGCGGTCAGTGTTTGTACTGTGTGTATGACCTCCCAGAGGCAGCAACTGGGAGAACTACATCTTCCAGCAGCCCCTGAGAATCCCAGCAGTCCCCTTCCCAGTAGGAAGACGGTAAACCACCGGAGGGGTAAGTATCTTGAATTGGATACTGCGGTTATCGGGAGCAGGCATACCTGCTGTAATCCAAAATTGGACCAAAGTCTGTGAGGTTTTTTTTACTTCGCTAAACCTCGCACCTAATTGAGTTCCCCCCAAAAGGGTCAAATGTAATAGGGTGCTGGATTTTGAACTAACAAGATATCGGTGAGTTAGATGTATAATTTAAAGTGGCAATATTTAGTAAAGTAAAACCTGGTATAGCCTTTCTAAACATTGCAGTTTTAATTATAATACAGCACCGTATTGCCTTTGGCTCATAGTGTTTATGGTAATGATGAAGTGTTGGATAAATAAAGATCATTCACTCTCCCCAACCCTTGGGATGCAGTTAAAATGCCGGCTGTCGGTTTCCTGGTGTTCAGGAGACTGGTGAGTTAAGATTTTCAATGACGGACATGCAATATAATTATTATATGGGGTGGTGGAGGGGTGTTTAGAGACATTCAAAGAGAGGAGGTTTGCAGTTTGAAATTTTTGCACCATCCTGTCGCTGTTTAGCGTTGCGTCTGCGCATTACGGTGCGTACGCATGCGGAGTAGTTCGATAATCGCCGGCTGTGCAAAAACTCACTGCAGCGATCAGGTCTGCATTGGGCACTTAGTGCTTAAATTTGCTTAGGATCACCAGTTTTTCAAAGCCACTGGTTAGTTAATAGAACCCATTGAATCCAACTATCAAACATGGAGGAGGAAGTGTGATAGTTTGGGGCTTTTTGCTGGATAATGATACTTGTCAAGGCCAAAATGTGAAACGCCCATTACTTCCTATTCCACCCACCATGCTGTGAGCTGTGCCTGGCTTCAGCTCTGCTGCAGACACAGCATTAGCAAGCTCCACGGCCATGTACAGGCCTCCAAACCGGCCCAAATCATGACAGGCAGGTGCATAACACTTCCCTGCTTTATATGGACTGCTTTTTATCATCTCTGATGCCTGAGGGGAAAAAAAAGGTACAGACCCCGGACAGTCCGTATCCAAGATGGCGCCCGCACCCCAGAGCCCAAGAGACACCACTACTTCTGCCTCTTCCCCTGCCTCCTCTAAAGCTGGATCGCTGCTGGCACACTTACCAGGTACTCCAGATGCTTTTATAACCTATGGGGAGGTGGTGCAGGCAATTAAAGATGCAATGTCTACACTATTAAAAATGCAGGCTGATCTTTTTCAACAGACTGTCACTGCACTGGAGGGTCAGATCATGGGGCTCTACCAGAATGTATCCAGCTCTAATTTTCATGACTTGCACAGTCACACCCTTAAAGCTAACTATTCTAGCTTGCAGAGATCGCATTTACAGCTTACTGCGAAAGTTGATGACCTTGAGAATAGATCACTGCACAAAAACCTGAGACTGGTGGGATTGCCTGAGACTCTTAAAGGGCCAGATCTTGTTATCGTTCTATCTACGACGCTCCCCAAATTATTGGATGTCGCTGACTCCTGTAAGGACATTGGGCCTAATTCAGACCTGAATTAGCAGTTTTTTGTAGCGCTGCGATCAGATAGTTGCTGCCTACAGGGGAGTGTATTTTAGCTGTGCAAGTGTGCGATCGCATGTGCAGCTGAGTGGTACAAAAAGATCTTTTGCAGTTTCTGAGTAGCCCAGGACTTACTCAGCCGCTGCGATCACTTCAGCCTGTCCAGGACCGGAATTGACGTCAGACACCCACTCTGCAAACCAGTGACGTGCGGTGAGATCAGGGGCTGGGGAGGCACTGCAGCTAAACCCCCTCCCCCCCCCCCCGGGGAAAAAATGCAGTCCCACCACACCGCTAAAACCAGCACCAGGCAGAACCAGCTAGGGGGGGTAATGCCATAGCAGGGGAGACACACTGTGTGGGGTCCCCCTGCCATGCCATTAAACACCCCCCAAACCAGTTAGCCCAGGGCTGGTATTCCTCGGAAAGTGGGGCCCCCAAAAAATTAAAATGGGGTACCCCCTCCCGAGCAATAACCAGCACTGGGCTGATAGTCCAGTGCTATGCCCCGCACCCCTGGTGGCGGTGGGTGCGGGGTTCATTGTATGCTTGCTAATACTGTTCTTTACAGGTGGCCTACAGGTCCCAGCAAGCCTGCCCCAGCATGCTGGCACTTGGAGAACCACAAGTGCCAGCATGCCCGGACATAAATGGCCCACTGGCACCTGTAGTCCACCTGTAAAGAATAGTAATATTGTTCTTTACAGGTGGCCTACAGGTCCCAGCAAGCCTGCCCCAGCATGCTGGCACTTGGAGAACCACAAGTGCCAGCATGCCCGAACATAAAGGGCCCGCTGGCACCTGTAGTCCACCTGTAAAGAAAATATTTAAAAAAAAAACACTACACGTACTTTAAAAAAAAACTTTATTAAACAGGGTCTTCACCTGGGGGCGGCGGCCTTTAAGCTCTTTTGCGTGGCCGCCGCCTTCCCAGGGCTTCTGGCGTCTTCACCTGGGGGGCGGCGGCTGCTAAGCTCTTTTGCATAGCCGCCGCCCATCCAGGACTTCCGGCGTCTTCGGTCTTCAGGAGCTCTTCTCAGCTCCTCCTCCGCCGTCGGACTGACAGCCGCTGCCTCGCGCTGACTTATATAAGTCAGCGGAGGAGGCGGGGCGATGACGCGGCGAGCCATGATTGGTTCGCGGCGGCCATCTTGAATTTAAAAAATGACGCTGAGGCGCCATTTTTGAAATGGGTACCGCTTCCGCTGCCAAACTCTGCTGAACTGTCTGTACTGCCGCGTCCCGCCGCCGCTACCGCCGCCAGCACCTCCGCCACCCGGCCCGCCGCATCCCGCACCTCCGCCGCCCGCACCTCCGCCGCCACCGACGCCCACACAGTGATTGACAGCGGATCCAGTGACGGATCCACTGGCCAATCACTGTGGCTTCACTGACAGGGGACGTGCTTTCATAGGTTGAAAGCACGTCCCTGTAGGAAAGCGGCACCTCTAATGGTGCCGCTTTCCCATGCAATTTCAATGGGCTTTTCCTGCCCATTGCTAGGCCCCGCCCGCGCCCGCCCCCTGCTCCCATATCTTTTATCAATCACTACGGGAGGCACCACGATCGGTGCCTCCCAAAC
This sequence comes from Pseudophryne corroboree, assembly GCF_028390025.1. Lineage (NCBI taxonomy): Eukaryota > Metazoa > Chordata > Amphibia > Anura > Myobatrachidae > Pseudophryne > Pseudophryne corroboree. The sequence continues at coordinate 611,099,583 of NC_086444.1, read as the reverse complement.
TAATTTTACACACTTTAATCATGAGTAAAATAATAAAGAAGATACTTATGTGTCATAAGTATCTTCTTTGTATTATTTTACTCATTAATGACAGGGGAGGCACTGCCTCCCCTGCCTCCCCTGACTGCACGTCCCTGCTGCAAACGCTTAGACACACCTGCGTTTTTCCAACCACTCATTGAAAACGGTCAGTTGCCACCCACAAACGCCTTCTTCCTGTCAATCTCCTTGCGATCGGCTGTGCAAATGGATTCTTCGTAAAACCCATCGCACAGCAACGATCCGCTTTGTACCCGAGCGACGTGCCTACACATTGTGGTGCATACGCATGCTCAGTTCTGACCTGATCACAGCACAGCGAAAAAAGCTAGCGTGCGATCAGGTCTGAATTGCCCCCCTATATTCATAAGGACATTATGTGGCCTGCATCCAGAAAACATCACAATCTCCATTGGGACAGTCACAAGTGATTCCTCTTTCAGGATTTTTTTTACTATGGTCACGAAAGCATGTAAAGATTTCTCTCCAGTCTGCCAATCTTTGATTCAGCAGAACCTCAGGTTCGCATTGCTCTTTTCAGCACGCTTGCGCCTCTACAATGGGAATTCCTATAAAGATTTTACATCCGCTACAGACGCCTCTGCCTATGGCCGGGATCTTTCTGCTGCACCAAGTTCTGCATCAACCCCCTCTCCTTCTTCCTAGTCACCTTGACTGGGCTGCAGCGATGTTGACACGATGACAGTGACTCTTCTGCTTAATTATGGACAGGACTTGTCGTTAAGCTCCATGTTGGTCTCTGGACTGAGCAATAGAGTTACATAGAAACATAGAATTTGACGTCAGATAAGAACCACTTGGCCCATCTAGTATGCCCTTTTTTAACCATATTTTTATCTCAAAACTTATTTGATCCTTATTTCTTTGTAAGGATATCCTTATGTCTATCTCATGCATGTTTAAATTGCTCTACTGTCTTAGCCTCTACTACCTCTGATGGGAGGCTATTCCACTTTTTCACTACCCTTTCTGTGAAGTCATTTTTCCTCAAATTTCCCCTGAACCTCCCCCCTCCAGTCCTATTGCTTCTCTTCATTTGGAGAATGTTTCCCTCCTGGACTTTGTTAAAACCCTTGATATATTTGAAAGTTTCTATCATGTCTCCCCTTTACTTTCTCTGCTCCAAACTATACATACTGAGATTTCTTAGTCTTTCTGGGTATGTTTGGTGATGTAGGCCATGCACCATTTTAGTTGGCCTTCTTTGTACAGTCTCTAATGTATTAATATCCTTTTGAAGATATGGCCTCCAGAATTGAACACAGTATTCTACATGAGGCCGTACCAATGACCTATACAATGGCAGGGGCTGGCTGAACAGGGGGGCAGGGTGCCATCTGCCACCCAGGCCAGTGCAATTTAAGTGTTCCAGGGCCATTTTCTCATTGCATTCCTGTGAAAAGCTGGGCCACTTGCTTGAGTCTGCCCCCCAGGCTGAAAGTTGCCAGCCAGCCCCTGTACAATGGCATTATTACTTCTTTCTTTCTGCTACTGATTCCTCTCCCAATGCAGCCAAGCATCTGACTAGCCTTTCTCATTGCTTTGTTACATTGCTTACCTGCCTTTAAGTCACCTGAAATAGTGACTCCTAGATCCCTTTCCTCCTCAGTAGTTTCCAGTATAGTGCCATTAATACTATATTTAGCCTTTGGATTTTTGAGACCCAAGTGCATGATTTTGCACTTTTTTGGCATTAAACAGTAATTGCCACACTCTTGATCATTCCTCTAGTCTACCTAGATCCTCAGTCATTTGTTTTACCCCACCGGGTGTGTCTACCCTGTTGCATACCTTTGTGTCATCTGCAAAAAGGCATACTTTCCCTTTAATGCCAGCTGCAATGTCACCAATAAAGATATTAAAAAGCACTGGTCCAAGTACAGATCCCTGGGGTACGCCACTGGTAACATTTCGCTCAAGTCTCTTTTGTGTTTTTGCTTTCATTTGCTTTAAGTTATGTGGTCAGCCTTATATATATCTATATAAGCATCTATATTTTACTTAGTTTTATTTATATATATATATATATATATATATATATATATATATATATATATATATATATACCCATCCAATGACTGCTGGCACTCCAAAAGTCCAAACAACTGCTCCGGTGCCTCAACCAATAGTCAATATACATCCAAAAAATGACTGGCACTCAGCAGACTGATAAATGCTCACAAACTTGTAATATCCATCATCAATGTTTCAGGGGTATAAGCCCCGTCGTCAGGACAAAATGACACAACACGTACAATAGCACAATGAAACATCTCCGCACTTCGATGCTGCAAGAAACGCATTATATAATTTTAAACAGGGCTTGCGTTTCACAAGCGCAAAGGAGACACATGGTGGCAGATGAATCTGGCTGCTGTTTGAAATGCCATGCTTCGTCAGCAACCCTTTTCCACAAACTTGTAATATCCATCATCAATGTTTCAGGGGTATAAGCCCCGTCGTCAGGACAAAATGACACAACACGTACAATAGCACAATGAAACATCTCCGCACTTCGATGCTGCAAGAAACGCATTATATAATTTTAAACAGGGCTTGCGTTTCACAAGCGCAAAGGAGACACATGGTGGCAGATGAATCTGGCTGCTGTTTGAAATGCCATGCTTCGTCAGCAACCCTTTTCCACAACTTGTGGGAGTTTGGCAAGATACACTGATTTTGGAATAAAATTGCAAATTATATATACAACATTTTTTGTTTAAAAGTTTGTCCCGATCCCTTAGCCATGTTATGTCTTCATTTTGCGAACTGGAACCTAGGCCCTGACCGCAGAACCACAATCCCCCTATTATCTGTTATTTTAACGTCAGCCAGGAAAATGAGTATGGTACAATGGACCAAGCCCTCCCTACCCATTAGTGGCAGCTGTTCATCAGTTATTACTTAAAATTTTATCATTTGACAGAAGGGCCTCATTTACAGACGTTGAGAAGGGTGTGATCCGCTTTCATAATAAATGGGGCTCATTCATTGAGCACCTTGACCCTCAGGATAGGACACAGATTATGAAGGTGTTTGATTCCACCTCCTGGTTTTTATTACACCAGATTTCGTGATCTTACTATTCATTCCAACCTGCTTTTAGGTTGTTCTCTAATTTGCTGTAGGGCTCTCGCTTTGTGTCTTATTCTCTATTATATATTATAACTGATACCGGTGCCCGTGGATTATAGTCGCCACATTTCCCGACAATACCATGGAAAATACAATGTACATAAAATCTCCCTTCCCCGCCCCCTCTACCTCCCTTTTGTGTTTACCTAATGTCTTTGTCTAAATTTGTTATATTCTCTTGTATCTGTTATAAATGCATCTATTGCTAGGGTTTGAGTTTTTCTTTTTGGATGTTATTATATTGTTGTTGGAAAGCAACAAATAATATTATGATACTTTTCTGGTTTCGATATTGGTACGCTCCTATCTCTGGAGTTGGTCTCAGATACTATGTTCTCTTTATATGTCATCAGTGAGCTTCCACCAATCTTGGCTTATCATTTTTTGTTAATATGAAAAAGTGATGCTCAATTGAAGACTTTATTGGTACTCGTCCCTCTCCCCTATTTCCTTATTGACACTCAGTAACCATGGTTATTATTGTTGCTTCGTATTTACTTGGATTGTGTACTACGATGCATTTATACATTATTGTATGCCATTTTGTTCTTTATGTTTGGAAAATCTCTAATAAACAGATTTAAAAAAAATTGTGAATATGAATACATTTTGAATATGTATGAATATTTTAATAAGTAGCACACAGTACCATTCAGATTGCCCCTACAATCCCTTACAATGCTCTAAACATAGTTAAACATTAAATTGAAAGGAACTGTTCACATTTTTTACATAAAAATCACACGTGAACTAATAAAGGGTCAGCTAGTTAGGTGCCTGGCAAATACCTCCTACAATGGTGAATAGTTTCTCTAAACCTAAGGAGCTTAATAAATGTTCTCAAAGAGATGTTTGTTTGGAGAAGAATTTATCTGAAAAATGTTTTCCAGAAAAAGATTTATTTTTAAAAGATCCTTTTGGAGGAAGGAGGAAAAAGGTATTTATGGAGTAGATGAAAATTCAGTCTTACAAAAATATTGCCAGGCCTTTATCAATATTTAGACATAGTGAGATATAGGCCGGGATGCAATGGGAGTCCAGTTTTGCGTCTGGGAAAAAGTCAGACAAATCCAGACATTAAAATGTGATTTCCCCCCCCCCCCCCCCCCCAGAACTCAGCCAATTGAACGGCGTGCTTCTTTTACTTTCACAATGCAAATTGCATCCGACTTCTGACAGGATATTTAGACCAGGAAACATCCGATTTTTTTCAGACTGGCTGGAAAGCGTCTGTTATTTTAATAGTTGCACAGTGATAGAACGTCACCCATTGGCACCCGAAAGTCCCATGATTAAAGCAACACACACCCTAAATAAACCCCAGTTCTCCATCAGGCACAATCAGCTTTGCTACTAAGACGCAAAAGCAGCTCCTGCTGTTTAAAATGATATGTAGCATGCTTATATTCTGTGTGTAATAGCAACTGTATCTGCATACAAAATGTTATGCTACAGTGTTTTCCAGCCAAACACTGTGACATAATTTGGTATGCTGATAGAGTCGCAATTACACACAAAATATAGCCATGCCGCATATTTAAATCAGCAGAAGCTGCTTGTTTGTCCTAGAGGACGCTTTTTCCGGGGCAAAATTTGACCATTGGACTATTTTGAGAATTCAAAGTATTTTTTTATTTTAAAGGTTAGAAATGTTTTTTTTACTGACTATTTGTTATAAATGTGCTGTACTTGTAATTGATTTTCATCATTGTCAAATACAACTTGGCCCAAAAAAAAAAACAGCTCTATTTACGTCCGACTATGTAGAGCTGTTTTGTGTGAGATTTCCACACTTGGACTCCATTGCATTAGCCGAGTTGTATTTTTAACATGGGTAAAACATCTGGATCCTACTTTTTCCCAGCCGCTCTACTTTAGAACAGAAAGCGGATGAGATTTCATGTACTCGGCCGCTAATGCATTGGCCGATTTTGCAAAATGTCCGACTTTAGTGGCTATGGACCTTTGGGGTGATTCAGATCTGATCGCTGCTGTGCATTTTTGCAAAGCGGGCGATCAGGTCCTAACAGCGCATGCGTATGCACCGCAATGCCCATGCGCATCAGACAACAATAAAGGGCATCGCCAGTCAGCGACAGGATGGTGCGAAAAATCAGATTGCACGAGTGTTCGCAAGGTGATTGACAGGAAGAGGCCGTTTGTGGGTGGCAACTGAGCGTTTATGGAGTGTACAGAAAAATGCATGGGGTGCCCAAGTGTTTTCAGGGAGGGTGTCTGATGACAGCTCCGACCCCGATCAGCCTGTTCTTATCGCTCTGTAAGTCCTGGGCTGCGCACACACTGCACAGACTGGCTTTTTACAGCTCGGCATACACATGCGATCGCACACTTGCACAGCAAATTCACACTCCCCCTGGGGGCAGCGACAATCTAAACGCAGGACAGCAAAGTTTGTAGCCTAGAGATCAGATCTGAATCAACCCCTCTATTCAGTAAGGATTGCAAATTCTGCTTTTTAGCAGAATTTCCAATCTTTTGCCTCACATGCTGGGGGCCTCCCATTGCAGGGCAAGGCTGCCAAGCAAGCAAACCACCAACCCCATCTGCGACCCGAACTAATTGCTCTGCAATTAGTGCACGGTTGCAGAAATTATGGAAGCCTCCTGCCGACACGAGGCCCGCTGCTATCTTTTTTTATTGGATCGCCTGCGTATGATGTCACGCAGCCGCCCCGATAACGGCGCCACCTCACCCTCATTCAGAAGCCGCCACCCCTGCAACGCTCCATCTCCGCCCTGGAAATGGAGCATTGTAAAAAATTGTAAATGCGGGTGAATGCGCAGGACGGGCCTAACACAGAAATTCAGGTTGGATCGCTGTCTGAACAACATGTAAGCACCATGTGTCTTTGGCCCAAATATTAAGCATATGTATGCAATGGACGCTCATGCAGCCCATGACAAGGAGATTGTACTGGGCTGGGTGGAACCTGTGTGACATCGAGCGGTGCAGAGAAGCGTCTGGCCTAATACATTACTGAGCACAGGCAGGGCTAGTATAGCCACCTACTGCACGACACGGCCATGTGTATGTAAGACAAGTCAGTACAGTGCGCTCAGTGTTTGATTGGAGCTGGAGGGATTCAGTGTGCGGATCTTTGGTCAGGTGGCTGCTGGCAGGCTGTAACGGGAAAAAATTCCTGGGTACAACAGCATGGCCACAGCAGATCCTGTGGGCCTATTTTGATGGGGCGTGAGCTGCAGTTCCATCCACCCCATTGTTACTCCAACCGTGTACTGGGAGTGATTCTGAGTCAGACGCAGGGAAAGCACTGGAAGCCAGCATCCAATGTTTGCCCTCTGCACATGCATTTGAGACACACTATTCGTCCTGATGGATATCAGAGGGGGACGCAGATCTAAACTGTGTGAGAGTGGCGGTGCGGTGTAGTGCCTGCTGCCGTGCAGGTGTAGACTCACTACTTACCAGGCGCCGCACCCTCTCACCTTCAGGTCATGGAAACTCCGACAGACCTGGAACTCCAAATAGATCTGGACTAGGGGGAAGGAGATGGTTGAGTGCCGTTCCTCCTCACTGCGGACCGAAACGCCCTCTGAGACCAAAGGAAATAGAGCTTTCAAGCTAAGTGAAGGTAATCCTTGGCACTCGGCCTCAGAGTCCGAATTTCACCTATCGGTACTCTCACACCAGGTGTAAATACAACCTTACACTGGCGTGTAAGGTACACCATTCACCCTGAAGGAGGGGAGACAGAAAGGGACAAACACACACAAAAAGGGACACACGGACGGAGATGTTTCTCACCGTCACAAATCTTGCACGCTGAACTTCTCCTTCCTCACTTACAGGTCCCTGTAAGGAGATAAGAACCACACTACCGTGCAGGGCCTTACTCTATCCTGGTGTAACACCACTACACTGACTACAACAGCAGAGCCCTCAAACTAACTCTGTATGTGTGGTGCAACAAAACTAAACAACAATTCTACAACTTGGACCTACATGTAACCAACATTCACACATGTAACCAACATGACACAGTACAAGATTAGACGGTGCTGTCCCTTTAACTCCCTACCTACAGCTGGCCAGCCCTCCCTTGTCCCTGGATGCTATTGTGGCTATGAGTGTGGAGCTGGACCGCTCTTTCACACAGGGGAAAAACTACGTAAGATTACTGGGGAGTGGGCGCCGTACAGCCTACCCACCTCCCCATACAGCAATTTACCAGGGGCTCAGGCCTTTGGGCCTGCTTACACGTGCACGTAACAGCCTGGGCCTGATGCCCAGTACCACCCTTTATTCACCGAGGGGCACAATTTATTCTGGGCCTAGAACCCCCTATTTAACCACAGGCCAGAGGCCTGACAATTGCCCAGGGTCACCTTATTCCCTAATGGGCCACACTTACGCTAGGGACTAATGCCCTCTATTACAGGCACAGGCCTAATGCCTGATATTGGCCCCGTGCCTACTGCCCGCCTACTGTGCCCACAGGCCTGAGGCCTGACTGATCCCCCACAGGCCTATTGCCTGATCCCTGATGGTCTAGGGAGGAGGGGGGGGGGGGGGTGACAGGCCTACCTGTCCCTGTGGGAGAGGCACCAGGTAGAGGTTCGTCAGCTCTTTTGCTTTCCACCCCTGGTGACCTCTCTGGTCCGGTCCGGGCCTTCACTCTTCTGCCGTCCTGGTCAGCGGTGCCGCCGCCTCTTCTCCGCATCCAGCAGCCACTGGACATCTTCTTTGGTGTGCCCGTCGTCTTCTGGCCTCTTCTGCGGCTTCAGAAACACTTTGCCGCTCTTCCGCGCGGCCTGCTGCTTCTCTTCCCATGGCGGCGTCCTCTCTACTCCAGGTCCCGGCGGCATTCGATGTCACTCGCCGGAGGCGGGGTCTGTGATTGGCCGGCGCTCTGCGAGCCGTGATTGGCTCGCGGAAGGCACTGGATTTAAAATGCTGTGGTGGCGCTTCTCACTGGCTGCCAAATTGGCACCAAGTTTAAAGCAACACTCTGCTGCCCATCGCCGCTGAACGGCCAGGAACCAATAGATGATCCCGGCTCTGGACACCTGCCGCTGCAGCTTTACCAGCGCTATGGACAGACACACTGCCCCAGTGCTGATGGCCACTTTGTCTCTCAGGGGACACAGATCCCCTGCAAACCGCTGCTCGCCCGGCGCTGGGAGCGGGCACACTGTCCCAGCGCCGGAACATATTTCTGCAACTGCATATGTGTGTGGAGCTAACAAGTGGAGACGTGTCAGCGACTGTGTCTAAGGATGCAATTCCACTGAAGACAGTGGCCATGGTTCCTCAGACATTCTGCTGCTACTACTACTACTACTACTGCAACAGCGTCCACCCCTTATCACCCCAACTGTTGCTAAATGCAGAGAACAGGACAGAGAGCTATTAACGCATCCCACTACCTATTTTTGGAGTGATAATAATGGAAAGATGGCATATGTACAAAAGATAGCAAAGGCTCTGGGACAGATGTACTAAACCTTGGAGAAAGATAAAGTGAATACCAGCCAATCAGCGCCTAACTGCAATGTTACAGGCTGTGTTTGAAATATGACAGGAACTGACTGGTTTGTAATATGTCTCTATCCAATTGATCACCCTCTAAGCCTAACTACATCTGCCCCTCTGTGTACATACTGCCCCCTATCTCCATAAACAAGCAGTGTAGATCTGTCATCCCTGATTCAAAGCCATATTCACAGGGGTTTCTGGTCTGTTGCCCAGATTTATCAAGCCTCGGAGAGTGATAATTAGCATGGTGATAAAGTACCAACCAATCAGCTCCTAACTGTCATTTTTCAAACCCAGCCAGTGACATGGCAGTTAGGAGCTGATTGGTTGTTACTTTATCACTGTGCAATGTATCACTCTCCAAGGCTTGATAAATGAGTGTGTTTGGTGTTGGTATTAGCAGTATCTAATTGAAAGCTCCAGTGTAGCAGGAGCTGATGTGCCTGAATAAAGATAATGGTTATTGTTGTTATATAATTAAAAGATAATAACAACTTATACCATGCACCTGTAATTACAGTGTCGTTTATTGATGTATAATATGGCGCAAACAATAGTAGATTAGGTTGAACTTTGAAAAAAATGATTTACACATTTTACAAAGCCCTCAGAGCTTTCATTTAATTGGACATTTAATTGCCGTAACCAGCTACTACTATTTTAGTGCTAAACTATGTGTAAAGCCAAAGTGTTATTTTCTTGTCAAATTGTTTCTGCAGACTCTTGAAATGAAGATGTTTTAAATGAGCATTGTTTAGTCATAGAAACACATAACCTCCTTTTCTGAATATCAAATATATGCTGCTGAGCAATTATCCCAATCATCACATCCACCTCCACTTTGAATCAACTGTATAAAAGTAATATACATAATCTACATGTAATAAAAATGTAACGTGCTAGAGCAAAAATGTTTTTGTTTTTTTTGTCCAAGTTAGAACTACACAGAGGGGGGATGTGGGCTGGAAAGTATAATTAAATATCATACACAGAATTGAATCAGTCACCAGACTTTATTTATGCCACTCACTGTTGTGACAGGCCATGGATATATGAAGATTTGTATATCTCATGGCCTTATCACAGAATTTCCTTTAGCCCCTGTGCAGTTCTGCAAGAGATTTGAGCAACAGAAATTGGGACAGAAAAATAAATTGCGGCCCTAGTTTACCATGAGAAATTCCTCCCCATCTTGTGATCAGTGGAATAATGCTGTCTGGTCAGGATGACGGGACAGCCCACAAATTATGACTGTCATACCTATATCAAAACACTTGAAAGTATGCTATTGTACTGTGCAGAGCGGCCTTAGCTATAGGCATGCTAAGCATTTGCCTAGGGCATCCAAGCATGTCTAGGGGCATCCAAGCATGTCCCTGCAGCAAATCATGCTGGGAGGGACAGTCTGCAAACTATCTGTTACTTTCCAAATGCATTCAATCAGTACTTTTATACACTGCTGTTTAAATTTGTCAAATAGAATGCAGACAGTCCCTTAAACTACAACCGACATGCTTGAATGCCCTTGACTTGTGAGACCTCAGACAGCAGAAGCCCGGTAACTGCAATTCCTGGACCTGTGACATTTTCACTGGCTATATAAGGTTATTACTGGATGGCTCCTTATGATACCACATGTGTATTTTGGAAGACTGCTCCACATAAATCTGACATCACCTATACTGCTTGTGCACATAAGGGGGGGGGGGGGTACCCTGCCATCCTGTGTGTGTCCCTTATCCCTGTGCAAGCCCCAGGTGTCTGCAGGGACATAACATGGACAGTGTTCTCCCCACACTTTATATATCATTCAGTCCATGCCGTAAAATTCCGCTGCCATCCAGTAAGTCGCGTTGCACTATTTCTATATGAAATGTCAATGCAGCGTGACTTTCGAAATGCGTCAGACTGGAGGGCAGAGCATATCACTACTGCAGTATAAAATAAAGGGCATGCTGTTGCCCGGAGTAACAGACACCAGCAAACACACTGAACAGTGAAGAGAATTGTCATATCACCGCCGCGGCCGCCGGGCTTGTCCCTCCGAGGCTGCTGGCTGCCCGGGCGGTCGTCCCCTCTGGCGGCCTCTGCCTTCCGGCGCTCCGTCCGGCGCCCGTAGCGAGGACGTCGCGGGTGCGCCCGACGCTCACTGGGGACGGGTGACGTCATCAGCGCCTCTCCAATCGGGTGCTGGCGGGTAGTACAAATTCAGACGCCGGGCAGAGCTCCGGAGCCTGAGTATCATCGCTACTACTGCTGTTCCTGTGATCTCCAGAGCTCCGTGCCTCCAGCACCTCTGTGCCTTAGCACCTCCTTGCCTCAGCATTTCCGTGCCTCAGCATTTCCGTGCTTCAGCATTTCCGTGCCTCAGCATTTCCGTGCTTCAGCATTTCTGTGCCTCAGCATTTCCGTGCTTCAACATCTCCGTGCCTCAGCACCTCCGTGCCTCAGTATCTCCGTGCCTCCAGCACCTCCATGCCTCAGTATCTACGTGCCTCCAGCACCTCCGTGCCTCAGCACCTCCGTGCCTCAGCATCTCCGTGCCTCCTGCACCTCCGTGCCTCAGCACCTCTGTGCCTCCAGCCCCTCCGTGCCTCAGCACCTCTGTGCCTCCAAGCACCTCAGCGTCTCTAAGCGCCTCAGCGCCTTCAAAACACCTCAGTACCTCTTGCATTTCAGTGCCTCTAGCACCTCAGTGCCTCTAGCACCACAACACCGCTCACAGCGAGCTTTTGGTACTCTCCACCAATACATCAGCACCTTTACAAGTCTTGTCTTTCAGGAGTCCTTCAAGCGCCCACCTGTACCTTCTGCCTACCGTCCGAATCCTGCATGAGGAAGACCTACATCCGGCCTTCTCTTCTGCGACCCAGTAGTGGTTCCTCTTCCCGGTCACCGGAAGAAACCCCGAGTCCACAACACTTCCAAACCAGGTCAGTGATAGTATACTCAGGCCCCATGGACCCGGGGGATCGGAACACAGAGTCGAGCGCCATCCAAAGTTTGGCATCCCGAGTTCAGACTCAAGAGGCGACACAGGGCCAGGTGATGCAATATCTCCAGGAATTGTCCGGCCGATTGGATCAAATTCAAGCATCCCTAGCTTCCGTAATTCCGGTTCCAGTTCCCGTAACTGCTCCAGTTGCTGTTTCCAGTAATGCTCAACCTCCGGCTGGTACCAGGTCTCGTCTTCAGCTGCCTACTCCTTCCCGCTATAATGGAAACCCAAAGAATTGCCGTGGTTTTCTAAATCAGTGCGAGGTGCACTTCGAGCTTCTCTCTCACAATTTCCCTACGGATCGCTCTAAAGTAGCGTATATCATTTCCCTGCTTGAAGGGTCAGCGTTGGATTGAGTGTCTCCGTTATGGGAACGATCTGATCCCGTGGTTTCCAACTACACCAACTTCATCACGTCCTTTCGAAGAAACTTCGACGAGCCCGGCAGGATGACTACTGCTTCTTCCGACTTGCTCCGTGTTCGTCAGGGCTCCCGCCCCGTGGGTCAGTACGTGGTTCATTTCCAGACCATTGCCTCTGAACTTCGCTGGAATAATGACGCTCTGAGGGCTGCCTTCTGGAACGGTCTTTCCGACCGTCTGAAAGATGAGTTGGTTACTAATGATCTGCCTGATCCGTTAGAAGAGTTGATCTCCCTTTGCGTCAAGGTGGATCTTCAGATGCAGGAGCGTAGAAGAGAACGTAGCCGTTCAGATCGTCCCAGGTTCCGGCATTCTACTCCTAGACCGGCGGCTGTGCCCAGCTCGGACGAACCCATGCAAGTTAACCGATCCCGACTGTCTCCGGAGGAACGACAGCGTCGTCGTGAGGGTAAACTCTGCCTTTACTGTGGAGCCGCAGATCATTTCCTCAAGTTTTGTAAATCCCGTCCGGGAAACGGGCAGGCCTAGCTTGTTCCGGAGGAGTCAAGTTGGGGGTCACGACTAAATCTTCTCCTATTTTGGATTGTTTGCTTCCTGTGTCTTTAATCACCAATTCAGTTTCCAAGTCTTGCGAGGCCCTGTTGGATTCCAGAGCTGCGGGGAATTTCGTTTCTTCCTCCTGTGTCCAAAGCATGAATTTAAAGGTACGGCCTATCGAGCGGCCTAATTTGTTGACGGCTATCAACGGTACTAGAATTTCCAAGGGTCTCATAACGTGGCGCTCGGAGCCAGTTAAGCTGCAGGTCGGGGCTCTACATCAAGAATGTCTGGAACTCTTGGTGATTCCGGAAATGCATCACGATCTGGTCCTTGGAATGCCTTGGCTCAAAATTCATAATCCCCACATTGACTTGAAGTCTTCTCAAATTCTGTCTTGGAGTCCTTTTTGTCATGCTAACTGTCTCACTCCCGTTTGTCCGCTCCGTGTCTCTTCTAAGTCGGATGAAGAGCATATTCCGAAGGCGTATCAAGGGTTCAAGGATGTGTTTTCGGAACAGGCGGCTGATCAGTTACCACCTCATAGGCCTTGGGACTGCCCTATTGACCTTATCCCAGGGAAGATGCCACCCCGTGGCCGTACATATCCTCTGTCACTTCCCGAGACTCAAGCTATGTCGGACTATATTAAGTCCAATCTGCTCAAGGGATTCATTCGCCCCTCTTCCTCCCCTGCTGGAGCGGGCTTCTTTTTCGTGAAGAAGAAGGACGGGGGGTTGAGACCATGTATCGACTACCGCGGTTTAAACGATATCACCATCAAGAATAAATACCCCTTGCCACTAATCACAGAATTATTTGATAGGGTTCGTGGCGCCCGCGTTTTCTCCAAACTCGACTTGAGGGGAGCTTATAATCTTATACGCATCCGAGAAGGGGATGAATGGAAGACCGCCTTCAATACCCGGGATGGGCATTACGAATACCTGGTGATGCCGTTTGGCCTTAGTAATGCTCCTGCTGTCTTCCAGGGATTCGTCAACGAAATCTTCCGAGACATGTTATATCAAAGTGTTGTGGTATATTTAGACGACATACTGATTTTTTCCAAAGATCTTGTTGAACACAGGACTCAAGTCAAAGAAGTGCTCCACCGTTTACGAGAGAATCATCTCTATGCTAAGTTCTCCAAATGTACCTTTGAAGTAACATCAATTCCGTTCCTTGGTTATATCATCTCGGGGACGGAGCTTCGCATGGATCCGGAGAAGCTCTCTGCCATTCGTGACTGGACTCAGCCTCTCTCTTTAAAAGCAATACAAAGATTCCTGGGCTTTGCGAATTACTACAGGAAATTCGTTAGGGGTTTCTCCACCATTGTTGCGCCCATTACTGCCTTGACGAGAAAGGGCTCTAATCCAAGTTTGTGGCCTTCCGAAGCCATTGAGGCTTTTTCCCACTTGAAGTCAGCTTTCATGTCCGCTCCAGTTCTCCAACAACCAAATTTCGATGAACCTTTCTTCCTAGAAGTTGACGCATCTTCGGTGGGAGTTGGGGCCGTTCTCTCTCAGTACTCCTCAGATAAGAAATTACATCCGTGTGGCTTCCACTCTCGTAAATTCTCTCCGGCCGAACAAAATTACACTATTGGAGACCAGGAACTTTTGGCAATTAAATCAGCCTTGGAAGAGTGGAGATATCTCTTGGAAGGGGCCAAACATGTGATTACCATTTACACGGATCATAAATTTGTTGTATATCAAATCCGCACAATGCTTGAATCCTCGCCAAGCGAGATGGGCACTTTTCTTTACTCGATTTTCTTTTGTTATCAAGTACCGGGCCGGGACTCTCAATATTAAAGCGGATGCGCTGTCCCGTTAACAAATTTCCACAGACGAGGATGATTCCTTCGAGCGGAGTTTAATTCTAAATCCAATTTCTGTCTCTGCTGCTTCAACTACTCCAGCTCCTTCTCCTGGAAGAATGTCCGTACCAGCTAGATTTCGGTCGAGAATACTACAGTGGGCCCATATCTCCAAGTTTTCCGGTCATCCCGGCGCCCAGAAGATGTACAAGTTTCTGCAAAGATCTTACTGGTGGGACACCATGAGGAAGGATGTGTTATGATTCCAGCACTCTGGTCTGAGGAGATCTTATTGCGAGGACCGGAGCACTGGAACGTAATGCTGGGGAAGGGAGCGGGAATGGAAAATAGCCCCTGGCGCCCTAACTCCGTTGTCTCGCCCGTGCTGTCAGAAATCCCCTGCGAGACTATGGTTGCTTGAGCCCATGGCAGCCGCGTTTGAAGGGCGGATTATGTCTGCCCAACTCCGATGCCCCCTCAGGTCTTAATGGGAGACAAAGGGAAATCCGAGACAGGGTGATAACAAGGGGCCCTGTGAATAAACAACCAGGCCAGGGGCTGCAAGAAACTAAAAACTAGAATATGTGCGGAAAAACCGCCAGGGAAAAGGACAACCAAAATATCCACTTGTCCACTCTCCTACCCGGCACCGCCGAGTTCCGGAGAGGACTTGTGGAAGCGGAACCCTCCGCAAATGCTCCGAAACAGAATATAAAGATAAAGCAGCTGAGCCGCAACATACGGCAGAGCCGTAACTCACGAACACCACACGATCGTTGAGGACAACAGGGGACCAAACGACTTCTTGGGATGAGATGACAACTCCAAGATACAGAACTTCTGAGGACAGGAATGACCGGATACAGCAGGACAGGAACAGACGTTCAGCAAACCAAAGCAGAATGCAGGAAGCTATTACCGGCGTCTGTGAGAAGCACTGAGAAGGTATTTAGCAGGGAGTCCTCCAATCAGCTGTTCAGAGCCTGATTGGTATTAATGCCGTGCAGCTGCCTTGCTGCACGGCCAGAAGACAAGTGTGTGTGCGTGTGTGTGTAACTAGACCCTGCAACGGGGAACGCGGTCCGCCCGTGGCGTCCCCGTTGCTAGGGTCCGTGCGGCTCAGCGCGCCCGGCGTCTAGCGTTGCTAGGAAGCCGGCAGCTGAACGCGCACGGCGTCCCTAGTTGCTAGGCGCCGGGCCGCGCGGACATTGCGGACCCCGGCGCCTAACAGTACCCCCCCCTTGAGGAGGGGTCAAGGAACCCCTAAAGCCAGGTTTCTGAGGAAATTCCCGAAAAAATGCCCTCTTGAGCCTAGGGGCATGAAGATCCTTATCTAGGACCCAAGACCTTTCCTCCGGACCATAGCCTTTCCAGTGAACTAAAAAATAACGCCGACCCCGGGACAATTTGGAATCAAGAACTTTCTCTACCAAGAACTCCTGTTGTCCCTGTACATCCACTGGAGATCTACCCTGAGAGATCCTCCGAGGAAATCTACTGGAAGAAACGTATTGTTTCAACAGGGAACAGTGAAACGTATTTCCAATCTTGAGAGATCTTGGTAAACGTAGCCGAAAGGCAACTGGGTTGACTCTTTTAATAATAAGAAATGGTCCAATAAATTTGGGTCCCAGTCTAGCCGAGGATTGTCGAAGCCTGATGTTGCGAGTTGACAACCACACCTTATCTCCCACCTTAAAAGTGCAAGGACGTCGGAGCCTGTCAGAAAATTTCTTCTCTCGAAAGGCCGCTTTTCTGAGAGCAAGGTGCACTTTTTTCCAAATTGCTCTGAGATGGGAGGTCAATTCCAGCGAGGAGACTGGAGATGATGAAAAAAAGAATTAGCTCTGGGGTGAAAACCAAAAACTGAAAAGAAAGGAGACTCTTTAGTGGAGGAATGACAAGAATTATTGTAAGCAAATTCAGCCAAAGGAAGAAACTCGGACCAATCATTCTGGAGTTTGGCTGAATACAAGCGCAGATATTGTTTCAATGACTGGTTAACTCGTTCGGTTTGCCCGTTGGATTGTGGGTGGTAACCGGATGTTAACGACAGTTTCATCTTTAATGAAGCACAAAAACATTTCCAGAATTGTGCGACGAATTGTGGACCCCGATCAGAAACAATATCAGTGGGCAACCCATGAAGCCTGAACACATGGCGGAGGAACAAAACTGCCAACCCTTGAGCAGAAGGCAATCGGGGAAGAGCAATAAAATAAGCCATTTTACTAAAACGGTCCACTACCACCCATATGACTCGGAATCCAGCTGAAAGGGGAAGGACAACCACAAAATCCATGGAAATATGAGACCATGGCCTGAGAGGGACACTTAAGGGCATAAGTTGCCCTATAGGCAAGGAATGGGGAACCTTATGCTGTGCACAAACCTGACATGAATAAACAAATTCCCTAACGTCTTTAGAAATACTAGGCCACCATACTGAGCGAGAGACTAACTCCAATGTTTTAGTGATTCCCGGATGCCCTGAAACTTTGTTGTCATGGAATTCAGTTAAAACAGTAGCTCTCAAAAATTCAGGAACGTAAAGACGACCAGCAGGAGTAAATCTAGGAGCTTGATGTTGAAGTTGGTTTAACTGGGTAAATAAATCCTGTGTGAGGCCTGCCCGGACGACCGAAGATGGAAGTATTGGGGTAACAACAGGATTGTTATTGTGAACCGGAAGAAAGCTACGTGACAGGGCATCAGCTTTAGTATTCTTGGAACAGGCCTGAAAGTGATTATAAATTTGAAACGAGTAAAAAATAATGCCCAACGTGCCTGCCGGGCATTAAGCCGTTTAGCTGATTCAATGTATTGCAGGTTCTTATGGTCAGTCAATACCGAAATAGTATGCTTCGCTCCTTCCAGCCAATGCCTCCACTCCTCAAAAGCCCACTTTACCGCCAGTAACTCCCGATTACCAACGTCATAATTGGATTTAGCAGAGGAGAATTTCCTGGACATAAAGGCACAAGGATGTAACTCCAGAGACTCCGGATCCTTTTGAGAAAGGACGGCCCCCACTCCAACTTCTGAGGCATCAACCTCCACAACAAAGGGCAATTCCGGATTAGGATGTCTTAGGACTAGAGCTGAGACAAAGGCTTGTTTCAGGGCCCGGAAGGATAACTCAGCTTCATGCGACCAGTTGGTAGGATCCGCTCCTTTCTTTGTTAGAGCTACAATGGGAGCAACCAGGTCAGAAAAAGAATGAATGAACCTCCTATAATAATTCGCAAACCCTAAAAAGCGCTGAATTGCTTTTAAATTGGTGGGTTGCGCCCAATTAAGGATGGCCTGGAGCTTCTTAGGTTCCATCGAAAATCCCCGAGGGGAAATTATGTACCCTAAAAAAGATACTTCCGTGACGTGAAATTCACACTTCTCCAGCTTGGCATATAAATGATTCTCACGTAACTTTTGAAGAACCAGATGCACCTGGGTGATATGTTGTTCCATTGATTCAGAATAAATCAAGATGTCGTCTAAATAAACGACCACGAATTTCCCTAAGAAGTCACGGAGCACATCATTTATGAGGTCTTGAAAAACTGCTGGAGCATTAGACAGGCCGAACGGCATCACCAGGTATTCGTAGTGACCCGACTGAGTACTGAAAGCCGTCTTCCACTCATCTCCAGATTTAATTCGGATGAGGTTGTAAGCTCCTCTCAGGTCAATTTTAGAAAAAATCACAGCAGAACGTAACTGATCAAAGAGTACAGAAATCAACGGCAAAGGATAGGTGTTTTTAACAGATCTTATTCAGGGCTCTAAAATCTATGCATGGTCTAAGCGAGCCATCCTTCTTCTCCACAAAGAAAAAACCAGCACTTAAAGGGGATTTTGATGGTCTAATAAATCCTTTCTGTAAGCTCTCCTGAATATAGTCATTCATAGCCGAAGTTTCTGGCCCGGACAATGCATATAATCTCCCCTTTGGCAATGCGGCACCAGGAACTAGCTCAATTGCACAATCATAAGGCCGATGGGGAGGCAGAATGTCCGCATTGCCTTTGGAGAATACATCGGCAAACTCCTGGTATTCCCCAGGAATGAGTTCTGAAATGATAGCTGCGACTCTGACTGGAAACGAAATACACTCCTTAGCACAAAATGTACCCCATTGGGAAATCTCTCCGGACCGCCAATCAATGGTGGGATTATGAAAGGCCAGCCAAGGGTGACCCAGAACAACTGGAACTGCTGGGCAATGTGTTAGATAGAATTCAATATTTTCGGAATGTAAGGCTCCTACTGTAAGTACTATGGGAGGTGTACGGTGGGTAATAACCCCATTGGAAAGCGGACCCCCATCTAAGCCATGCATGGTGACACACCTATCCAATGGTAACTGTGGAATGCCTAAGGCCATAGCCCAAGTTAAATCCATAAAGTTTCCTGCAGCTCCACTGTCAACAAAAGCCGACACCAAAGAACTGAGGCTGTCAAAGGAAACCTTAACTGGAACTAAAAGAGAGTTATTCGAGGAGATAAGCTGCAGACCTAGGTGAACCCCCTCACAATTCACCTGGTCAAAGCTTTTCCCGACTTGTTCGGACAGTTACGAGCAAAATGTCCCTTACCACCACAGTACAAACAAAGACCGGAATTTTGCCTTCTGGTCCTTTCCTCAGGAGACAGCCGGGAGAGACCCATCTGCATGGGCTCCTCGACGTCTTCTGGAATGGAATAAACACAAGGACTTGACCTTACAGATGTTCCTCTTTCAGCTCTCCGCTCTCTGAGACGACGATCAATCTTAATAGAAAGCTCCATGAGTTTATCGAGAGTCTCAGGAGCGGGGTACTGGAGGAGACTGTCTTTAATAGACTCTGATAAGCCGAGGCGAAACTGACTGCGCAGGGCTGGGTCATTCCAGCCACAGTTGTTCGACCAACGGCGAAACTCAGTACAATAAACCTCTGCAGGATTTCTACCTTGTTTGAGAGCGCGCAGCTGACTTTCAGCGGACGCCTCTCTATCTGGGTCATCATACAAAAGCCCTAAAGATTTAAAGAAAGCATCTACTGACAACAACTCAGGATCCTCTGCTCTTAAACCGAATGCCCAGGTCTGAGGATCCCCCTGGAGTAAAGAAATAATAATCCCAACCCGCTGAGATTCAGTACCAGAGGAAGTAGGTCTTAAACGAAAATAAAGTTTACAGGACTCTTTAAAATTAAAAAAAATCTTTTCTATGACCAGAAAAACGGTCTGGCAAATGCATCTTTGGTTCAGGGACTACCTTTGGGGAGGCTCGCAAAAGATCTTCCTGCGACCTCACCCGAAGAGAAAGATCCTGAACCATCTGAGTAAGTTCTTGAATCTGATTGACTAAGAGCTGGCCAGGATTTGGCCCTAAACCTGTCGGATTCATGAGGCCAAAAAACTTTAACAAAAACTGAATGAGAAAAAATTAAACCCTGTTTAATTTTAGTTTTTTGGTTTGGCCGGTAATAATGTTATGATTCCAGCACTCTGGTCTGAGGAGATCTTATTGCGAGGACCGGAGCACTGGAACGTAATGCTGGGGAAGGGAGCGGGAATGGAAAATAGCCCCTGGCGCCCTAACTCCGTTGTCTCGCCCGTGCTGTCAGAAATCCCCTGTGAGACTATGGTTGCTTGAGCCCATGGCAGCCGCGTTTGAAGGGCGGATTATGTCTGCCCAACTCCGATGCCCCCTCAGGTCTTAATGGGAGACAAAGGGAAATCCGAGACAGGGTGATAACAAGGGGCCCTCTGACTAAACAACCAGGCCAGGGGCTACAAGAAACTAAAAACTAGAATATGTGCGGAAAAACCGCCAAGGAAAAGGACAACCAAAATATCCACTTGTCCACTCTCCTACCCGGCACCGCCGAGTTCCGGAGAGGACTTGTGGAAGCGGAACCCTCCGCAAATGCTCCGAAACAGAATATAAAGATAAAGCAGCTGAGCCGCAACATACGGCAGAGCCGTAACTCACGAACACCACACGATATTCTCTGGTGATCGTTGAGGACAACAGGGGACCAAACGACTTCTTGGGATGAGATGACAACTCCAAGATACAGAACTTCTGAGGACAGGAATGACCGGATACAGCAGGACAGGAACAGACGTTCAGCAAACCAAAGCAGCATGCAGGAAGCTATTACCGGCGTCTGTGAGAAGCACTGAGAAGGTATTTAGCAGGGAGTCCTCCAATCAGCTGTTCAGAGCCTGATTGGTATTAATGCCGTGCAGCTGCCTTGCTGCACGGCCAGAAGACAAGTGTGTGTGCGTGTGTGTGTAACTAGACCCTGCAACGGGGAACGCGGTCCGCCCGTGGCGTCCCCGTTGCTAGGGTCCATGCGGCTCAGCGCGCCCGGCGTCTAGCGTTGCTAGGAAGCCGGCGGCTGAACGCGCACGGCATCCCTAGTTGCTAGGCGCCGGGCCGCGCGGACATTGCGGACCCCGGCGCCTAACAGGATGTACAGGATTACGTTAGTTCTTGTCTACAGTGTACACAACATAAATCTCCTCGTCTGCCTCCAGCTGGGTTGCTTCGTCCTCTGCCCATTCCTATGAAACCCTGGACTCCCATTTCCATGGACTTCATCACTGACTTGCCCTGTTCCAAAGGTTGCAACACCGTCTGGGTGATCGTCGACCGTTTCTCGAAGATGGCGCACTTCGTTCCATTGACTGGTCTGCCGACAGCTCCTAAACTAGCTCTACTATTCATCCGCGAACATTTCCGGTTACATGGGTTACCTCAGGAAATAGTCTCTGTTCGAGGGGTACAGTTCACCGCAAGGTTTTGGAAAGCCCTCTGCTCGGCCTTACAGATTAAACTTAAGTTTTCATCTGCTTATCATCCCCAAACGAATGGACAAACGGAACGAGTCAATCAAGATCTAGAGACTTTCCTTCGCCTTTATCTCTCCCCTTCACAGGACAACTGGGTGGAGTTGTTACCTTGGGCGGAGTTTGCCCATAACCATTCATTTCATTCTTCCACTGGTGAGTCTCCGTTCTTCGTCAACTATGGGTTCCATCCACGAGTTCCGGAGTTACCAAGTCTTCCGACAGAAGAGGTTCCAGCTGTAACATCCACTCTACTACACTTCAGACAAATTTGGTGTAGGATTCATGCTAGTATTAAAAAGGTTTCTGTCCTATACAAGTTCTTCGCTGATAAGAAACGACGAGCCGCTCCTCAATACAAGGTTGGTGATAGGGTATGGCTGTCCACACGTAATCTCCGGTTGAAGGTACCCACTATGAAGTTTGCTCCAAGATTCATCGGTCCTTACCCTGTGCTACAAGTTCTGAATCCTGTGGTCTGTAAATTGGGTTTACCTTCTCACCTACGTATTCCAAATGCCTTCCATGTTTCTCTTCTTCGTCCTCTCGTCCTTAATCGTTTTCATTCAAAGTCCTCAAGCCCCACCTCAGTGGAAGCTGAAACAGGAACAGACTTCGAGATCAAAACAATTCTAGACTCTCGTTAGCTTCACAAGAATCTGCAATATCTGGTGGAATGGAAAGGGTACGGTCCTGAGGAGAGAAGTTGGATAAAGGCTTCTGAGGTTTCGGCTCCTCGACTAATCCGGATTTTCCATTCTAGACAACCTACGAAACCAGGAAAGTGTCCAGGGGCCACTCCTAGAGGAGGGGGTACTGTCATATCACCGCCGCGGCCGCCGGGCTTGTCCCTCCGAGGCTGCTGGCTGCCCGGGCGGTTCGTCCCCGCTGGCGGCCTCTGCCTTCCGGCGCTCCGTCCGGCGCCCGTAGCGAGGACGTCGCGGGTGCGCCCGCCGCTCACTGGGGCGGGTGACATCATCAGCGCCTCTCCAATCGGGTGCTGGCGGGAAGTACAAATTCAGACGCCGGGCAGAGCTCCGGCGCCTGAGTATCATCGCTACTACTGCTGTTCCTGTGATCTCCAGACCTCCGTGCCTCCAGCACCTCCGTGCCTCAGCATTTCCGTGCCTCAGCATTTCCGTGCCTCAGCATCTCCGTGCCTCAGCACCTCCGTGCCTCAGCATTTCTGTGCTTCAGCATCTCCATGCCTCAGCACCTCCGTGCCTCAGCACCTCTGTGCCTCAGTATCTCCGTGCCTCTAGCACCTCCGTGCCTCAGCACCTGCATGCCTCAGTATCTCCGTGCCTCCAGAACCTCCGTGCCTCAGCACCTCCGTGCCTCAGCATCTCCATGCCTCAGCACCTCCCTGCCTCAGCATCTCCGTGCCTCCAGCACCTCCATGTCTCAGCACCTCCGTGCCTCCAGCACCTCCGTGCCTCAGCACCTCTGTGCCTCCAAGCACCTCAGCGTCTCATAGCCTCAGCGCCTTCAAAACACCTCAGTACCTCTTGCATTTCAGTGCCTCTAGCACCTCAACACCGCTCACAGCGAGCTTTTGGTACTCTCCACCAATTCATCAGCACCTTTACAAGTCTTGTCTTTCAGGAGTCCTTCAAGCGCCCACCCGTACCTTCTGCCTACCGTCCGAATCCTGCATGAGGAAGACCTACATCCGGCCTTCTCTTCTGCGACCCAGTAGTGGTTCCTCTTCCCGGTCACCGGAAGAAACCCCGAGTCCACAACACTTCCAAACCAGGTCAGTGATAAGAATGGACAGTTGCTACATGTTTGATACTGGTCTTTTTGTATAACCAGCAAGTATGGCAGTATCTGGGCATTGCTGCCATCTATGTTCAACCAGCAAGTGAAAATAAAGGGTGAGGCTTGCAAAGGATGGCATACCCTGTGAGGTCCCATCCCTTGTATGGGTGCCCCTTTAATGGGTACGAGAGCAAGCACACACCCACCCATCCTGCCACCCCCATCTCACAAAATGCAGTCACGGATCCTGGTAGCTGCATGGGTGCACACACTGACTGCAAGCACGCCAGCAAGCAAAGGTAAGTTTTATTTTAAAAAAAGCTACTAGCATTACTATTGTGGGGCTTATGTGTAAGGTGCATTTCTGTGTGGAATGATGTGTATTATGAGCATTACTAATGTGGGGCTTATGTGTAAGGTGCATTACTGTGTGGAATGATGTGTATTATGGGCATTACTAATGTGGGGCTTATGTGTAAGGTGCATTACTGTGTGGAATGATGTGCATTATGAGCATTACTAATGTGGGGCTTATGTGTAAGGTGCATTACTGTGTGGAATGATGTGTATTATGGGCATTACTAATGTGGGGCTTATGTGTAAGGTGCATTACTGTGTGGCATTGTGTGTATTATGGGCATTACTAATGTGGGGCATATGTAAGGTGCAGGCCGCCTAAACAGTAGTGTAGGCCCCTGGGCACAGCAATGCACTGGGCCCCCTACCCATCCTTCAGAGGTAGGGGTGGGGGATGCTATCAGCGGCAGCTTTGATGTCCCATGGGAGGTAGGGGGTGCTCTATCTTCTGCTCAGCATGTAGGACCTGGAGCAGTAATTTCTGCTAATTTCTCCTTTACTGCACAGATTGGGCTAAACTGTAGAAGGGGGTATTGGGCTGAATGAAGGGGCCCTGGTAAGTGACTTCCAGGGTGGTAGGGGGTGTTTAATATGTAGGGAAGGGGTGGATAGTGGAGTGGGCTTAATATTTATAAGTTTTCAGTGGGAGGGCAGCTTGCTTGACTGCAGATATCTCAAGTTCCTGAAAATATATTTCTTAGCTTTAAATGGGATTTAAAAAAACTAGAGAGTCCCACCTTTCAGATGGTTCTGGGAACTTAGGGATCCGAGTTCAGGTGCCAGAACAATCCACCGATGAATATATAAAACTGCATACCAATCGTGTGGAGCTAGAGCAGGGAACAGCTGCTGGAAGGCTGATATCTCTGGTTCTGGGCATAGTAGAGACAAGCTGCCAGTGTTCACTGAAAGGGGAGAGTCACAGATTTTGGATTATACCCTCAGAAAAACTCTAAATAAGACAGAACCCGAGATATCTGGCTGGGAAGAGCAATTAACAGGCTTGGATGGGGACCACTGGTTTCAAGTCGGATATCTCCGGTTTCCCAGGGCCGATTTTCAAACATCTGGTACCCCTGGAAAGAGGGGACCCTCAGCTATCAGCCTAGGACCCTTATACTACTGGGGCCCTTGGGCAACAGCCCATTGAGCCCATACAAAAAGACGGCCCTGGTAAGGTGCATTACTGTATAGAATTATGTGTATTATGGGCATTACTGTGTGGCATTATGCAGGGTTGAACTGGCCCACAGGGGCACAGGGTATCCTTCCCCCTCAGTGGGCTCCACTGCCTGTGTGTTGCTGGGTCAGATGCAGAACTAGCGGCGGTGCTAGTGGGCACCAGCCAAAATTTTGCCTAGGGCATCAAATTGGATAGGGCTGGCTCTGGTACTGTGAGAGTAGCCATATTCTAAAGAGTGCTGGGTATGTCAAAGCTAACAGTTCAGGAAAAATTAACACAGATTATGGGTACTGTAAGTAGTACATCATCAGGTGAGAGTACAAGAAATCACAGTGAGGAGGTGGGAGTATACAGGATTACAGTGAGCAGGCTTGAGTATAAGGAATCCAAGTGAATAAGTTTTTGGAATTACAGGGAATGGGTGTGATTACAGTATATGGAATCACAGCGAGTAAGCAGGAGTACATGGAATCACAATAAATACATGGGAGTATATGGAATCACAGCGAGTAAGAGGAAGTATATGGAATCACAGTGAATAGGTTGGAGAGTATGAAATCACAATGAATAGTTGGGAGTTTATGGAATCACAGTGAACAGGGGTTATTGTATGGAATCACAGGGAACAGGTGGCAGTGTATGGAATCACAATGAACTGGTGGTTGTGTATGGAATCACACTGGGCAGATGGGAGCATATGGAATCACAGTGAATAGGTGGGAGTATATGGAATAAAATAGAACAGGTGGGAGTGTAAAGAATCTGAAGTTGTTTCAAGTATCTAGGACTCATATAGAGCCTTTACTGTATGTCAAAAAAGTAATCTTGTAATACACTATATGAACAAAAGTGTTTGGACACACCTGTTAAGTATTAAATTCAAGTGTTTCAATCAGGTTCGTTGCCACAGGTGTATAAAATCAAGCACCTAGCCATGCAGTCTACATTTGCAAACATTTGTTATTGAAAATGGGTCGTTCTGAAGAGCTCAGTGACTTCAAGCATGGTACTGTGATAGGATGCCACCTTTGCAATAAGACTGTTTGTGAACGATCATCCCCTGCTGGATATTCCACGGTGAAATGTAAGTGATATTATTATAAAGTGGAAGCGTTTAGGAACAACATCAACTCAGTCAAGAAGCAGAAGATCATGTAAAATCACAGAGCGTGGTCAACGACTGCCTAGGCGCATGGCGCATAAAAATCACCAATGCTCTGCTGATTCCGTAGCTGAAGAGTTCCGAATTTACACTGGCATTAATGTAAGTTCAAAAGCTGTGCAGCAGGAGCTTAATGGAATGGGTTTCCATGGCCGAGCAGCTGCATGCAAGCCTCACAACACCAAGTCCAATGCCAAACGTCGGATGGAGAGGTATAGAGCACACCGAACCGTGGAGCAGTGGAAATGTGTTCTGTGCAGTGATGGTTCACTGGGTTTGGCGGATGTCTGGAGAACATTACCTGCCTGACTGCATTCTGCATACTGTGAAGTTTGGTGGAGGAGGGATAATGGTATGGGGCTGTTTTTCAGGGTTTGGACTAGGCCTCTTATCTCCAGGGAAGGGCAATCTTAATGCTTCAGCATACCAATACATTTTGGACAATGCTACATTGTGGCAAGAGTTTGGTGAAGGCCCTTTTCTATTCCAACATGACAAGCTAGGACTATATAGACATGGGGCATAATTCAGACCTGATGGCAGCAGCAAAATTGTTCTCTAATAGGCAAAACCATGTGCATTGCAGGTGGGGCAAATATAACATATGCAGAGAGAGTTCGATTTAGGTGGGGTATGTTTAACTGAAATCTAAACTGCCGTGTAAAAATAAAGTAGCCAGTATTTACCCTACACAGAAACAAAATAACCCACCCAAATCTAACTCTCTCTGCACATGGTACATCTGCCCCACCTGCAGTGCACATGGTTTTGCCCATTAGAGAACTATTTTGCTGCTGCCATCAGGTCTGAATTAGGCCCATGGTTTGATGAGTTTGGTGTGGAAGAACTTGACTGGCCCGCACAGAGCCCTGACCTGAACCCCATTGAGAACCTTTGGGATGAACTGGAACAGAGATTGCGAGCCAGGCCTTGTCGTCAAACATCAGTGCCTGACTTCATAAATACTCAACAGAATGAATGGGCACAAATTCCCAGAGAAACACTCCAAAATCTTTTGGAAAGCCTTCCAAGAAGAGTCATATTAAAGTTAGAGATGTGCACGGGAAATTTTTCGGATTTTGTGTTTTGGTTTTGGATTCGGTTCCGCAGCCGTGTTTTGGATTCGGACGCGTTTTGCCAAAACCTCCCTGAACATTTTTTGCCGGATTCGGGTGTGTTTTGGATTTGGGTGTTTTTTTACAAAAAACCCTCAAAAACTGCTTAAATCATAGAATTTGGGGGTCATTTTGATCCCATAGTATTATTAACCTCAATAACCATAATTTCCACTCATTTTCAGTCTATTCTGAACACCTCACACCTCACAATATTATTTTTAGTCCTAAAATTTGCACCGAGGTTGCTGTATGGCAAAAAAATAGTCCCCAAACAGCACATGATGCAAAGAAAAAAAGAGGCGCACCAAGGTCGCTGTGTGACTAAGCTAAGCGACACAGTGGCTGACACAAACACCTGGCCCATCTAGGAGTGGCACTGCAGTGTCAGGCAGGATGGCACTTCAAAAAAATAGTCCCCAAATAGCACATGATGCAAAGAAAAAAAGTGGCGCACCAAGGTCGCTGTGTGACTAAGCTAAGCGACACAAGTGGCCTACACAAACACTTGGCCCATCTAGGAGTGGCACTGCAGTGTCAGACAGGATGGCACTTAAAAAAATAGTCCCCAAACAGCACATGATGCAAAGAAAAATGAAAGAAAAAAGAGGTGCAAGATGGAATTGTCCTTGGGCCCTCCCACCCACCCTTATGTTGTATAAACAGGACATGCACACTTTAACGAACCCATCATTTCAGCGACAGGGTCTGCCACACGACTGTGACTGAAATGACTGGTTGGTTTGGGCCCCCACCAAAAAAGAAGCAATCAATGTCTCCTTGCACAAACTGGCTCTACAGAGGCAAGATGTCCACCTCATCATCATCCTCCGATTCCTCACCCCTTTCACTGTGTACATCCCCCTCCTCACAGATTATTAATTCGTCCCCACTGGAATCCACCATCTAAGATCCCTGTGTACTTTCTGGAGGCAATTGCTGCTGGTGAATGTCTCCACGGAGGAATTGATTATAATTCATTTTGATGAACATCATCTTCTCCACATTTTCTGGAAGTAACCTCGTATGCCGATTGCTGACAAGGTGAGCGGCTGCACTAAACACTCTTTCGGAGTACACACTGGAGGGAGGGCAACTTAGGTAGAATAAAGCCAGTTTGTGCAAGGGCCTCCAAATTGCCTCTTTTTCCTGCCAGTATACGTACGGACTGTCTGACGTGCCTACTTGGATGCGGTCACTCATATAATCCTCCACCATTCTTTCAATGGTGAGAGAATCATATGCAGTGACAGTAGACAACATGTCAGTAATCGTTGGCAGGTCCTTCAATCCGGACCAGATGTCAGCACTCGCTCCAGACTGCTCTGCATCACCGCCAGCGGGTGGGCTCGGAATTCTTAGCCTTTTCCTCGCACCCCCAGTTGCGGGAGAATGTGAAGGAGGAGCTGTTGATGGGTCACGTTCCGCTTGACTTGACAATTTTCTCACCAGCAGGTCTTTGAACCTCTGCAGACTTGTGTCTGCTGGAAAGAGAGATACAACGTAGGTTTTAAATCTAGGATCGAGCACGGTGGCCAAAATGTAGTGCTCTGATTTCAACAGATTGACCACCCGTGAATCCTGGTTAAGCGAATTAAGGGCTCCATCCACAAGTCCCACATGCCTAGCGGAATCGCTCTGTTTTAGCTCCTCCTTCAATGTCTCCAGCTTCTTCTGCAAAAGCCTGATGAGAGGAATAACCTGACTCAGGCTGGCAGTGTCTGAACTGACTTCACGTGTGGCAAGTTCAAAGGGTTGCAGAACCTTGCACAACGTTGAAATCATTCTCCACTGCGCTTGAGTCAGGTGTATTCCCCCTCCTTTGCCTATATCGTGGGCAGATGTATAGGCTTGAATGGCCTTTTGCTGCTCCTCCATCCTCTGAAGCATATAGAGGGTTGAATTCCACCTCGTTACCACCTCTTGCTTCAGATGATGGCAGGGCAGGTTCAGGACTGTTTGCTGGTGCTTCAGTCTTCGGCACGCGGTGGCTGAATGCCGAAAGTGGCCCGCAATTCTTCGGGCCACCGACAGCATCTCTTGCACGCCCCTGTCGTTTTTTAAATAATTCTGCACCACCAAATTAAATGTATGTGCAAAACATGGGACGTGCTGGAATTTGCCCAGATGTAATGCACGCACAATATTGGTGGCATTGTCCGATGTCACAAATCCCCAGGAGAGTCCAATTGGAGTAAGCCATTCTGCGATGATGTTCCTCAGTTTCCGTAAGAGGTTGTCAGCTGTGTGCCTCTTATGGAAAGTGGTGATACAAAGCGTAACCTGCCTAGAAACGAGTTGGCGTTTGCGAGATGCTGCTACTGGTGCCGCCGCTGCTGTTCTTGCTGCGGGAGGCAATACATCTACCCAGTGGGCTGTCACAGTCATAGAGTCCTGAGACTGCCCTGCTCCACTTGTCCACATGTCCGTGGTTAAGTGGACATTGGGTACAACTGCATTTTTTAGGACACTGGTGACTCTTTTTCTGACGTCTGTGTACATTTTCGGTATCGCCTGCCTAGAGAAATGGAACCTAGATGGTATTTGGTAGCGGGGACACAGTACCTCAATCAAGTCTCTAGTTGCCTGTGAATTAACGGTGGATACCGGACACACGTTTCTCACCACCCAGGCTGACAAGACCTGAGTTATCCGCTTTGCAGCAGGATGACTGCTGTGATATTTCATCTTCCTCGCAAAGGACTGTTGGACAGTCAATTGCTTACTGGAAGTAGTACAAGTGGTCTTCCGACTTCCCCTCTGGGATGACGATCGACTCCCAGCAGCAACAACAGCAGTGCCAGCAGCAGTAGGCGTTACACTCAAGGATGCATTGGAGGAATCCCAGGCAGGAGAGGACTCGTCATACTTGCCAGTGACATGGCCTGCAGGACTATTGGCTTTCCTGTGTAAGGTGGAAATTGACACTGAGGGAGTAGGTGGTGTGGTTTGCAGGAGCTTGGTTACAAGAGGAAGGGATTTAGTGGTCAGTGGACTGCTTCCGCTGTCACCCAAAGTTTTTGAACTTGTCAATGACTTCTGATGAATGCGGTCCAGGTGACGTATAAGGGAGGATGTTCCTAGGTGGTTAACGTCCTTACCTCTACTTATTACAGCTTGACAAAGGCAACACACGGCTTGACACCTGTTGTCCGCATTTCTGTTGAAATAATTCCACACCAAAGAGGTGATTTTTTTTGTATTTTGACCAGACATGTCAATGGCCATATTCGTCCCACGGACAACAGGTGTCTCCCCGGGTGCCTGACTTAAACAAACCACCTCACCATCAGAATCCTCCTTGTCAATTTCCTCCCCAGCGCCAGCAACACCCATATCCTCATCCTGGTGTACTTCAACAGTGACATCTTCAATTTGACTATCAGGAACTGGACTGCGGGTGCTCCTTCCAGCACTTGCAGGGGGCGTGCAAATGGTGGAAGGCGCAAGCTCTTCCCATCCAGTGTTGGGAAGGTCAGGCATCGCAACCGACACAATTGGACTCTCCTTGGGGATTTGTGATTTAGAAGAACGCACAGTTCTTTGCAGTGCTTTTGCCAGCTTAAGTCTTTTCATTTTTCTAGCGAGAGGATGAGTGCTTCCATCCTCATGTGAATCTGAACCACTAGCCATGAACATAGGCCAGGGCCTCAGCCGTTCCTTGCCACTCCGTGTCGTAAATGGCATATTGGCAAGTTTACGCTTCTCATCAGACGCTTTCAATTTAGACTTTTGGGTCATTTTACTGAACTTTTGTTTTTTGGATTTTACATGCTCTCTACTATGACATTGGGTATCGGCCTTGGCAGACGACGTTGATGGCATTTCATCGTCTCGGCCATGACTAGTGGCAGCAGCTTCAGCACGAGGTGGAAGTGGATCTTGATCTTTCCCTATTTTAACCTCCACATTTTTGTTCTCCATTTTTTAATGTGTGGAATTTTATGCCAGTATCAATAGCAATGGCCTACTACTATATAATACTGCGCACAACTGAAATGCACCACAGGTATGGATGGATAGTATACTTGACGACACAGAGGTAGGTAGAGCAGTGGCCTTCCGTACCGTACTGCTATATATACTGGTGGTCACTGTCAGCAAACTGCAAAACTAAAATGCACCACAGGTATAGAATCTAGATGGATAGTATACTTGATGACACAGAGGTAGGTAGAGCAGTGGCCTTCCGTACCGTACTGCTATATATACTGGTGGTCACTGTCAGCAAACTGCAAAACTAAAATGCACCACACAGTATATGTGAATGCACCACACAGTATATGGAATCACAGCGAGTAAGCAGGAGTACATGGAATCACAATGAATACATGGGAGTATATGGAATCACAGCGAGTAAGCGGAAGTATATGGAATCACAGTGAATAGGTGGGAGAGTATGAAATCACAATGAATAGTTGGGAGTTTATGGAATCACAGTGAACAGGGGTTATTGTATGGAATCACAGGGAACAGGTGGCAGTGTATGGAATCACAGTGAACTGGTGGTTGTGTATGGAATCACACTGGGCAGATGGGAGCATATGGAATCACAGTGAATAGGTGGGAGTATATGGAATAAAATAGAACAGGTGGGAGTGTAAAGAATCTGAAGTTGTTTCAAGTATCTAGGACTCATATAGAGCCTTTACTGTATGTCAAAAAAGTAATCTTGTAATACACTATATGAACAAAAGTGTTTGGACACACCTGTTAAGTATTAAATTCAAGTGTTTCAATCAGGTTCGTTGCCACAGGTGTATAAAATCAAGCACCTAGCCATGCAGTCTACATTTGCAAACATTTGTTATTGAAAATGGGTCGTTCTGAAGAGCTCAGTGACTTCAAGCATGGTACTGTGATAGGATGCCACCTTTGCAATAAGACTGTTTGTGAACGATCATCCCCTGCTGGATATTCCACGGTGAAATGTAAGTGATATTATTATAAAGTGGAAGCGTTTAGGAACAACATCAACTCAGTCAAGAAGCAGAAGATCATGTAAAATCACAGAGCGTGGTCAACGACTGCCTAGGCGCATGGCGCATAAAAATCACCAATGCTCTGCTGATTCCGTAGCTGAAGAGTTCAGAATTTACACTGGCATTAATGTAAGCTCAAAAGCTGTGCAGCAGGAGCTTAATGGAATGGGTTTCCATGGCCGAGCAGCTGCATGCAAGCCTCACAACACCAAGTCCAATGCCAAACGTCGGATGGAGAGGTATAAAGCACACCGAACTGTGGAGCAGTGGAAATGTGTTCTGTGCAGTGATGAATCACACGAGTCTGGGCGGATGTCTGGAGAACATTACCTGCCTGACTGCATTGTGCATACTGTGAAGTTTGGTGGAGGAGGGATAATGGTATGGGGCTGTTTTTCAGGGTTTGGACTAGAGATGAGCGGGTTCGGTTCCTCGGAATCCGAACCCCCCCGAACTTCAGCCTTTTTTGCACGGGTCCTCCCGCCTTGCTCGGTTAACCCGAGCGCGCCCGAACGTCATCATCCCGCTGTCGGATTCTCGCGAGACTCGGATTCTATATAAGGAGCCGCGCGTCGCCGCCATTTTCACACGTGCATTGAGATTGATAGGGAGAGGACGTGGCTGGCGTCCTCTCCGTTTATAGAGACGAGTGACATTTGATTTACTACTAATTTTGGGGAGCAGTTGTTCCTAACACTCAGTACAGTGCAGAGTTTTGCTGATAGTGACACTGACCACCAGTTTTATTATAATCCGTTCTCTGCCTGAAAAAAACGATACATACCATATCTGTGCTCAGCCTCAGTGTGCTGCATGATATATCATCTATGTATATCTGACTGTGCTGAGTGCTCACTGCTCA
Organism: Pseudophryne corroboree; assembly: GCF_028390025.1. Lineage (NCBI taxonomy): Eukaryota > Metazoa > Chordata > Amphibia > Anura > Myobatrachidae > Pseudophryne > Pseudophryne corroboree. The sequence continues at coordinate 611,066,863 of NC_086444.1, read as the reverse complement.
CACAGCTTAATTGTGGGGGAGACTGGGGAGCAGTTATAGCAGGAGTACAGTGCACACTTTTGCTGCCAGTGACCACCAGTATATTGTCTGCCTGAAAAAGTTAAACACTCCTGTGGTGTTTTTTTTTTTAATTCTATAAACGCATTCTGCTGACAGTGTCCAGCAGGTCCGTCATTCATTATATTATATAAATATTTACCTACAGTAGTGTTATATTTTTTTTTTTCATCTCTATCATCTTTATCATCTCTATATTAGCAGACGCAGTACGGAAGTCCACGGCTGTGGCTATCTCTGTGTCGTCAGTGCTCGTCCATAATTGTATACCTACCTACCTGTGGTTGGTTGTTTTTTTCTATCTTCTTCATACTAGTAGTTTAGGAGTCTGCTGACAGTGTCCACCAGGTCCGTCATTATATTATATACCTACAGTAGTAATATATTTAGTATATTATCTATACTAGCCGACGCAGTACGGTAGGCCACGGCTGTACCTACCTCTGTGTCGTCAGTGCTCGTCCATAATTGTATACCTACCTACCTGTGGTGGGTTTTTTTTTTCTATCTTCTTCATACTAGTAGTTTAGGAGTCTGCTGACAGTGTCCACCAGGTCCGTCATTATATTATATACCTACAGTAGTAATATATTTATTATATTATCTATACTAGCAGACGCAGTACGGTAGTCCACGGCTGTGGCTATCTCTGTGTCGTCAGTGCTCGTCCATAATTGTATACCTACCTACCTGTGGTGGGGGGTTTTTTTCTATCTTCTTCATACTAGTAGTTTAGGAGTCTGCTGACAGTGTCCACCAGGTCCGTCATTATATTATACACCTACAGTAGTAATATATTTAGTATATTATCTATACTAGCAGACGCAGTACGGTAGGACACGGCTGTGGCTATCTCTGTGTCGTCAGTGCTCGTCCATAATTGTATACCTACCTACCTGTGGTGGGTTTTTTTTTTTCTATCTTCTTCATACTAGTAGTTTAGGAGTCTGCTGACAGTGTTTACCAGGTCCGTCATTATATTATATACCTACAGTAGTAATATATTTATTATATTATCTATACTAGCAGACGCAGTACGGTAGTCCACGGCTGTGGCTATCTCTGTGTCGTCAGTGCTCGTCCATAATTGTATACCTACCTACCTGTGGTGGGGTTTTTTTTTTCTATCTTCTTCATACTAGTAGTTTAGGAGTCTGCTGACAGTGTCCACCAGGTCCGTCATTATATTATATACCTACAGTAGTAATATATTTATTATATTATCTATACTAGCAGACGCAGTACGGTAGGCCACGGCTGTGGCTATCTCTGTGTCGTCAGTGCTCGTCCATAATTATATACCTACCTACCTGTGGTGGGGTTTTTTTTTTCTATCTTCTTCATACTAGTAGTTTAGGAGTCTGCTGACAGTGTCCACCAGGTCCGTCATTATATTATATACCTACAGTAGTAATATATTTATTATATTATCTATACTAGCAGACGCAGTACGGTAGGCCACGGCTGTAGCTACCTCTGTGTCGTCAGTCACTCGTCATCCATAAGTATACTAGTATCCATCCATCTCCATTGTTTACCTGAGGTAAAAACAACACAATATTCCTGGCGCTGCAATTGTCGGCTTTGAAAGCAGCTCTCTCTGGGGTACTAGGTCATTTACCCCAATATAGATCAAGAAAAAATACAATATGAGAGTGCGCTTATCAAATCCAATGTAGATTTTATTATATTAAAATTTGTTTAAAAAACTTATTATTGTATACATGCAATTCTATATAATCTAATATCAGCCGGCCGGCTATATACAAAGACTTATTTCCAATATAGTATAAACAATACTGGCATATAATCAAAACACATTTCCTAAGTATTTAAATTTTCATTGTACTGAGTTCTTATCAGCAGCTCCAATCTGTCTGCACAAGTCCATGTATATACGAAAAAATGTTTAGCAGCTTATTGCATCAAATATATTAATTAGCAATCTCTTAAACAAATATTGACGCCAAGTAGGTAGTTTAGTAATGATCTAAACCACAGTTTTCCTCACAGCTGAACAGTTCCATTAAGGTAGTTCGTATAAATTTTGTTACAACTGTAACTAATGAAATTACTATGTATCAGGTTGAAATTTGTGTACCGTACAGAGTGCTTCTGTTAACCGGCTTGCAAGCATACATACGGCGTCCCTCCTGGTTAGTGTTTCTCGTCACTGTCCGTTCACTTTGGAGGGGAATCACTTCATATGTCACTCGCCGTTTCTTATCCTCCCGGCGGCTGGCCGTGCGGCTGGAATATTTCCTCGTCAGCCTTACTGGAGGTTATAGAACTTGTCAGCAGAGAAGGCATACACAACCCCGCGCCTTCGGGGTGTTAGCAGTCACCGACCAGTTGATGTGCAAAATGCTGCGGTCTATATGAGAGTGTCTGACAGACGCGTTTCCCCGCCTACTCGAGAGCATTTTGCACATCAACTGGTCGGTGACTGCTAACACCCCGAAGGCGCGGGGTTGTGTATGCCTTCTCTGCTGACAAGTTCTATAACCTCCAGTAAGGCTGACGAGGAAATATTCCAGCCGCACGGCCAGCCGCCGGGAGGATAAGAAACGGCGAGTGACATATGAAGTGATTCCCCTCCAAAGTGAACGGACAGTGACGAGAAACACTAACCAGGAGGGACGCCGTATGTATGCTTGCAAGCCGGTTAACAGAAGCACTCTGTACGGTACACAAATTTCAACCTGATACATAGTAATTTCATTAGTTACAGTTGTAACAAAATTTATACGAACTACCTTAATGGAACTGTTCAGCTGTGAGGAAAACTGTGGTTTAGATCATTACTAAACTACCTACTTGGCGTCAATATTTGTTTAAGAGATTGCTAATTAATATATTTGATGCAATAAGCTGCTAAACATTTTTTCGTATATACATGGACTTGTGCAGACAGATTGGAGCTGCTGATAAGAACTCAGTACAATGAAAATTTAAATACTTAGGAAATGTGTTTTGATTATATGCCAGTATTGTTTATACTATATTGGAAATAAGTCTTTGTATATAGCCGGCCGGCTGATATTAGATTATATAGAATTGCATGTATACAATAATAAGTTTTTTAAACAAATTTTAATATAATAAAATCTACATTGGATTTGATAAGCGCACTCTCATATTGTATTTTTTCTTGTTTACCTGAGGTGCCTTTTAGTTGTGCCTATTAAAATATGGAGAACAAAAATATTGAGGTTCCAAAAATAGGGAAAGATCAAGATCCACTTCCACCTTGTGCTGAAGCTGCTGCCACTAGTCATGGCCGAGACGATGAAATTCCATCAACGTCGTCTGCCAAGGCCGATGCCCAATGTCATAGTACAGAGCATGTAAAATCCAAAACACAAAAGATCAGTAAAAAAAGGACTCAAAAATCTAAATTAAAATCGTCGGAGGAGAAGCGTAAACTTGCCAATATGCCATTTACCACACGGAGTGGCAAGGAACGGCTGAGGCCCTGGCCTATGTTCATGGCTAGTGGTTCAGCTTCACATGAGGATTGAAGCACTCAGCCTCTCGCTAGAAAAATGAAAAGACTTAAGCTGGCAAAAGCACAGCAAAGAACTGTGCGTTCTTCGAAATCACAAATCCACAAGGAGAGTCCAATTGTGTCGGTTGCGATGCCTGACCTTCCCAACACTGGACGTGAAGAGCATGCACCTTCCACCATTTGCACGCCCCCTGCAAGTGCTGGAAGGAGCACCCGCAGTCCAGTTCCTGATAGTCAGATTGAAGATGTCAGTGTTGAAGTACACCAGGATGAGGAGGATATTGGTGTTGCTGGCGCTGGGGAGGAAATTGACAAGGAGGATTCTGATGGTGAGGTGGTTTGTTTAAGTCAGGCACCCGGGGAGACACCTGTTGTCCGTGGGAGGAATATGGCCATTGACATGCCTGGTGAAAATACCAAAAAAATCAGCTCTTCGGTGTGGAAGTATTTCAACAGAAATGCGGACAACAGGTGTCAAGCCGTGTGTTGCCTTTGTCAAGCTGTAATAAGTAGGGGTAAGGACGTTAACCACCTCGGAACATCCTCCCTTATACGTCACCTGCAGCGCATTCATCATAAGTCAGTGACAAGTTCAAAAACTTTGGGCGACAGCGGAAGTAGTCCACTGACCACTAAATCCCTTCCTCTTGTAACCAAGCTCACGCAAACCACCCCACCAACTCCCTCAGTGTCAATTTCCTCCTTCCCCAGGAATGCCAATAGTCCTGCAGGCCATGTCACTGGCAATTCTGACGAGTCCTCTCCTGCCTGGGATTCCTCCGATGCATCCTTGAGTGTAACGCCTACTGCTGCTGGCGCTGCTGTTGTTGCTGCTGGGAGTCGATGGTCATCCCAGAGGGGAAGTCGTAAGACCACTTTTACTACTTCCACCAAGCAATTGACTGTCCAACAGTCCTTTGCGAGGAAGATGAAATATCACAGCAGTCATCCTGCTGCAAAGCGGATAACTGAGGCCTTGGCATCCTGGGCGGTGAGAAACGTGGTTCCGGTATCCATCGTTACTTCAGAGCCAACTATAGACTTGATTGAGGTACTGTGTCCCCGGTACCAAATACCATCTAGGTTCCATTTCTCTAGGCAGGCGATACCGAAAATGTACACAGACCTCAGAAAAAGACTCACCAGTGTCCTAAAAAATGCAGTTGTACCCAATGTCCACTTAACCACGGACATGTGGACAAGTGGAGCAGGGCAGACTCAGGACTATATGACTGTGACAGCCCACTGGGTAGATGTATTGACTCCCGCCGCAAGAACAGCAGCGGCGGCACCAGTAGCAGCATCTCGCAAACGCCAACTCTTTCCTAGGCAGGCTACGCTTTGTATCACCGCTTTCCAGAATACGCACACAGCTGAAAACCTCTTACGGCAACTGAGGAAGATCATCGCAGAATGGCTTACCCCAATTGGACTCTCCTGTGGATTTGTGGCATCGGACAACGCCAGCAATATTGTGCGTGCATTATATCTGGGCAAATTCCAGCACGTCCCATGTTTTGCACATACCTTGAATTTGGTGGTGCAGAATTATTTAAAAAACGACAGGGGCGTGCAAGAGATGCTGTCGGTGGCCAGAAGAATTGCGGGACATTTTCGGCGTACAGGCACCACGTACAGAAGACTGGAGCGACACCAAAAACGCCTGAACCTGCCCTGCCATCATCTGAAGCAAGAAGTGGTAACGAGGTGGAATTTACCCTCTATATGCTTCAGAGGATGGAGGAGCAGCAAAAGGCCATTCAAGCCTATACATCTGACCACGATATAGGAGGTGGAATGCACCTGTCTCAAGCGCAGTGGAGAATGATTTCAACGTTGTGCAAGGTTCTGCAACCTTTTGAACTTGCCACACGTGAAGTCAGTTCAGACACTGCCAGCCTGAGTCAGGTCATTCCCCTCATCAGGCTTTTGCAGAAGAAGCTGGAGGCATTGAAGGAGGAGCTAAAACAGAGCGATTCCGCTAGGCATGTGGGACTTGTGGATGTTGCCCTTCATTCGCTTAACCAGGATTCACGGGTGGTCAATCTGTTGAAATCAGAGCACTACATTTTGGCCACCGTGCTCGATCCTAGATTTAAAACCTACGTTGGATCTCTCTTTCCGGCAGACACAAGTCTGCAGAGGTTCAAAGAACTGCTGGTGAGAAAATTGTCAAGTCAAGCGGAACGCGACCAGTCAACATCTCCTCCTTCACATTCTCCCGCAGCTGGGGGTGCGAGGAAAAGGCTACGAATTCCAAGCCCACCCGCTGGCGGTGATGCAGGGCAGTCTGGAGCGACTGCTGATGCTGACATCTGGTCCGGACTGAAGGACCTGCCAACGATTACCGACATGTCGTCTACTGTCACTGCATATGATTCTCTCACCATTGAAAGAATGGTGGAGGATTATATGAGTGACCGCATCCAAGTAGGCACGTCAGACAGTCCGTACGTATACTGGCAGGAAAAAGAGGCAATTTGGAGGCCCTTGCACAAACTGGCTTTATTCTACCTAAGTAGCCCTCCCACAAGTGTGTACTCCGAAAGAGTGTTTAGTGCCGCCGCTCACCTTGTCAGCAATCGGCGTACGAGGTTACTTCCAGAAAATGTGGAGAAGATGATGTTCATTAAAATGAATTATAATCAATTCCTCCGTGGAGACATTCACCAGCAGCAATTGCCTCCAGAAAGTACACAGGGAGCTGTGATGGTGGATTCCAGTGGGGACGAATTGATAATCTGTGAGGAGGGGGATGTACACGGTGATGAATCGGAGGATGATGATGAGGTGGACATCTTGCCTCTGTAGAGCCAGTTTGTGCAAGGAGAGATTAATTGCTTCTTTTTTGGTGGGGGTCCAAACCAACCCGTCATTTCAGTCACAGGGGTAAATTTACTAAGATTCGTGTTTTCCCGTTTGAGGTCAAAGTTCAATCACGAATGACATCGAAAGTGTAAATATGCAACTTTTTGAATTGATTACGACTAATTTACTAAGCTGCCGTATTCTGCATTTTCGGGTTTTCCGATGTCGATGTAATTCTTTTTTTTTGGCAGTGTTTTACGTGAGTGACTTGTAAAACACTGCCGACTTTAATACAATGAATCTCGGCCGGATCTGAGAGATCCGTGCTGGGCTTCATTGTGCACTTTGTTAAAAATAAAAATAAAGTTTAAATGTAAAAAAAAAATTGCGTGGGGTCCCCCCTCCTAAGGCAAACCAGCCTCGGGCTCTTTGAGCCGATCCTGGTTGCAGAAATATGGGGAAAAAATGGACAGGGGTTCCCCCATATTTAAGCAACCAGCATCGGGCTCTGCGCCTGGTCCTGGTTCCAAAAATACGGGGGACAAAAAGAGTAGGGGTCCCCCGTATTTTAGAAACCAGCACCGGGCTCCACTAGCTGGACAGATAATGCCACAGCCGGGGGTCACTTTTATACAGTGCCTTGCGGCCGTGGCATCAAATATCCAACTAGTCACCCCTGGCCGGGGTACCCTGGGGGAGTGGGGACCCCTTCAATCAAGGGGTCCCCCCCCCAGCCACCCAAGGGCCAGGGGTGAAGCCCGAGGCTGTCCCCCCCATCCAATGGGCTGCGGATGGGGGGCTGATAGCCTTTGTGAAAAGTGTTTGATATTGTTTTTAGTAGCAGTACTACAAGTCCCAGCAAGCCTCCCTCGCAAGCTGGTACTTGGAGAACTACAAGTACCAGCATGCGGCGGAAAAATGGGCCCGCTGGTACCTGTAGTACTACTACTAAAAAAATACCCCAATAAAGACATCACACACACACCTTGAAAGTATAACTTTAATACATCCATCCACACCTCCATATACACATACTTACCTTATGTTCCCACGCAGGTCGGTCCTCTTCTCCAGTAGAATCCATGGTGTACCTGTAGAAAAAATTATACTCACATAATCCAGTGTGTTAGGCTCCTCTGCTTGAAATCCTTTTGTAATCCACGTACTTGAAAAAATAAAAAAAACGGATACCCGACCACGAACTGAAAGGGGACCCATGTTTTCACATGGGCCCCCTTTCCCCGAATGCCAGAAACCCACTCTGACTGATGTCTAAGTGGGTTTCTTCAGCCAATCAGGGAGCGCCACGTTGTGGCACCCTCCTGATCGGCTGTGTGCTCCTGTACTGTATGACAGGCGGCACACGGCAGTGTTACAATGTAGCGCCTATGCGCTCCATTGTAACCAATGGTGGGAACTTTCAGGTCAGCGGTTGACCGAAAGTGACCTCACCGCTGACCTGAAAGTTCCCACCATTGGTTACAATGGAGCGCATAGGTGCTACATTGTAACACTGCCGTGTGCCGCCTGTCATACAGTACAGGAGCACACAGCCGATCAGGAGGGTGCCACAACGTGGCGCTCCCTGATTGGCTGAAGAAACCCACTTAGTCATCAGTCAGAGTGGGTTTCTGGCATTCGGGGAAAGGGGGCCCATGTGAAAACATGGGTCCCCTTTCAGTTCGTGGTCGGGTGTCCGTTTTTTTATTTTTTCAAGTACGTGGATTACAAAAGGATTTACCGAGGAGCCTTCAACCATGGATTATGTGAGTATAATTTTTTCAACAGGTACACCATGGATTCTACTGGAGAAGAGGACCGACCTGCGTGGGAACATAAGGTAAGTATGTGTATATGGAGGTGTGGATGGATGTATTAAAGTTATACTTTCAAGGTGTGTGTGTGATGTCTTTATTGGGGTATTTTTTTAGTAGTAGTACTACAGGTACCAGCGGGCCCGTTTTTCCGCTGCATGCTGGTACTTGTGGTTCTCCAAGTACCAGCTTGCGGGGGAGGCTTGCTGGGCCTTGTAGTACTGCTACTAAAAACAATATCAATCACTTTTCACAAAGGCTATCAGCCCCCCATCCGCAGCCTATTGGATGGGGGGGACAGCCTCGAGCTTCACCCCTGGCCCTTGGGTGGCTGGGGGGGGGACCCCTTGATTGAAGGGGTCCCCACTCCCCCAGGATACCCCGGCCAGGGGTGACTAGTTGGATAATTGATGCCACGGCCGCAAGGCACTGTATAAAAGTGACCCCCGGCTGTGGCATTATCTGTCCAGCTAGTGGAGCCCGGTGCTGGTTTCTAAAATACGGGGGACCCCTACTCTTTTTGTCCCCCGTATTTTTGGAACCAGGACCAGGCGCAGAGCCCGATGCTGGTTGCTTAAATATGGGGGAACCCCTGTCCATTTTTTTCCCATATTTCTGCAACCAGGATCGGCTCAAAGAGCCCGAGGCTGGTTTGCCTTAGGAGGGGTGACCCCACGCAATTTTGTTTCTGAAAATTTAGAACATTTCCCCCCCCTTCCCACTGAAAAACATGCACGGATCTCATGGATCCCTGCATGCCTATACAAACACGGGATAAAAAAGCAGGTCTGTTTTTTTTTAGCACTTTTTCACGATTTGTATTTTATCACGGCAGTGTTTGGCAATTGTCGGCAGTGTTTGTGTTTTGCACTTTTTAGTAAATTCCCGATTTCTAGCAAATTGCAGGCGTATTTGACTGATGGTGTATTGATTCGTGATTTTTTCCTAGGACTTCCAAAATATTACGAATGCCCTCATCACTGCCGTGATTTTTCGCTTAGTAAATTACCGAGATGACACTTTGATGAAAAAACGGCATCTCGGTCAAAATCGGGACCTTAGTAAATATACCCCACAGTCGTGTGGCAGACCCTGTCACTGAAATGATGGGTTGGTTAAAGTGTGCATGTCCTGTTTATACAACATAAGGGTGGGTGGGAGGGCCCAAGGACAATTCCATCTTGCACCTCTTTTTTTCTTTCATTTTTCTTTGCATCATGTGCTGTTTGGGGACTATTTTTTTAAGTGCCATCCTGTCTGACACTGCAGTGCCACTCCTAGATGGGCCAGGTGTTTGTGTCGGCCACTTGGGTCGCTGAGCTTAGTCACACAGCTACCTCATTGCGCCTCTTTTTTTCTTTGCGTCATGTGCTGTTTGGGAGTGTTTTTTGGAAGGGCCATCCTGCGTGACACTGCAGTGCCACTCCTAGATGGGCCAGGTGTTTGTGTCGGCCACTTGGGTCGCTGAGCTTAGTCATCCAGCGACCTCGGTGCAAATTTTAGGACTAAAAATAATATTGTGAGGTGTTCAGAATAGACTGAAAATGAGTGTAAATTATGGTTATTGAGGTTAATAATACTATGGGATCAAAATGACCCCCAAATTCAATGATTTAAGCTGTTTTTTAGGGTTTTTTGAAAAAAACACCCGAATCCAAAACACACCCGAATCCGACAAAAAAAATTCGGTGAGGTTTTGCCAAAACGCGTTCGAACCCAAAACACGGCCGCGGAACCGAACCCAAAACCAAAACACAAAACCCGAAAAATTTCCGGTGCACATCTCTAGTATCTCCAGGGAAGGGCAATCTTAATGCTTCAGCATACCAATACATTTTGGACAATGCTACATTGTGGCAAGAGTTTGGGGGAGGCCCTTTTCTATTCCAACATGACAAGCTAGGACTGTATAGACATGGGGCATAATTCAGACCTGATGGCAGCAACAAAACTGTTCTCTAATAGGCAAAACCATGTGCATTGCAGGTGGGGCAAATATAACATATGCAGAGAGAGTTCGATTTAGGTGGGGTATGTTTAACTGAAATCTAAACTGCCGTGTAAAAATAAAGTAGCCAGTATTTACCCTACACAGAAACAAAATAACCCACCCAAATCTAACTCTCTCTGCACATGGTACATCTGCCCCACCTGCAGTGCACATGGTTTTGCCCATTAGAGAACTATTTTGCTGCTGCCATCAGGTCTGAATTAGGCCCATGGTTTGATGAGTTTGGTGTGGAAGAACTTGACTGGCCCGCACAGAGCCCTGACCTGAACCCCATTGAGAACCTTTGGGATGAACTGGAACAGAGATTGCGAGCCAGGCCTTGTCGTCAAACATCAGTGCCTGACTTCATAAATACTCAACAGAATGAATGGGCACAAATTCCCAGAGAAACACTCCAAAATCTTGTGGAAAGCCTTCCAAGAAGAGTCATATTAAAGTTAGAGATGTGCACCGGAAATTTTCGGGTTTTGTGTTTTGGTTTTGGATTCGGTTCCGCGGCCGTGTTTTGAATTCGGACGCGTTTTGCCAAAACCTCCCTGAAATTTTTTTGTCGGATTCGGGTTTGTTTTGGATTTGGGTGTTTTTTTACAAAAAACCCTCAAAAACTGCTTAAATCATAGAATTTGGGGGTCATTTTGATCCCATAGTATTATTAACCTCAATAACCATAATTTCCACTCATTTTCAGTCTATTCTGAACACCTCACACCTCACAATATTATTTTTAGTCCTAAAATTTGCACCGAGGTTGCTGGATGGCAAAAAAATAATCCCCAAACAGCACATGATGCAAAGAAAAAAAGTGGCGCACCAAGGTCGCTGTGTGACTAAGCTAAGCGACACAAGTGGCCTACATAAACACTTGGCCCATCTAGGAGTGGCACTGCAGTGTCAGACAGGATGGCACTTAAAAAAATAGTCCCCAAACAGCACACGATGCAAAGAAAAATGAAAGAAAAAAGAGGCGCAAGATGGAATTGTCCTTGGGCCCTCCCACCCACCCTTATGTTGTATAAACAGGACATGCACACTTTAACCAACCCATCATTTCAGCAACAGGGTCTGCCACACGACTGTGACTGAAATGACTGGTTGGTTTGGGCCCCCACCAAAAAAGAAGCAATCAATCTCTCCTTGCACAAACTGGCTCTACAGAGGCAAGATGTCCACCTCATCATCATCCTCCGATTCCTCACCCCTTTCACTGTGTACATCCCCCTCCTCACAGATTATTAATTCGTCCCCACTGGAATCCACCATCTCAGATCCCTGTGTACTTTCTGGAGGCAATTGCTGCTGGTGAATGTCTCCACGGAGGAATTGATTATAATTCATTTTGACGTACATCATCTTCTCCACATTTTATGGGAGTAACCTCGTATGCCGATTGCTGACAAGGTGAGCGGCTGCACTAAACTCTCTTTCGGAGTACACACTGGAGGGAGGGCAACTTAGGTAGAATAAAGCCAGTTTGTGCAAGGGCCTCCAAATTGCCTCTTTTTCCTGCCAGTAGACGTACGGACTGTCTGACGTGCCTACTTGGATGCGGTCACTCATATAATCCTCCACCATTCTTTCAATGGTGAGAGAATCATATGCAGTGACAGTAGACAACATGTCAGTAATCGTTGGCAGGTCCTTCAGTCCGGACCAGATATCAGCACTCGCTCCAGACTGCACTGCATCACCGCCAGCAGGTGGGCTCGGAATTCTTAGCCTTTGCCTTGCACCCCCAGTTGCGGGAGAATGTGAAGGAGGAGCTGTTGACGGGTCACATTCCGCTTGACTTGACAATTTTCTCACCAGCAGGTCTTTGAACCTCTGCAGACTTGTGTCTGCTGGAAAGAGAGATACAACGTAGGTTTTAAATCTAGGATCGAGCACGGTGGCCAAAATGTACTGCTCTGATTTCAACAGATTGACCACCCGTGAATCCTAGTTAAGCGAATTAAGGGCTCCATCCACAAGTCCCACATGCCTAGCGGAATCGCTCTGTTTTAGCTCCTCCTTCAATGTCTCCAGCTTCTTCTGCAAAAGCCTGATGAGGGGAATAACCTGACTCAGGCTGGCAGTGTCTGAACTGACTTCACGTGTGGCAAGTTCAAAGGGTTGCAGAACCTTGCACAACGTTGAAATCATTCTCCACTGCGCTTGAGTCAGGTGCATTCCCCCTCCTTTGCCTATATCGTGGGCAGATGTATAGGCTTGAATGGCCTTTTGCTGCTCCTCCATCCTCTAAAGCATATAGAGGGTTGAATTCCACCTCGTTACCACCTCTTGCTTCAGATGATGGCAGGGCAGGTTCAGGACTGTTTGCTGGTGCTTCAGTCTTCGGCACGCGGTGGCTGAATGCCGAAAGTGGCCCGCAATTCTTCGGGCCACCGACAGCATCTCTTGCACGCCCCTGTCGTTTTTTAAATAATTCTGCACCGCCAAATTAAATGTATGTGCAAAACATGGGACGTGCTGGAATTTGCCCAGATGTAATGCACGCACAATATTGGTGGCGTTGTCCGATGTCACAAATCCCCAGGAGAGTCCAATTGGAGTAAGCCATTCTGCAATGATGTTCCTCAGTTTCCGTAAGAGGTTGTCAGCTGTGTGCCTCTTATGGAAAGCGGTGATACAAAGCGTAGCCTGCTTAGGAACGAGTTGGCGTTTGCGAGATGCTGCTACTGGTGCCGCCGCTGCTGTTCTTGTTGCGGGAGGCAATACATCTACCCAGTGGGCTGTCACAGTCATATAGTCCTGAGTCTGCCCTGCTCCACTTGTCCACATGTCCGTGGTTAAGTGGACATTGGGTACAACTGCATTTTTTAGGACACTGGTGACTCTTTTTCTGACGTCTGTGTACATTTTCGGTATCGCCTGCCTAGAGAAATGGAACCTAGATGGTATTTGGTACCGGGGACACAGTACCTCAATCAAGTCTCTAGTTGCCTGTGAATTAACGGTGGATACCAGACACACGTTTCTCACCACCCAGGCTGACAAGACCTGAGTTATCCGCTTTGCAGCAGGATGGCTGCTGTGATATTTCATCTTCCTCGCAAAGGACTGTTGGACAGTCAATTGCTTACTGGAAGTAGTACAAGTGGTCTTCCGACTTCCCCTCTGGGATGACGATCGACTCCGAGCAGCAACATCAGCAGCGCCAGCAGCAGTAGGCGTTACACTCAAGGATGCATCGGAGGAATCCCAGGCAGGAGAGGACTCGTCATACTTGCCAGTGACATGACCTGCAGGACTATTGGCTTTCCTGTGTAAGGTGGAAATTGACACTGAGGGAGTTGGTGGTGTGGTTTGCAGGAGCTTGGTTACAAGAGGAAGGGATTTAGTGGTCAGTGGACTGCTTCCGCTGTCACCCAAAGTTTTTGAACTTGTCACTGACTTCTGATGAATGCGGTCCAGGTGATGTATAAGGGAGGATGTTCCTAGGTGGTTAACGTCCTTACCCCTACTTATTACAGCTTGACAAAGGCAACACACGGCTTGACACCTGTTGTCCGCATTTCTGTTGAAATAATTCCACACCGAAGAGGTGATTTTTTTTGTATTTTGACCAGGCATGTCAATGGCCATATTCGTCCCACGGACAACAGGTGTCTCCTCGGGTGCCTGACTTAAACAAACCACCTCACCATCAGAATCCTCCTTGTCAATTTCCTCCCCAGCGCCAGCAACACCCATATCCTCATCCTGGTGTACTTCAACAGTGACATCTTCAATTTGACTATCAGGAACTGGACTGCGGGTGCTCCTTCCAGCAGTTGCAGGGGGCGTGCAAATGGTGGAAGGCGCAAGCTCTTCCAGTCTAGTGTTGGGAAGGTCAGGCATCGCAACCGACACAATTGGACTCTCCTTGGGGATTTGTGATTTAGAAGAACGCACAATTCTTTGCTGTGCTTTTGCCAGCTTAAGTCTTTTCATTTTTCTAGCGAGAGGATGAGTGCTCAGGGGCGGAACTGTGGGAGGCAGTGGAGTCGGCTGCCGCCGGGCTCCTGACCACAAGGGGGCGCATCTCCTCCACTGTCTCCCGCAGCCTGAGAACTGCGCTGCTATTGTGGACGGAGGAGCAGTCACTGACACGGAAGCTGCCTCCTGTAGGGAGAGATGGCACTGGCTGCAGCTAGGGGGAGCTCCAGAGCACAGCTCCTCTTCTAGCCAGCCGAGGGAAGCTCTCTGCTCCGTCAGCCTGATGATGAAAGCCAAAGGTAGACACTGTGTGGGGGGTAGGGGAGAGGTGTATTTGGGGGGAAGCACTGTGTTTTGTGTGTGCTTGTTTTTAAGTGAGGTGTGTGTGTGTTTTTAATGAAAGTTGTGCATTCAAGTAAAAGGCATGTGTGTGAGTGATGTGTGTGTGTGTGTGTGTAAGTGAGAGACATGTGTATGTAAGTGAGAGGCATGTATGTGTGTGTAAGTGGGAGGCATGTGTATGTAAGAGAGACTTGTGTGTGTAAGTGAAAGAGACGTGTGTGTGTGTGTTTAAGTGAATGAGGCGTTTGTGTTTTTTTTATATATATATCTAGTGTTCACGCTAGGTGTCTGCACCTTTTTTTAGACAGATGAATCCCACCCTGCCCGTTTTTGTGCGCCCTACCAACCCGCCGTTTTCTGCCTGCCGTACCCCGCCACGCCGCCAGACCCAGCCGTGCGCCGCCGGACCCGGTAAGCACATGAGAGTCCCCCTGGGCTAAATTAACCTTGTAAGTATTTTGCAGCTGTAAACTTCAATCTCAGTGCTCTCTACCTGGTGCAGTGTGCCTCAGTGCTCTCTACCTGGTGCAGTGTGCCTCAGTGCTCTCTACCTGGTGCAGTGTGCCTCAGTGCTCTCTACCTGGTGCAGTGTGCCTCAGTGCTCTCTACCTGGTGCAGTGTGTCTCAGTGCTCTCTACCTGGTGCAGTGTGCCTCAGTGCTCTCTACCTGGTGCAGTGTGCCTCAGTGCTCTCTACCTGGTGCAGTGTGTCTCAGTGCTCTCTACCTGGTGCAGTGTGCCTCAGTGCTCTCTACCTGGTGCAGTGTGCCTCAGTGCTCTCTACCTGGTGCAGTGTGTCTCAGTGCTCTCTACCTGGTGCAGTGTGCCTCAGTGCTCTCTACCTGGTGCAGTGTGTCTCAGTGCTCTCTACCTGGTGCAGTGTGTCTCAGTGCTCTCTACCTGGTGCAGTGTGCCTCAGTGCTCTCTACCTGGTGCAGTGTGCCTCAGTGCTCTCTACCTGGTGCAGTGTGCCTCAGTGCTCTCTACCTGGTGCAGTGTGTCTCAGTGCTCTCTACCTGGTGCAGTGTGCCTCAGTGCTCTCTACCTGGTGCAGTGTGCCTCAGTGCTCTCTACCTGGTGCAGTGTGTCTCAGTGCTCTCTACCTGGTGCAGTGTGCCTCAGTGCTCTCTACCTGGTGCAGTGTGTCTCAGTGCTCTCTACCTGGTGCAGTGTGCCTCAGTGCTCTCTACCTGGTGCAGTGTGCCTCAGTGCTCTCTACCTGGTGCAGTGTGCCTCAGTGCTCTCTACCTGGTGCAGTGTGCCTCAGTGCTCTCTACCTGGTGCAGTGTGCCTCAGTGCTCTCTACCTGGTGCAGTGTGCCTCAGTGCTCTCTACCTGGTGCAATGTGTATAACGTGCTCTATCTGTCGCAGTGTGTAGGAGGTTCTATCTGGTGCAATGTGTATTAGGTGCACCACCGTGTTGTAATAAAGTGTTTGGCCCCTATTATGAAACAACGCCGCTAGATTTTTGGAGCGCGCCTTCGGCGCGCACTGTCCATGTTTTGGCCCATAGGTATGGGAGCACCAAGCATTATAGTATGTACCTAAGTTTGCCCATCCCTCCCCGTGATCAGCACCCTGCCGTAAAAAAAATCCTACAGTGAACACTAATTATATCGGCACACCACTGCGCCAAAGCATCTCCATCGAGACCTGCTGGCGGGTGAGGGAGCACTGTAGGTGTACTATAATGGTATGCTGGTGTCTGTTTTATTGTAATAACTGACTTGGTGTGCGTCCACTTTGTATGTGTATCTATATTACTACTGGGAAAGGTACCTGAGCACGCTGCTACTGTTCACCCTTAGTGCCGGATAGCTACATATGGTATGTGTGTGTATGTGTATATGTAGGGGGGCACCAACATTTATCATGCCTCCGGGCGACTGGGACGAACTTACGCCACTGTGAGTGCTTCCATCCTCATGTGAATCTGAACCACTAGCCATGAACATAGGCCAGGGCCTCAGCCGTTCCTTGCCACTCTGTGTCGTAAATGGCATATTGGCAAGTTTACGCTTCTCATCAGACGCTTTCAATTTAGATTTTTGGGTCATTTTACTGAACTTTTGTTTTTTGGATTTTACATGCTCTCTACTATGACATTGGGCATCGGCCTTGGCAGACGACGTTGATGGCATTTCATCGTCTCGGCCATGACTAGTGGCAGCAGCTTCAGCACGAGGTGGAAGTGGATCTTGATCTTTCCCTATTTTAACCTCCACATTTTTGTTCTCCATTTTTTAATGTGTGGAATTTTATGCCAGTATCAATAGCAATGGCCTACTACTATATAATACTGCGCACAACTGAAATGCACCACAGGTATGGATGGATAGTATACTTGACGACACAGAGGTAGGTAGAGCAGTGGCCTTCCGTACCGTACTGCTATATATACTGGTGGTCACTGTCAGCAAACTGCAAAACTAAAATGCACCACAGGTATAGAATCTAGATGGATAGTATACTTGACGACACAGAGGTAGGTAGAGCAGTGGCCATCCGTACCGTACTGCTATATATACTGGTGGTCACTGTCAGCAAACTGCAAAACTAAAATGCACCACAGGTATAGAATCTAGATGGATAGAATACTTGACGACACAGAGGTAGATAGAGCAGTGGCCTTCCGTACCGTACTGCTATATATACTGGTGGTCACTGTCAGCAAACTGCAAAACTAAAATGCACCACAGGTATAGAATCTAGATGGATAGTATATTTGATGACACAGAGGTAGGTAGAGCAGTGGCATTCCGTACCGTACTGCTATATATACTGGTGGTCCCTGTCAGCAAACTGCAAAACTAAAATGCACCAAAGGTATAGAATCTAGATGGATAGTATACTTGACGACACAGAGGTAGGTAGAGCAGTGGCCTTCCGTACCGTACTGCTATATATACTGGTGGTCACTGTCAGCAAACTGCAAAACTAAAATGCACCACAGGTATAGAATCTAGATGGATAGTATACTTGACGACACAGAGGTAGGTAGAGCAGTGGCCTTCCGTACCGTACTGCTATATATACTGGTGGTCACTGTCAGCAAACTGCAAAACTAAAATGCACCACAGGTATAGAATCTAGATGGTTAGTATACTTGACGACACAGAGGTAGATAGAGCAGTGGCCTTCCATACCGTACTGCTATATATACTGGTGGTCACTGTCAGCAAACTGCAAAACTAAAATGCACCACAGGTATAGAATCTAGATGGATAGTATACTTGACGACACAGAGGTAGGTAGAGCAGTGGCCTTCCGTACCGTACTGCTATATATACTGGTGGTCACTGGTCAGCAAAACTCTGCACTGTACTCCTCCTATATAATATACTGGTGGTCCCCAGTACCCACAATAAAGCAGTGTGAGCACAGATATATGCAGCACACTGAGCACAGATATGGAGCGTTTTTCAGGCAGACAACGTATACTGGTGGTCACTGGTCAGCAAAACTCTGCACTGTACTCCTCCTATATAATACTACTGGTCCCCGGTCCCCACAATAAAGCAGTGTGAGCACAGATATATGCAGCACACTGAGCACAGATATGGAGCGTTTTTCAGGCAGAGAACGGATAAAACTGGTGGTCACTGATCAGCAAAACTCTGCACTGTACTCCTCCTATATAATACAGCTGCTCCCCAGTCCCCACAATTAAGCAAGAAGCACAAATATTTGCAGCAACATTAATAAACGGAGAGGACGCCAGCCACGTCCTCTCCCTAACATTTCCAATGCACGAGTGAAAATGGTGGCGACGCACGGCTCCTTATATAGAATCCGAATCTCGCGAGAATCCGACAGCGGGATGATGATGTTCGGGCGCGCTCGGGTTAACCGAGCCATACGGGAGAATCCGAGTATGCCTCGGACCCGTGTAAAATGGGTGAAGTTCGGGGGGGGGGTTCGGTTTCCGAGGAACCGAACCCGCTCATCACTAATTAAAGTATATGTATTTGAATACAATGTCATTACAGTCCCTGTTGGTGTAATGGTCAGGCGTGCATATAGTGTAGATTTGCCCTTTTACAGGAAGCCAGTGAAGTGAGAGGAGTACAGTTGGCAAGAATGAGGCTGGTTTATTGGTAGCCTGGCTGCTGGCAGTGAAAGAGTCCAGGTCCAGTGGTGCCAAGAGAGGGAGGGAGCAGGTACTGTTTACCAAGGCCCGATGGAGGGGTCCAGAGGGGGCTCAAGTACCGTCATTTGTTTTCTGTATTTTTTTCTAAGTGTGTATGGCCACACCTCCCATGATAAGGCCACCCCCCCAAAAAAAAAAGTGCCTGGCAAGGCTTTTTACTGCCCTATCCAGGTCTAGTGCCTCGAGCAGGGCTGAATCTAGACTTTGTGGCGCCCCGGGCAAAAAAGGGGCGTGACTTCACAGAGAAGGGGCGTGGTCAGTTATGCCCCCTATAGAGTTGTGCCCCCAGTGGAGTTGTGCCCCCTAGTTGCACCATGCCTCTAGTACTGTGCCCCCTGTAGAGTTGTGCCCCTTAGTTGCGCCGTGCCCCCAGTACTGTGCCCTCTAGTTGCGCCGCTTAAAAAATAGAATAAAAAAATTAATTAAACTTACAATCCCCGCTCCTGCTTCCCGACCGTTGCTGCCCTCCAGGGGCGGATCCAGAAGAAAATGATAGGGGGGGCACCATGGAAGGGGCAAGTACATTTGCGTGCGGCTTCGGTGCATGTGAGGCGGCGCTTCTTATAAATGCCCACAGTTGTAGCGCTCATTATGCAATGTCCACTGTACTGGTAGTGCCCCTTATATAGACCCCATAGTAGTGGTGCCCCTTATGCAATGCCCGTATTGCCCCCAGTAGTAATGTTGCCTGTAGTAATGCCCCCAGTCATTATGCCCCCAGTGGTAATGCCCCTGCAGTTATGACCCCAGTAGTTTACCCCCCCCTTTAGTTTAGCCTCCCAGTGGTAATGCCCCCAGTAGTTTAGCCACCAGTAGTAATGCCCCCCTGTAGTTTGCCCCATTGTAGTTTAGCCCCTGTAGTTATGCCCCCCTTGTAGTTTAGCCTCCAGTAGTAATGCCCCCAGTAGTTTGGCCCCTGTAGTTATCCCCCAGTAGTTTGGCCCCTGTAGTTATGCCCCCACTAGTTAGGCCCCCCTGTAGTTTAGCCCCCAAGTAGTAATGCCCCTGTAGTTAAGCCACCAGTAGTAATGCCCCTGTAGTTACGCCGCCAGTAGTTAGCACCTTTGTAGTTGGCCCCCAGTAATAATGTCCCCCAGTAGTTTGCCCCCAGTAGATGCCACCCAGCAGAGGCGGATTGGCCATAGGGTTTACAGGGAAGATTCCCGGTGGGCCGGTGCACTCGTGGGGCCTGTTTTGTTTGAGGTCCTTTTTATAGACATAATGAATAAGATGCCAAATAATTTGCATATATGAAAATTACTTTGCCACTTAGCCTGTGATTGCAGATGATCTAGTGTATGCTCTGTCTGCCTGCTTGACTGACATATAAGATTGAGTGAATAGTGATTGGGATATGGTTGGTGTAATAAGCAAGAAAATCTATCTTTCTAAAGAACTATATAGTTTCCTAAATTCTAAAGGTGTATCATATAATGTGCTCATAACATTTAATTTTATTTCTTTTTAACTTCCCCCTTGATGCTGGACATGCCCACTATCTGGAAAGTCTTGGGGGGAGGGTGCTGCTGCCATGGCCCATGGCTAGACCTTACACCTCTGGCGCTGCCCATGTGGGGCCACTAGTACAAATTTTTCCAGGGTCGCTTTTTGTTCCCAATCCGCCCCTGCCACCCAGTAATAATGTTCCCCAGCAGTTTGCCCCCGGTAGATGTCCCCCAGTAATAATGTCCCCCAGTAGATGCCCCCAGTAATAATGTCCCCCAGCAGTTTGCCCCCAGTAGATGCCCCCCAGTAATAATGTCCTCCAGTAGTTTGCCCCCAGTAGTAATGCCCCCTAGGAGTTTGCCCCAATAGATGACCCCCCCAGTAGATGCCCCCCAGTAATAATGCCCCCAGTAAAAATGTCCACCAGTAGCTGCCCCCAATAGATGACCCCCAGTAGATGCCCCCCAGTAATAATGCCCCCAGTAGATGGCCCCCAGTAGCTGCCCCCAATAGATGACTCCCCCAGTAATAATGCCCCCTACGAATTTTACCCAATAGATGACCCCCCAGTAGTAATGCCCCCAGTAGATGCCCCCCAGTAATAATGCCCCCAGTAGATGGCCCCCAGTAAAAATGGCCCCCAATAGATGACCCCTCAGTAGTGATGCCCCCAGTTATAATGCCCCCAGTAGTAATGCCCCCCCCAGTAGTAATGCCCCTTGTTGATGCCCCCCCAGTAGTAATGTCCCCCCGTAGTTTGCCCCCAGTAGATGCCCCCGCTGCATTAAGGAAGAAAAAAACATCATACTTACCGAGCCCCATTCCCGCGTCCAGGCCGCTGCAGTCTTCCTCCTCCCTGGGCGTCCGCTCCTCAGTCAGCACTATGAGAGAGACGTCATGACTGACGTCTCTCCCATAGCGCACGCCGCACAGTGACAGCGCTGGAAGCCGGAGCTCAGTACTGAGCTCCTGCCTCCGGCTGCCGCTGTGCAGGGAGACGGGCGCCCGCTGGTAACACAATCTCAGCGGGCGCCCGTCATCTCCCTGTGCGGTGTCGGCGGCGCTGGGAAGGGGGGGGGACGGAGGCCACAAATGACAGAGGGGCACAGGCCCGGGTGCCCCCCCCCCTGGATCCGCCACTGCTGCCCTCCGTCTCCAGCCGCCGGCGCCGCTCCTCTGTTCTATGGGAGAGACGTCATGACATCTCTCCCATAGCACCGCATAGACACTAGAGGTCAATTATGACCCCTAGTGTCTATGTGCCGCTCCCACAATGCAGTGCGGTGCACGTTGACTTCATCGTGCACCGCACAGCACCGCATCTACTGAGCCCTGGGGGCACCAATAGCGGATCTTACCACGGCGGCGGCGCCCTCCGGACAGCCGGAAGGCGCCCCCCCGAGCAAAAATCCTGCGTGCCCGTAGCAAGATCCGCTACTGACCTCGAGTTTATACTGTATAAATAGTATGAATGTATCTGGCCATTTAGCAGGCAACATATGATTAGATGTTTGTTGCCCTGTAGCAATATTTTTGCAATGGCCCTGTCAGAATGCAGTCACTTTGCTTCCCTGGCTGGTTATCAAATAGGTTAGGACTGCAATCACACAGATTCCTGAATACTGACGTAGGGAGGGCAGAGCTTAAAATTATGCATACAATTAATATTTTATCACTATGTACTCAATACACAGTACACCCCTCTAGGTATGTGTCTATTATCCAGTAATCTACCACCTCCTGCAGTAAAAGGGCCATAGGTCCCCAAATATTTGTAGTTACAATTACGCACTCTCTGTGACACAACTAAAAACTTGTAGTAATACCAATAATAGTTATAGGGTGGCCTAAGCAATCATAGCCTGCTCAAATTCTAAAGTTATAAGGCATATACGAGGGGTGTGCAATAAGTTTCCAGATACACAAAAAGTATTATATTTACGAACAAAGTGAACATTATATTTTTTCTAAGTATTCACCAGAGTAGTGTATGCAAAGTTGCATGTGCCCAAACCACTTGGTGAAGCAGCTGGACCAGTCCAAAGCAGGTATGTCTTCTACATGTTCGGTAAAGGTTTCCACTGCAGCTACCAGTGGCTCAAAATTAATCCCAAGCATCTTGTGCTTGATTTGTGGGAACACAAAGAAGTTGCAGGTGGACCCGGTCTGGATTGTACAATGGAAAACCAAGCTCCTGGATGCATTCATGCACAAGAAAATCCCCAACGTTTTTTGACTTGTGGGTAGGTACACTGTCGTGATGGCGAAGGGTACCACAAGTAAGAGTTCTTGGATGGTACCTGGAAACGTCTTCCAGCACTTGTAACAGGCATTGGTTGGCATACCAGTACCCAATTATGATGCACTGCAGCACAAGTGGTACAGTAACTACATAGTTTTGGCCACATAAACAGCCACCATCTACTTGGCCACGTTATGGCCACTGAGCCAACTGTTCTTTGGTCTTGAGGTCAAAACTGTAGATCCAGAATTCATAACCACTGATGATCTCACAGACAAGTTTGAGCAACCGCCATCAAATCTAGCCAGCATGTTGCGGCACCAAGTCATCTGAGCCTCCTTCTGCTCTTGAGTCAGCTTGCAGAAATCTTGATCAGTCCAAGATTTTTGTGGAGTGTCAAGAAGATGGATCCCGATGAGATACTTATCTCCTTCTCTAACTGGACCACGATCATCCTGGTGTCCACCCTCAACTATATCCTGCACAGCAGCAATGTTGTCCTCAATGATAGTGGACACAGGTCGGCTGCAGCACTCCTCCTCTTTCAGGGACCATCTCCCATGCCCAAATTCTGCAAACCACTCAAACACAGTGGTTTGGGATGCTGCTTCCTCCTAAAAAGCATGCAGTCGGTCAAAACTCTCCTGTTGTCACAGAAGATCATGGCTCTCCAGTGGCCTCCGTTGAGCTCCATAACGAGTTTGAAGAAAATGAACATGCTGACTTCTTCAGTGAGCAGTGCTGCTCACATTTAGTTCTGCACCTTGACATTTCACAACAAAATGGTCAGAGATTACAGTTCACAACCAGTCAGATTGTGTCTACTCTACATATGTACTGCACATCTGGAAACTTATTGCACACCCCTCATATGAAATACTAATAAAATAAATAATTTATTTACAAAAATGGTACAAGGCTTAGTTACAAGATACTACAAATAAGAGGCAATACATGTGTTGCAATTCACATATAAAGTATATGTGACAGCAAATAGAACACAAATGTGGCACCTCCTGATAGTTGTGGTCATGGCAAGAACAATGGAACAGCTCTCAAATTCTATTGGATCTACAAAAGACTGACTCAAAATACACAGCCTTAATACCTTTTATCACCTACACTACACCTTTATTTTAATGATATCTCCCAACTCCTCTATTACTGTCTAGCTGAATTGTAAGCTAGGATGGCCCTTGTAGATTCATCCTTATATACCCAAAAAAGGGAACAATTTTTCTTGCGCTATCTGTCATAATTCAGGGCCAAATTCAGACCTGATTGCAGCTGCAAATTTGTTAGCTAATGGGCAAAACCATGTGCACTGCAGGGGGGGCAGATATAACATGTGCAGAAAGAGTTAGATTTGGGTGGGTTATTTTGTTTCTGTGCAGGGTAAATACCGGCTGCTTTATTTTTACACTGCAATTTAGACTTCAGTTTGAACACACCCCACCCAAATCTAACTCTCTCTGCACATGTTATATCTGTCCCCCATGCAGTGCACATGGTTTTGCCCATTAGCTAACAAATTTGCTGCTGCGATCAGATCTGAATTAGGCCCACAGGGTGTGATGTACTAAGGGAAAAATGTGGTAAAACCCATGTTTTCTGCGATTTACTGCATTTTCAAATGTACTAAGACCCCGCCGCCAGGTTTACGCCGCTGATGTGGTGTATATAGTTCCCATTGCTGTATATGTGTTCTGGTGGAAGGTTACCACGGATCTTATTTTGTATTTGTATTAGTTGGTGTATGAATCTATTTCTGTGTTCTTTGGTTTCCTGTACTTCTCCAGTAAAGAAGCATGCAACACTCCCTGTGTCCTGGTTACATTAAAAACTCTTATTGAAATATAAGTAACAGATTTAACACTGGCAACGAGGATTAAACTGTTCTTCAGCATGGCTCCAGGTATCAGTGGAGCACCAGTGGGCTGACACAGCACAATTGTGGGGTGCAAACAGGAACAACTCATTCAGACTGCCAGCAGCACCTAACTTGAATAAAAGGAGCACGTGAGTTATATCTTCATTTTCTAAGGAAGGGAGGACAAAGTATACAGGAATAATGTCAGGATATATTGGCACAATAGCTGCTTTGATGGTACTATAGAGGACTGGGCTACATATATTGAGAGAGTGGAGTTGTATTGTGTTGTTAACGCAGTGGAAGGTGACAAGAAGGTTCCAGTTTTACTCAGTGTAATGGGTGCCCAAACATACAGTCTGCTGAGGAGTTTAATAGCACCTGAGAAGCCAGCCAACAAGTCCTTTACTGACATTGTGGACATTTTACAAAAGCACTTAACCCCTAAACCATACTTGCCTACCCTCCCGGAATGGCCGGGAGGCTCCCGAAAAACGGGTGACCCTCCCGGCCCCCCGGAAGAGCAGGCAAGTCTCCCGATTTACGGGGGTCACCCCCTGCCCGCCGCCCACTTAACGAGTAAAGTGGGCGGTCCGGGCAGGTGATGGCGCGATTCTTGTTGAATCGCGTCACCGTAACCACGCCCCCTGCTGTATAATGCCGGTAATTGCGGCATTACACCGTGTGGGGCGTGGCTTAAATGACGCTGCCTGGAAGCCACGCCCCGTTCCACCTCTGTCCCACCCCCGTTACGCTTCTGGTCCGCCCCCTGCACGTCACCTCAGGCACCGCCCCTCCCCCTGCTGAGCCGACGAGCTGCTCTCTCCCGGAGAGAGCAGCCCAGAAGTCGGCAACCCTGCCCTAAACCATTAGTGATTGCTGAAAGATTCAGGTTTCACAGAAGGTATCAATGTGAAAGTGAAAGTATTTCTAAATACATTGCAGAGCTGAGGAGGTTATCTGAACGGGTCTGGGACTGAGGGTCGACAGCACAAAGGTCGACACACCTTAGGTCGCCGCCAATTGGTCGACACACCTTAGGTCGACATGGACAAAAGGTCGACATGGAAAAAGGTCGACATGAGTTTTTTATGTTTTTTTGGTGTCGTTTTCTTCGTAGAGTGACCAGGAACCCCAATTAGTGCACCGCGTCCCCTCGCATGGTGCCTTCGCTCCGCTACCGCTTCGTTCGGCACACTTTACCGTTCCAATCGTAGTCCACGTGGATCGTTAAGTATGAAAAGGTTCAAAAAAATAAAAAAAATCGTGAAAAACTCATGTCGACCTTTTTCCATGTCGACCTTTTGTCCATGTCGACATAAAGTGTGTCGACCAATTGGCATCGACCTAAGGTGTGTCGACCTTTGTGCTGTCGACCTGGAGTCCGGATACCATCTGAACACTGTGCATTTGGAGCAGGGTTATCAGATGCTCTAAGAGACCGTTTAGTTTGTGGGATGAAAAGTGCAAGTACACAAAAGAAATTGCTGGCTGAGCCTGACCTGACCTTAGAGCGAGCACTGGCCATAGCTATTTCACTGGAGACTGCAACCAGTGATGCATCAGAATTGCAGCAAAAGACACCAGAATGTACTCCCAATCCAGTTCATTGGTATCAGAGACAGTCCTGTGTTTGCTGTGGGAAGTCCTCACATGATGCCAGTCAGTGCTGGTTTAAAGACAAAGTGTGTAGAAAATGTAAGAAAAGAGGCCATATTGAAAGGGTGTGCCAGTCGGGGAAAACACCAAACCACTCGCAAGTATCCAAAGTTCCCAGGAGAAAACATACAACATCCCAGGTGCATAAAGTAACCAACAATAAATCAGACTCTACTGATAGTACTGGTACAGAAAAAGGGTTATGCAGCCTAGAGATGCGCTCTATGATGGCAAAAGAGCGTCAAGTGATTTGGGTCACTTTGGAAGTAGCAGGTATTGACTTAAAAATGGAATTACACACAGGCTCTGCTCTGTCAGTGCTAGATGCAAGTGATTACAAACGCCTGTTTGCTGCTATTCCTTTAAAGAAAACATCCATAACACTCCGCACATATACGGGTGAACTGGTGTCCCCATTGGGAAAAATGAAAGTTTATGTGAAATACAAAGGCAATACCCATGAGCTGTATTTGTACATACTTCCACACGGTGGACCGGCGTTATTGGGCCGCGAATGGATAAGGAAAATCCAACTTGACTGGCATTCCATTCATAGGCTACAATCTACTGCATCTGATGTATCCAACAATGACGCAGCTATTAAGGAACTTTCTAAATTGTTAGCTGCCGCACAACCCATTTTCCAACCAGGGATAGGCACGTTAAAGGACATTAAGGCCGGTATAGAGTTAGATCCACATGCGGTTCCAAAGTTTTGTAAGTATACAGATGTGGATAAATCCACAGGGAATCAGCGCTCAAACCCTATTTGTAGTGGTGAATGTACGGTTATAAAGTGAAACTAAAATCAATAATGAAAAAGCAGGTAATATACTTAAGTTTGTTTATTCTAAGATGCTGAGATACTTTCTTTCCCAACAGGTATAAATTCGGTTTAAAAGTCAATCGGTGATTGGGGCACGCTCCTGGTTTGAGCTTAAATTCTGAAGTGCAAGGTTCAATTGAAAGAACAAATGCTGTAATCTTTGTAAAGTCGAAAAAAAAGAAAAAGAAAAATGCCACAAAAAATATTAATGATAATATGTACTAAAGTCCAAACGGTTTACAAGTCTATACAGACTGCGGCGTCCTGCTAATCTGTGCTCTGAAGTGAAGGATTCTCTTGTGAAGTGATGAACAGTTGACAGCGGTAGTGTATGCTTTGGTTAGAGTGGAGAATAAGGACCCTGGACTGGCGCTATTCCTCCTGCAGCACGTCCCACAGTAGAGCGCCCGAATCAGGCCCGCTCTGTGGGGCCGCTGACCTGGGGTGTGTGCCTGTCACAGAGGCGAAGTGGACCCGGCCGGAGCTCTCCGAGCGGCTGGCCGCGCCTCTCCTCCTCCTACAGGGACTTACCGTCTCCCCTCCGCCTTCCACTCTCCGCTGTCTCGGGCTTCTTCCGTCGCCTGGCAACCGGTTGCTTCCGGAACTCCGGATCACGTGACCGGATGGTTTGCGGAAAGGATTAGCAGTACTGTCCTTCTTTGTAGTGAATATTCGTCCTCAGTCCAATGTAGTATAGATGGGTACTTTACAAAGATTACAGCATTTGTTCTTTCAATTGAACCTTGCACTTCAGAATTTAAGCTCAAACCAGGAGCGTGCCCCAATCACTGATTGACTTTTAAACCGAATTTATACCTGTTGGGAAAGAAAGTATCTCAGCATCTTAGAATAAACAACCTTAAGTATATTACCTGCTTTTTCATTATTGATTTTAGTTTCACTTTATAACCGTACATTCACCACTACAAATAGAGTTTGAGCGCTGGTTCCCTGTGGATTTATCCACATCTGTATACTTACCATTTAAGGGGGGGTGGGACAACCCTCATTACCAGCAGCACACCCCGCCTCAGATTAACACCTCAGTGCGCAGAGAACCCATTTCTGTATATCTCCAAAGTTTTGTAAAGCTCGCACAGTACCTTATGCCATCCGACCAGCGGTTGAGGAGGAACTACGGAAACTGGAAGACTCTGGTATACTCTCCCCAGTAGAATGGAGTGAATGGGCTACGCCCATAGTTCCGATAGTAAAGAAAGACAAAATGGGAAGTATCCGTATTTGCGGAGATTTCAAAATGACAATAAATCCAGTACTACGGACTGTGCAGTATCCTTTGCCTAAAATAGAGGACATCTTTGCAGCTCTCTCAGGGGGCGACCGCTTCTCCAAAATTGACCTAGCTCAAGCGTACTTGCAAATGGAAATTGAGGAGGCATCTAAGAAATATTTTACCATCAATACTCACAAAGGTTTATTACAATATAACCGTCTTGGGTTTGGACTTTCTTCTGCCCCAGCATTATGGCAGAGAGCAATGGATCAAGTCCTACAAGGAATACCAGGTACGCAATGTTACCTGGATGATATAATTGTAACAGGCAAAGATGATGTGGACCATTTAGATAATTTGGAAAAAGTATTAACCCGACTACAGGAATATGGACTCAGAGTAAATAAAGATAAATGTGCATTTTTCCAAGAAAGCATTTCATATTGTGGACATGTGATTGATAGAGAAGGCCTGCACAAATCAAATGATAAAATTGAGGCAGTACTACAAGCACCCCAGCCACAGTCTGTGTCACAACTGAGATCTTACCTGGGCCTAGTTAATTATTATCACAAGTTCTTACCAGACCTCTCCACAGTAATACACCCGCTAAATGCCCTACTACAGAAAAATGCACGATGGAAGTGGACAAAAGACTGTGAGAAAGCATTCTCAGAAACAAAAAGATTGATTACATCTGATAAAGTCCTTACTCATTTTGATCCGAAACTACCCATCAGGCTAGCGTGTGATGCGTCACCGTACGGCATTGGAGCAGTGTTATCACATCAACTGAGAGATGGTAGCGAGAAGCCAATAGCATTTGCTTCACGGTCTTTGACAGTAGCAGAGAAGAATTATGCGCAAATTGACCGAGAGGCCTTAAGTTTAGTATGGGGAGTGAAGAAATTTCATCAATTTTTGTATGGGCAAAGGTTTACATTAATTATGGATCATCAACCACTGGTATCAATTTTTAACCCCCACAAGGGAGTCCCAGCCATGACTGCAGCTCGGCTTCAACGTTGGTCATTATTCCTGGGTGCTCATACATACGACATTGAGTTTAAAGGAACAAAACTACATGGCAATGCTGATGGTCTATCGCGTTCTCCCTTGCCCCAAAGTGAGGAGGACAGTGATGGAGACCCCCTGGAAGTGTATCACAATATGTTGATGGAACAGCTACCTATTACCAATGCCACGATCAATCGGGAAACAAGGAAAGACCCGGTACTATCAAAAGTAATGGACTTAACTCTCAAAGGTTGGCCTAAACATGGCGATGCTCAATATTATGGGTTTTCAGGCAGGAGAGATAAGCTTTCTGTCTGTCAAGGAACTCTATTGTGTGGGTCCCGAGTGGTAATACCACCTAAACTGCGAAACAGAGTTTTGGAAAATTTGCATGAGGGTCACCTAGGCACAGTAAAAATGAAGAATCTTGCTAGAAGCTATGTGTGGTGGCCAGGAATCGATGGTCAAATTGAAATTTTGACAAAAGGGTGTGAAGGATGTCAAAGAGTTCAAAATGCACCACCTTTAGCCCCGTTACACCCCTGGGAATGGCCTTCATCTCCATGGCAGCGGGTACATATTGACTTTGCTGGTCCATTCATGGATTGTATGTTTCTTATTGCAGTGGACGCTCATTCAAAATGGCCAGAGGTAATAAAGATGAAATCCACTACTTCTGAGAAAACAATTGCTGTGCTGCGAACCATCTTTGCTAGAAATGGTCTACCGGAGCAAGTGTGCAGTGACAATGGGCCACAGTTTGTGTCCATGGAATTCAAAAAGTTCATGCAAGACAATGGAATTAAACATTTTACATCAGCTCCACACCATCCAGCCACTAACGGTTTGGCTGAGAGATTTGTCCAAACATTCAAAAAAGCTATCAAGCCCATGCACCATGAACATCTACCTTTGCAACACGAGATTGACAACTTCTTGTTTATATATCGTAGGACTGAGCACTCCACTACTGGTCAGCCTCCTGCGGTGCTATTTATGCAACGGAACTTACGGTCTCAGTGGGACGTGATAAAACCAGATGTAAGGCTAAAGGTACATGACAAACAGTTTCACTCAGTTTATCAGAAACCTACTCGGTTCTTCCACATTGGCCAAGAGGTTCTGGTCCGTGATTATAGAGGAGACAAATGGCAACCGGGAATAGTTTCTTCCAAATCCGGCCCTCTGATGTACGTAATTGAAGTTGGAGGAGTATTGTGGCGTCGCCACATTGATCAAATCATTCAGGCTGGGAGGCAAACTGACTGTACGTCGACAGCTGGACATAGCCAAGCCAGTGATGTGGGGGTTTATGTATACCCCTCTGGAACTGATACAGAGACTGTTCCTGACACTGTGGAGGAAATGTACCCCTCTGGGTCAGATACAGAGACTGTTCCCAAACCTGTTATGGAGTCACCTGAGCATGAGGTTCCCTTAGTAACAACTGATCCTGAACCTTCTAGTGTGATTTCTGTGGAGCAGCCAGTCACTCTGGGAGTTAAACATCGGTATCCAGATAGAGTTCGGAAGGCACCTCAAAGGCTTGATTTGTAGCCTTCTGTAACATATACAGTACATTGCTTAGTGCTAACATTTTCATGTCTGCATTTATCTAAGTTGGGAAGAGTGTGGTGTATATAGTTCCCATTGCTGTATATGTGTTCTGGTGGAAGGTTACCACGGATCTTATTTTGTATTTGTATTAGTTGGTGTATGAATCTATTTCTGTGTTCTTTGGTTTCCTGTTCTTCTCCAGTAAATACTAATAATAATAATAATAATTTTATTTATATAGCGCTCTTTCTCCAACAGGACTCAAGGCGCTTTACAGACATCAAAAACAATACACATGATACAGATGATTTGAGTAATACAACAATAGATAAGCAACACAGACATAAAAGAAAAACCTTAAGCCCACAGAAAGCATAACGCAGGATTGGTGCAGGTATTTTGGGTAATAACTTCCAAGAAGCATGCAACACTCCCTGTGTCCTGGTTACATTAAAAACTTGCGCTCACAACAACCTCCCAACCCCCTGGATAACTGTGGTGCGCCCCCCGTCCTACTCCTCCCCCGCAGCACAGCCTTGTCTCCTTCCGGCTGCAGGGGGAAGGAGGAGGAGGAGCACAGGGAATCCTAGAACACGTTACCTCCCACTGCTGGGCGGTGACGGAGGCCGGCACAAACCCTCTACATGGGAGTATCACTGATCGCAGGGCACCCCGGACATCGCATTGCGATACTAATCGCATATGTTCGTACATATGCGACTAGCATCGTTACGATTACCGGCGATGACCTGCGATCACTGATAGTACACCCCGCCCACAATTTGTAAAATTATATCAACCAAGACTGCACTGAGATGGGTGCTTAGCTTCTCCAGGGTTAATGAACCCATGATGGTCTAACTAGATGCATAAATTATGTGCATAACATTAATATATATTCCTGGGAATTTTGAGATCTCTGCCTATTTTAAAAATATTATTTTTGGTTAAAAAAAATAAATGAGATATCATCTAGCTGCTATGTTCTCAGTCTATAGCTAGGCACCGTTTGCATAAGCTTATCCGTTGATATCCAGCTGTCTTTGGAAACATATGTTTCTTTTAAGCTCTAGCTAGATCTTTAAAAGACAAAAGGCTGCAAGGAAGGATATATGTATTGTGTTGACGTTAAGGAAATCTACCATTTATCCTGCCAATTATTTACAACTTACAAGTTAATGGGATAACTTCAAAAGACCTCTTCACCTTGCAGGGACCTTTGAAGGTAATTATGACATACTGTATGCCATAGCTTCATATGTGCAGTATGATTTACAGAGACATACTCAGCCTGGGCATGTTGGAGGGGACCCAAGTCCGTTATTCCCCCCTTCCCCCCCCTTCCCTCCCACACACACACACCTCTTACTTGTCAACTGCAGCAGCCTCTTTCCCCAGGAGGCTGCTGCAGCTGAGTATCCTCCACCTGCATGATGTGCGGAGGGAGCCATTACACTGATGTGTCGTCGTCGTCCCCCCTCCTTCCCCGGATATGCGCTCGGTGCTCACCTGTGCAGTACCTTGTATATCTCTACAGGCCCCCATGTACTTCACTTGACAGGGAAGCACCACTGCTACTATGATAGCTCATAGTTGCCTACCCTCCTGCATTCTGCAGGAGACTCCCTGAAATAGCAGCAATCTCCCTGACTCCCTGAATAGTCCAGCAATCTCCCTGATTGCACATTAGCCAATACCCCCATTATGCAGCTGTTACATTCTGTGGGAAAAAGTGCCAGTTTCCTGCATTGGTTATAAAGCACAATGATCCCTATGGCTACATGCATTTAAATAAGGTTTCTCATAGCCACTTACAGTATATGGAACCTCCTGTAAAACACAATACACAATCAAATCCTGAAAAATATCTGCGTCTTTTAACATAGTAACATAGTAACTTGAGGTTGAAAAGAGGCCCATCGGGTTCAACCTGTATTCTGTATTAAGCTGAGCTCACTGTCATGTCCCTGCTGAAGTAAAGTTTTTAGGATTAATTAACTATAATTCATGTACCTCTCAGTTTATCAATGTCCAAAAAAATGTAATGCTGTAAGCTTGGATATCTTTTTTAGTTAGAAATTTATGTAATCCATTTTTGAATGTATTTACCGAGTCTGCCATTACCACCTTCTCTGGCAGGAAGTTCCAAATCTTTATTGCCCTAACTGTGAAGAACCCTTTCCTACGTTGGGTGCGAAAAATTTTTCTCCTCTAGCCTCAGCGAGTGCCCACGTGTCTTATGCAGAGTTCTTTTTAATGAACTTGTCCCTTGATAACTCCTTGTATTGTCCCTTTACATATTTGTAGATATTAATAATGTTTCCTCTTAGACGCCTCTTTTCTAGAGTATACATATTCAACCTATTAAGTCTGTCTTCGTAATCCAGTGCCTCTAGCCCTTTAATCAATTTAGTAGCTCACGTTTGAACTCTTTCAATTTCCCAGATATCTTTTTTATAATGCGGTGCCTAAAACTGAACACAACATTCCAGGTGCGGACGTACCAATGATTTGTACAGTGGCAGGATTACACTCTCGTCCCTTGCCTCAATTCCCCGTTTTATGGGGGTTATTCCAAGTTGATCGCAGCAGGAATTCTGTTAGCAATTGGGCAAAACCATGTGCACTGCAGGGGAGGCAGCTATAACATGTGCAGAGAGAGTTAGATTTGGGTGTGGTGTGTTCAATCTGCAATCTAATTTGCAGTATAAAAATAAAGCAGCCAGTATTTACCCTACACAGAAACAAAATAACCCACCCAAATCTAACTCTCTCTGCACATGTTATATCTGCCACACCTGCAGTGCACATGGTTTTGCCCAACTGCTAAAAAATTTCCTGTTGCGATCAACTTGGAATTACCCCCTATGTACACTAGCACCTTACTTGCCTTCTTTGTTGCACTTTGACATTGTATACTTTTCTTCAGCAAGTAGACCTTACTAACTGTGGGGCTTATTTACATTTGGATGTAAGTCATGTTTATGACACGTCTCTCGGATGTAGCAGTACACGTCCACGCTGATAGGTGTTACTGTCACAATCTCCCTGAAATGCTTTTTCAAAACTAGGCAAGTATGTGACAGCTACATCTTTATGAATACCCCCGCTTACTTCTGATGAACAAAGCAATACAGCAGCTCATATTTGTATGTGACTGCAAATACTAAGAGACGCAAGTATTTAGCACACAACTAAGAACATATGTAAATTCCCCTAAACTCACACATTCTACTGAGATACCATAATAATATGCAATGCAGTTCAGATCACTAAGACCATAAAACCCTCTAGCACTGTTTGGTCATGAGATAAGGCATCAAGAATGTCTGTACAATTGCATCTTTGTTCTTAACTAATTTTATTTAATGACTTCTCTCATTCAGCGTGTCACACAAATAAGAAAGTGGGTAACACTACATTACAGAAGTATGATACAAACCCAGGATATTTCACTATACAGAGACAGTTATGAAACCTTCATTTTATGTAATTCTTTTATATTTGTAGCTTTTATATTTATACCCCTTGTACACCAAAATCCCGAATCCAACCCGGGATTTGGAACACGGTTTACACAGCAGTGCCAATCCGGGATACTGTCTTTTGGGCCAGCGCTTAGAGATGACATCATCAGGTGCTGCATGGCAACCAGCTTGGGGCTGCTGTCTGCATAGACAGCGTGCACCGTGATCCCCAGCCTCCCTACTGCCTGCCGGACACTGCGGTTCGGGAGGTCTGCCATGCTGTAAATGGGTACTTTAGTCAGATGACGCGGCTTACCCATTTACACTGCCTCCTACCCGGGTCTTAACCATGTCAAACCCTGGCCAATTGCCGGGTTGGATTCCCGGGTTTTGGAGAGGGGACCCTTTTACGCTGCCTGCAATCCGGGTTTTTGTACGCTCCCGGGATATTTCAGGCAGTGTAAAAGGGGTATATGTAACAACGTCTATTAGCAAATAATGAGTCTCTGCTAGTTCCTATTTTGTTTATTAGGGTCATTCACAAACCTCACAATGTTATGACCCACACAAAGGGGGTAATTCCAAGTTGATCGCAGCAGGAAATTTTTTAGCAGTTGGGCAAAACCATGTGCACTGCAAGGGGGGGCAGATATAACATGTGCAGAGAGAGATAGATTTGGGTGTGGTGAGTTCAATCTGCAATCTAAATTGCAGTGTAAAAATAAAGCAGCCAGTATTTACCCTGCACAGAAACAAAATAACCCACCCAAATCTAACTCTCTCTGCAAATGTTATATCTGCCCCTCTGCAGTACACATGGTTTTGCCCAACTGCTAAAAAATTTCCTGCTGCGATCAACTTGGAATTACCCCCAAAGTTTGGAGGGACGGTTTTCACTTGCTTCCTCTTGTCAGAATTACTTTTGTTAGCCATAGAACGATGGATTACATGGATTGTAGTGGGGCTCCAAGTGCCTTGCGGTGTCTGCTGTCATGCGGTGTCTGTTGCCTGCACCATGTTTCCATTGTAATTTATTACACAGATTTCCAGAAATGTGGTGCTTGCAGCATGTCTGGTCTGTGGCGCCAACATAGAGTTAAGTATTGTGAATAGGTGCAGGGTGTGCTGTGTGGGCCGCTTACCCTGCACCCATTGTAGATAGTAGATACGCATGTGGGGCATCATATAAGATCAGAGGGAGTTGGACAGGGAAGAGGTGTTTTTTAACTTGTATCCAAATCCTGCTACAGGAACTGGAAACATTATGAGAATATGCACTTATCTTACACAAGACACACGAAAACTTTAGTTCAGGTGGTCATTATCTTCTGCACTGACTATTGTTATAGCCGCCTAGCCGGTCTTCACAAATCAAACTTTCACTCCTACAATGAATTTACTATACTATTTGAATGTCTAGATTTCTTGCCTATTTCCCAAATCCAATCTAAAATACTTCCACTAAAATATAAGATCATCAACAAGACTGCACCAATGTATATCTTGTCTCAAAATATCTCCCAAATCAAGATATGAATTTCCCCTCCACAATTATTACTTTCTCCCTGTCTACAGTAAAAAGATTTTGTTTCGGGCTGTACGCACCCTTGAAAAAACTTTCCTCTAGCCTACAAGCTAGGAAGGGTTTATTTCGGGAATGATCGGCCTACATGTCTGATAGATCATGATTTAAAATCGATCCTGGAGGCATGGTGTATTGATTGATTCCAGAAATCATGCTGGTGGTGGTGATATTTTTGCCCTTCTGTCTGGCATCTACAGTATTGCTCTACTGTGTGCATGCGTGACCTTTCTTTTTTTCAGCTGCTTATAAGTGACCTTTTCCTAAATTACTAACTGTGCATGTATGTAAATAATATTGATCCTGGAAAACACTGATTTTATTTTCATGATTTGTAGGTGGATTGAATGCAAATATGCTGATCCAAAAGATTGATATGGAACCTCCCGTTGGCCATCCCTACTACTGTCAGGATCTACTACGTTATGCTGGTGCTTGGGATCCTGGCGCCCAGCATACCGAAGCCGGTATCCCGACCGCCGGTATGCAGGCAGTGGGGTGAGTGCAAAAGAGCCCCTTGTGGGTTCGCCACACTGCGGGCACGGTGGCACGCTACGCGCACCACGCTATTTTTTTCTCCCTCCAGGGGTGTCGTGGACACCTCAAGAGGGATAATAGTTGTCGGTATTCCGGCTGTCGGGATCCCGGTGCTGATATGCTCCTGACAACCAGCATATCAAATGCCACCCCTACTAGCATTCCCTGAAAACTCACCACTTCAGACAACCTCCATAATATATTGTACCCAATTAACCTCTCTACACAGGCCACACAAAATTGAGTTCTCTTTCTATACCCATTTGAACCCCGTACCAACATTGCTGCGTGATTATAGATTGCAAGCAGGACCCTCTTCTTGTCTTCTTGTTTTGTTTCCAATGGAATATGTTGGCTCTACACAAATGCCAATAATTATTTTATTTAAAAGTTATTTATATTGAGCACAAATATTGCACAGCACTTTACAGAGAATATTTCAGTTATTCACATCATTCCTGCACCAGCAGAGCTTACAATCTATATTCCCTATCACACAAACACACACAAACTTGGGTTATTTTTTTTGCCAGCTGCCAATTAACTTACCAGTATGTTTTTGGAATATGGAAGGAAGCGGAGCACCTGGTCCACAGATCGGTCATGACTGGGAATTCAAATCAAGACCTCAGTGATGTGAGGAAGTTATTTTAAACACTATGCAAAGCATTCTTCCCAATAAATAAATGTTAACAAAAATAAAATGTTCTTCTGCAATATTACAAACCTCAATGAAGCACTACGGGGGAGGTGTACTAAGCAGTGATAAAACAGTGGAGAAGTGAGCCAGTGTAGAAGTTGCCCATGGCAACCAATCAGCTGGTCTGTATACTTTTATAGTATGCAAATTATAAATGTTACGTCAATGCTGATTGGTTGCCATGGGTAACTTCTAGAGATGAGCGCCTGAAATTTTTCGGGTTTTGTGTTTTGGTTTTGGGTTCGGTTCCGCGGCCGTGTTTTGGGTTCGAACGCGTTTTGGCAAAACCTCACCGAATTTTTTTTGTCGGATTCGGGTGTGTTTTGGATTCGGGTGTTTTTTTCAAAAAACACTAAAAAACAGCTTAAATCATAGAATTTGGGGGTCATTTTGATCCCAAAGTATTATTAACCTCAAAAACCATAATTTACACTCATTTTCAGTCTATTCTGAATACCTCACACCTCACAATATTATTTTTAGTCCTAAAATTTGCACCGAGGTCGCTGTGTGAGTAAGATAAGCGACCCTAGTGGCCGACACAAACACCGGGCCCATCTAGGAGTGGCACTGCAGTGTCACGCAGGATGTCCCTTCCAAAAAACCCTCCCCAAACAGCACATGACGCAAAGAAAAAAAGAGGCGCAATGAGGTAGCTGTGTGAGTAAGATTAGCGACCCTAGTGGCCGACACAA
This sequence comes from Pseudophryne corroboree, assembly GCF_028390025.1. Lineage (NCBI taxonomy): Eukaryota > Metazoa > Chordata > Amphibia > Anura > Myobatrachidae > Pseudophryne > Pseudophryne corroboree. Next base: position 611,029,426 of record NC_086444.1, on the reverse strand, counting down.
ACACCGGGCCCATCTAGGAGTGGCACTGCAGTGTCACGCAGGATGGCCCTTCCAAAAAACCCTCCCCAAACAGCACATGACGCAAAGAAAAAAAGAGGCGCAATGAGGTAGCTGTGTGAGTAAGATTAGCGACCCTAGTGGCCGACACAAACACCGGGCCCATCTAGGAGTGGCACTGCAGTGTCACGCAGGATGTCCCTTCCAAAAAACCCTCCCCAAACAGCACATGACGCAAAGAAAAAAAGAGGCGCAATGAGGTAGCTGACTGTGTGAGTAAAATTAGCGACCCTAGTGGCCGACACAAACACCGGGCCCATCTAGGAGTGGCACTGCAGTGTCACGCAGGATGTCCCTTCCAAAAAACCCTCCCCAATCAGCACATGATGCAAAGAAAAAGAAAAGAAAAAAGAGGTGCAAGATGGAATTGTCCTTGGGCCCTCCCACCCACCCTTATGTTGTATAAACAAAACAGGACATGCACACTTTAACCAACCCATCATTTCAGTGACAGGGTCTGCCACACGACTGTGACTGATATGACGGGTTGGTTTGGACCCCCCCCCAAAAAAGAAGCAATTAATCTCTCCTTGCACAAACTGGCTCTACAGAGGCAAGATGTCCACCTCATCTTCACCCTCCGATATATCACCGTGTACATCCCCCTCCTCACAGATTATCAATTCGTCCCCACTGGAATCCACCATCTCAGCTCCCTGTGTACTTTGTGGAGGCAATTGCTGCTGGTCAATGTCTCCGCGGAGGAATTGATTATAATTCATTTTAATGAACATCATCTTCTCCACATTTTCTGGATGTAACCTCGTACGCCGATTGCTGACAAGGTGAGCGGCGGCACTAAACACTCTTTCGGAGTACACACTTGTGGGAGGGCAACTTAGGTAGAATAAAGCCAGTTTGTGCAAGGGCCTCCAAATTGCCTCTTTTTCCTGCCAGTATAAGTACGGACTGTGTGACGTGCCTACTTGGATGCGGTCACTCATATAATCCTCCACCATTCTATCAATGTTGAGAGAATCATATGCAGTGACAGTAGACGACATGTCCGTAATCGTTGTCAGGTCCTTCAGTCCGGACCAGATGTCAGCATCAGCAGTCGCTCCAGACTGCCCTGCATCACCGCCAGCGGGTGGGCTCGGAATTCTGAGCCTTTTCCTCGCACCCCCAGTTGCGGGAGAATGTGAAGGAGGAGATGTTGACAGGTCGCGTTCCGCTTGACTTGACAATTTTGTCACCAGCAGGTCTTTCAACCCCAGCAGACTTGTGTCTGCCGGAAAGAGAGATCCAAGGTAGGCTTTAAATCTAGGATCGAGCACGGTGGCCAAAATGTAGTGCTCTGATTTCAACAGATTGACCACCCGTGAATCCTTGTTAAGCGAATTAAGGGCTGCATCCACAAGTCCCACATGCCTAGCGGAATCGCTCCCTTTTAGCTCCTTCTTCAATGCCTCCAGCTTCTTCTGCAAAAGCCTGATGAGGGGAATGACCTGACTCAGGCTGGCAGTGTCTGAACTGACTTCACGTGTGGCAAGTTCAAAGGGCATCAGAACCTTGCACAACGTTGAAATCATTCTCCACTGCACTTGAGACAGGTGCATTCCACCTCCTATATCGTGCTCAATTGTATAGGCTTGAATGGCCTTTTGCTGCTCCTCCAACCTCTGAAGCATATAGAGGGTTGAATTCCACCTCGTTACCACTTCTTGCTTCAGATGATGGCAGGGCAGGTTCAGTAGTTTTTGGTGGTGCTCCAGTCTTCTGTACGTGGTGCCTGTACGCCGAAAGTGTCCCGCAATTCTTCTGGCCACCGACAGCATCTCTTGCACGCCCCTGTCGTTTTTAAAAAAATTCTGCACCACCAAATTCAAGGTATGTGCAAAACATGGGACGTGCTGGAATTTGCCCATATTTAATGCACACACAATATTGCTGGCGTTGTCCGATGCCACAAATCCACAGGAGAGTCCAATTGGGGTAAGCCATTCCGCGATGATCTTCCTCAGTTGCCGTAAGAGGTTTTCAGCTGTGTGCGTATTCTGGAAAGCGGTGATACAAAGCGTAGCCTGCCTAGGAAAGAGTTGGCGTTTGCGAGATGCTGCTACTGGTGCCGCCGCTGCTGTTCTTGCGGCGGGAGTCCATACATCTACCCAGTGGGCTGTCACAGTCATATAGTCCTGACCCTGCCCTGCTCCACTTGTCCACATGTCCGTGGTTAAGTGGACATTGGGTACAACTGCATTTTTTAGGACACTGGTGAGTCTTTTTCTGACGTCCGTGTACATTCTCGGTATCGCCTGCCTAGAGAAGTGGAACCTAGATGGTATTTGGTAACGGGGGCACACTGCCTCAATAAATTGTCTAGTTCCCTGTGAACTAACGGCGGATACCGGACGCACGTCTAACACCAACATAGTTGTCAAGGCCTCAGTTATCCGCTTTGCAGTAGGATGACTGCTGTGATATTTAATCTTCCTCGCAAAGGACTGTTGAACAGTCAATTGCTTACTGGAAGTAGTACAAGTGGGCTTACGACTTCCCCTCTGGGATGACCATCGACTCCCAGCGGCAACAACAGCAGCGCCAGCAGCAGTAGGCGTTACACGCAAGGATGCATCGGAGGAATCCCAGGCAGGAGAGGACTCGTCAGAATTGCCAGTGACATGGCCTGCAGGACTATTGGCATTCCTGGGGAAGGAGGAAATTGACACTGAGGGAGTTGGTGGGGTGGTTTGCGTGAGCTTGGTTACAAGAGGAAGGGATTTACTGGTCAGTGGACTGCTTCCGCTGTCACCCAAAGTTTTTGAACTTGTCACTGACTTATTATGAATGCGCTGCAGGTGACGTATAAGGGAGGATGTTCCGAGGTGGTTAACGTCCTTACCCCTACTTATTACAGCTTGACAAAGGGAACACACGGCTTGACACCTGTTGTCCGCATTTCTGGTGAAATACCTCCACACCGAAGAGCTGATTTTTTTGGTATTTTCACCTGGCATGTCAACGGCCATATTCCTCCCACGGACAACAGGTGTCTCCCCGGGTGCCTGACTTAAACAAACCACCTCACCATCAGAATCCTCCTGGTCAATTTCCTCCCCAGCGCCAGCAACACCCATATCCTCCTCATCCTGGTGTACTTCAACACTGACATCTTCAATCTGACTATCAGGAACTGGACTGCGGGTGCTCCTTCCAGCACTTGCAGGGGGCGTGCAAATGGTGGAAGGCGCATGCTCTTCACGTCCAGTGTTGGGAAGGTCAGGCATCGCAACCGACACAATTGGACTCTCCTTGTGGATTTGGGATTTCGAAGAATGCACAGTTCTTTGCTGTGCTGCTTTTGCCAGCTTGAGTCTTTTCATTTTTCTAGCGAGAGGCTGAGTGCTTCCATCCTCATGTGAAGCTGAACCACTAGCCATGAACATAGGCCAGGGCCTCAGCCGTTCCTTGCCACTCCGTGTGGTAAATGGCATATTGGCAAGTTTACGCTTCTCCTCCGACAATTTTATTTTAGGTTTTGGAGTCCTTTTTTTTCTGATATTTGGTGTTTTGGATTTGACATGCTCTGTACTATGACATTGGGCATCGGCCTTGGCAGACGACGTTGCTGGCATTTCATCGTCTCGGCCATGACTAGTGGCAGCAGCTTCAGCACGAGGTGGAAGTGGATCTTGATCTTTCCCTAATTTTGGAACCTCAACATTTTTGTTCTCCATATTTTAATAGGCACAACTAAAAGGCACCTCAGGTAAACAATGGAGATGGATACTAGTATACAATTATGGACTGCCTGCCGACTGCAGACACAGAGGTAGCCACAGCCGTGAACTACCGTACTGTACTGTGTCTGCAGCTAATATAGACTGGTTGATAAAGAGAAGATGTCTATGTAACTATGTATGTATAAAGAAGACTGAAAAAAATCCACGGTTAGGTGGTATACAATTATGGACGGACTGCCTGCCGAGTGCAGACACAGAGGTAGCCACAGCCGTGAACTACCGTACTGTACTGTGTCTGCAGCTAATATAGACTGGTTGATAAAGAGAAGATGTCTATGTAACTATGTATGTATAAAGAAGACTGAAAAAAATCCACGGTTAGGTGGTATACAATTATGGACGGACTGCCTGCCGAGTGCAGACACAGAGGTAGCCACAGCCGTGAACTACCGTACTGTACTGTGTCTGCAGCTAATATAGACTGGTTGATAAAGAGAAGATGTCTATGTAACTATGTATGTATAAAGAAGAATGAAAAAAAACCACGGTTAGGTGGTATACAATTATGGACGGACTGCCTGCCGAGTGCAGACACAGAGGTAGCCACAGCCGTGAACTACCGTACTGTACTGTGTCTGCAGCTAATATAGACTGGTTGATAAAGAGAAGATGTCTATGTAACTATGTATGTATAAAGAAGAATGAAAAAAAAACCACGGTTAGGTGGTATACAATTATGGACGGACTGCCTGCCGAGTGCAGACACAGAGGTAGCCACAGCCGTGAACTACCGTACTGTACTGTGTCTGCAGCTAATATAGACTGGTTGATAAAGAGAAGATGTCTATGTAACTATGTATGTATAAAGAAGAATGAAAAAAATCCACGGTTAGGTGGTATTACAATTATGGACGGACTGCCTGCCGAGTGCAGAGACACAGAGGTAGCCACAGCCGTGAACTACCGTACTGTGTCTGCTGCGACTGGATGATAAATGATATAAAAAATATATATATATCACTACTGCAGCCGGACAGGTATATATTATATATTATATAATGACGGACCTGCTGGACACTGTCTGTCAGCAGAATGAGTTTTATTTTTATAGAATAAAAAAAAAAAAAAACACAAGTGAAGTCACACGACGAGTGTTTAACTTTTTCAGGCAATCACAATATAAGTATACTACTAACTATACTGGTGGTCAGTGTGGTCAGGTCACTGGTCAGTCACACTGGCAGTGGCACTCCTGCAGCAAAAGTGTGCACTGTTTAATTTTAATATAATATGTACTCCTGGCTCCTGCTATAACCTATAACTGGCACTGCAGTAGTGCTCCCCAGTCTCCCCCACAATTATAAGCTGTGTGAGCTGAGCAGTCAGACAGATATATAATATATATAGATGATGCAGCACACTGGCCTGAGCCTGAGCAGTGCACACAGATATGGTATGTGACTGACTGAGTCACTGTGTGTATCGCTTTTTTCAGGCAGAGAACGGATATATTAAATAAACTGCACTGTGTGTCTGGTGGTCACTCACTATATAATATATTATGTACTCCTGGCTCCTGCTATAACCTATAACTGGCACTGCAGTAGTGCTCCCCAGTCTCCCCCACAATTATAAGCTGTGTGAGCTGAGCAGTCAGACAGATATATATAATATTATATATAGATAATAGATGATGCAGCACACTGGCCTGAGCCTGAGCAGTGCACACAGATATGGTATGTGACTGACTGAGTCACTGTGTGTATCGCTTTTTTCAGGCAGAGAACGGATATATTAAATAAACTGCACTGTGTGTCTGGTGGTCACTCACTATATAATATATTATGTACTCCTGGCTCCTGCTATAACCTATAACTGGCACTGCAGTAGTGCTCCCCAGTCTCCCCCACAATTATAAGCTGTGTGAGCTGAGCAGTCAGACAGATATATATAATATTATATATAGATAATAGATGATGCAGCACACTGGCCTGAGCCTGAGCAGTGCACACAGATATGGTATGTGACTGACTGAGTCACTGTGTGTATCGCTTTTTTCAGGCAGAGAACGGATATATTAAATAAACTGCACTGTGTGTCTGGTGGTCACTCACTATATAATATATTATGTACTCCTGGCTCCTGCTATAACCTATAACTGGCACTGCAGTAGTGCTCCCCAGTCTCCCCCACAATTATAAGCTGTGTGAGCTGAGCAGTCAGACAGATATATATAATATTATATATAGATAATAGATGATGCAGCACACTGGCCTGAGCCTGAGCAGTGCACACAGATATGGTATGTGACTGAGTCACTGTGTGCTGTGTATCGCTTTTTTCAGGCAGAGAACGGATTATAAAGTAAACTGCACTGTCCTCACTAGTAAACTCTCTCCACTCAGTCTCTACACTTCTACAGTAACAGTACTCCTCCTAGTCAGCTCCAGTAAATCTCTCTCAGTCTCTTATAATCTAAATGGAGAGGACGCCAGCCACGTCCTCTCCCTATCAATCTCAATGCACGTGTGAAAATGGCGGCGACGCGCGGCTCCTTATATAGAATCCGAGTCTCGCGATAGAATCCGAGCCTCGCGAGAATCCGACAGCGTCATGACGACGTTCGGGCGCGCTCGGGTTAACCGAGCAAGGCGGGAAGATCCGAGTCGCTCGGACCCGTGAAAAAAAACATGAAGTTCTGGCGGGTTCGGATTCAGAGAAACCGAACCCGCTCATCTCTAGTAACTTCTCCACTGACTCACTTCTGCACTTTTAGCACTGCGTAGTACATCTCCCCCTAAGCCACTATGGGCTTCAACCTCAACTCTAACACATACCTTCTGCATACACCATAGGGTTAATTTCAGGAGTGTTTGGCCAAGACATGATTATGCAGCATTTAAACACAGAAAGTCGCTTGTGGTAGCAAATAAGTATCTGGTAATGGAAATGCACATCCAAAGAAAAATCAATATAATCAATAACAGAGAACAGGTAGATGTGTTTCTAAAAGACACACAGTCCCTGAGAAAGTCTACAGGTTATATACTATGTAGAAAATAAACTAGGCTAGACTTATTTATTTAGTATTACTTCAGATGTCCTCATCACAACAATAGAATACCTCCCAATAGGGTGGCGCTCCATATACTGTCTGTCGGGATCCCGTCGCTCAGCATACCAGCGCCGGGATCCTGACCGGCGGCATACAGACAACTATTCTCCCTCTTGGGGTGTCCACGACACCCCTAGTGGGAAAATAAATAGCATAGCGCGTGTAGCGCACCACCGTGCCAGCAAGGGGCTCTTTTGTGCTCACCCAGGCTGCCAGCATTCCGGCAGTCGGGATCCTGGCGCCGGTATGCTGGGCGCCGGGATCCCGACAGCTGGCCAGTCATACTACACCCCTCCCAACATGACCCATTCCACGAGGCACAAAATGCTCTCTATCTGTACTTCCCTCTTAATATATGATTGGTGTGACCTGTGTTGAACTATTTAATTGATAAGAAAGGTGATACAACACGGGTGATTGCAATCATAACTTAAGAAGGAAGTCTAGGTAGAGAGCATTTTGTCCCCCCTGGAATGGGTCATGTTGGGAGGTATGCAATAGAGTGGGCGGCGACCCTTGTATGTTTCCCAAACTATTATGGTGTTCTGCTAAGGGATGTTTTAAGAGCTGGGGGAACCCGTGTACAGTGTAAAATTCACCAAGGCTAGACAGTGTCAGACAGGACATGAAGGGCCCACCGTCATTGGTAGGGATCCTTGATTAAGGGGTGTAGCCAGCCATCACAGATGCTTGTCCAGCCAAGAAGACATAGGGGCCTATTTGTTTATTTATTAACATTACTTTTTACTAAAATAATGTGAATAAGGATCTTTTCACACCCTTTTCACATTATTTAAGTATCACTCAAATGTATTAAAGGGCATTTGGAGCAGTTTTCATGAAAAACTGCTCCAAGCCATATATATATATATATATATATATATAAAACACAAGATGTCTAAGGGAGCTAGATGTGTTGACATAAATGGAATACTCTTCTAAATTCTTACCACAATTTAATAAAAAACGTTCAATTTATTCACATTTTGAACGTTTTTTATTAAATTGTGGTCAGAATTTGGAAGAGTATTCCATTTAAGTCAACACATCTAGCTCCCTTAGACATCTTGTGTTTTGTACAGGTTGAGTCTCCCTTATCCAAAATGCTTGGGACCAGAGGTATTTTGGATATGGGATTTTTCCGTATTTTGGAATAATTGCATACCATAATGAGATATCATAGTGATGGGACCTAAATCTAAGCACAGAATGCATTTATGTTTCATATACACCTTATACACACAGCCTGAAGGTCATTTTAGACAATATTTTTTATAACTTTGTGCATTAAACAAAGTGTGTCTACATTCACACAATTCATTTATGTTTCATATACACCTTATACACACAGCCTGAAGGTCATTTAATACAATATTTTTAATAACTTAGTGTATTAAACAAAGTTTGTGTACATTGAGCCATCAAAAAACAAAGATTTCACTATCTCACTCTCACTCAAAAAAGTCCGTATTTCGGAATATTCCGTATTTCGGAATATTTGGATATGGGATACTAAACCTGTATCCTATTTCTGTACTCCAGCTAACAGAGAGTACGTCATAAGGTTGTAGCTCCATTATAGCGCAGAATTGGGTCTACACCACATCTATATATATATATACAGTGTGTGTGTGTGTGTGTGTGTGTGTGTGTGTGTGTGTGTGTGTGTGTTTATGTATGTATGTGTATTTGTATATATATTATACACAAATACACACCCACCCACGGAAACCCCCCTGAATAAATCCTGCGTTTGGCCCTGATACTTACCAGTCCCAGGAGCCGATGATTGGTGCTCCTGTGTGTGCTGTGACCCCTGGTCCAGTAAAGTGACGCTGCAAAGTGACAGGTCACTTTACAGCACCGGGGGTCACAGCCAGGGCCGGACTGTCCATCTGGCACTTCTAGCACATGCCAGAAGGGCCTATGGCCAAGTGGGCCAATTTGTCCATCCATTTTGAGACTGGGCTGGCCTGGCAGCACCGCCTCCTGGGCGGCACTGTGCTGAGTCGCGCATCATTTGCATAGTAACATTATGACGCAGCTGCGTCATGACATCATGACGCAACCAAGTGGCGAGTATGAGCGGCGCAGGCAGGGGGAGCTGAGCGCACAGTGGGACCCCATATGTGAGTCCTGCAGCACCGCGTCCTGGACGCGACCAAGCCGGCTAGAGTATGAAAGATGCGGGCTGGGGGGAGCTGAGTGGGCGGAGTTCCATGTGCAGTCGCGCTGGGTATGAAAGGCGCACGCGGGCAGGGAGCTGAGCAGCAGGTGCAATGCTCAGATGAAAGTGTCTGCCTGCCTGTGCTCCTGCATCCTGCTCACCATGGGGGTCATTCTGACCCGTTCGCATGCAGCGGTTTGTCGCTGCGGTGCAAACGGGTCCGGAATGCGCATGCACGGCGGCCGCACTGCGCATGCGTGACGTTGCCCGGTGACAGGCGTCACCGGGTTACGTCCAGGGCAACGAAGAAAGCGGTCGCAGTTCCGACCGCAAGAAGATTGACAGAAAGAAGGCGTACCTGGGCGTCACTGGACTGTTGCCAGCCGTTTTCGGGGAGTGGAGAAGAAAATGCAGGCGTGTCCAGGTGAACAGAGGGCGGATGTCTGACCTCAAAGCCGGCCCCAGCATCGCTGAGATCGTCGCACAGGGTAAGTATGTCCAGGACTAGTCTTGTTTCACTTGAAATTTTTTTTAGCTTAGCAGGGCTGCACAAGCGATCGCAGCCCTGCTAAGCTAAAATACACTCCCCCATATGCGTGGAGTAGTTGATCGCAGCAGCAAAAAGTTGCTGGCTGTGATCAACTCGGAATGACCACCCATGTGCACTGGCTCCTGCCTCCTCCACTCACCTGCTGGGTGCACAGCTTCCAGTCTCATTCCAGGCCCGGTGGTGGGAGAAGACGAGCGAGGAGCACTGAAAGAACAATGGGCAGCACGCGGCCTCCTGCCACAAGCATGCCTGTCTGAGCCCCTGTCCCTGGATCCCGGCCCCAGCAGCAGCACAGCAGACAGCCAGCTGCAGCATCAGCAGTGCAGGGAGAGTGCTGCCCCCCAGCCAGGGTGAGTGCAGGTGTAGACATACCCTTGTTGTCTCTCACTCTCTCTCTCTGTCTGACCTCTCTGCTCTCTCTCTCTCTGTCCACCCCACTCTCTCTCTCTGTCCTCTCTCTCTCTATCCTCACCCCCCTCTCTCTTCCTCTCTCTGTTCTTTCTCTCGCCCTCCGCCCCCCCCCCCCCCCCCCCTCCCTTCACTACGTTGGCATAATTTGAATTAGGGTACTATTGTGTGCTCATGCCCCTATCCAGTGAGACCAAACCCTATTTTTCGGTGTGCGCCTATGGCGCGCACTCTCCCCGCCTAAGGTATGGACAAGGACACCAATGCTCTTTATCTAATCAGGGTACCAAAATGTATACTTAGAGCTCTGCTTTGGTATGCACAGATGTGTCCTCCTCTGTGGTCAACCCCACTGGCGTAACTACTGCCCCTGCAGACCCTGCCGTGGCGTGTAATGGAGATTGCGGTGTGTGACGTAATGTATCACGGACATTGCGGTGTGTGTCATAATGTATCACAGGCATGACGGTGTGTGGTGTACTGTATCACAGGCATTGTGGTATAATGTCTCAGGGGTTTTGCAGTGTGTGGCATTATGTATAACGGGCATTGCGATGCGTGGCATAATGTGTCAGGGACATTAAGGTGTGTGGCATATTGTGTAGTGGGCATTATTGTGTGTGACATAATGTCTAAGGGCCATTGCAGTATGTGGCATAATGTATACTGGGCATTACTATAAGGAGGGAAAATGACAAATAATGTAAGGGGCATGAATCAGGATTTTTTTTTCCAAGCTCTGTCCCTGCATGCGATAGTTGATACATTCATACGATGTACTCAATTATCGCAGTGCGAGTCTGGTTGAGTTTATCACCTGTCATCCGCATCATCAGATGCGGATAGTGATAAATAGACCCCATAGTCTGTTCATTCATGTTCCAGGTAGCTGACCCTGTAATAAAATAATTAATAATTCAAGTGCACTGTCTGAAACCTGACATCAGAAGAGGATGTGGGGCCCACTGGGGATTTCCCCTGTGGGCCAGTACGCCCCTGGGGTTAGACTAACAATGGGGTGGATGGGAGCTACCGCTACAGCTCTCATAATAAAATGAAGCCCATCATCATGACAGCATAATGATGACAAGCAGCCTAGTTGGCACATAGTTGGTCATAAATGACATGTTTTCAAATTGTATTTCTGGTTTTCTCACAAAATTATGCAGTTTTACAATTTTTATGTATTTAGGGAGACATTTGGGGTAATTCAGACCTGATCGCTAGGGTGCGTAGTCGCCGCCTACAGGGGGAGGGTATGGTGCGTGTGCAGGTGTGCATTCTCTTTTGCTGCAGAGCACTGCCCAGGACTTACTCAGCCGCTGCGATGATCGGAGCCGGAGCTGACGTCAGAAACCATCCCTCCAAACGCCAGGTCCCTCCTGCGTTTTCCTGGACACTCCTTGAAAACGGTCAGTTGCCACCCACAAACTGCCTCTTCCTGTCAATCTCCTTGCGATCGCCGGTGCGTTCAGAATTTTTGCACCATCCCATCGCTGACTGGCGATCCCCATTGCTGCGGTCTGTTGCACCTGCACATTATATGCACAGTTCAGACCTGATCACCCACTGTGCGAAAACGCACAGCAGCGATCAGGTCTGAATTACCCCCAGTGTACGTAGTGTACACACCGTTTGCAAACAAATATTGCAAAGATTCTGGCCCTCTTCATGGCACACGTTACTTAGACATTACCCCTACTATATGCATTAAGCCATGCTACAATATATTATACCAGTGCCGTAACTAGGCATTTTAGCGCTGTGTGCAAGAAACGGCATCGGCGCCCCCCCCTTCCCCTATGCAAGATAGGGGCAGTGCGCGCCACAGGCGCGCAAAAAATATATAGGGGTGTGGCTTCATGGGGACGGGGCGTGGCCACAAAATAATACCAATTCATACTATGGTGCACAGTAGTCTCCATAATTCAAATTACGCTGCACAGTAGCACCACTACACCAGATAGAGCCCCTTTTACACATTACGGCAGGCAGCGTCCCCTTTTTACACATTAGGGCAGACAGCGTCCCCCTTTTTACACATTACGGCAGACAGCGTCCCCCTTTTTACACATTACGGCAGACAGCGTCTCCCTTTTTACACATTACGGCAGACAGCTTTTTACACATTACGGCAGACAGCGTCCCCTTTTTACACTGTACAGCAGACAGCGTCCCCTTTTTACACATTACGGCAGAAGCGTCCCCTTTTTACACATTACGGCAGACAGCGTCCCCCTTTTTACACATTACGGCAGACAGCGTCACCCTTTTTACACATTACGGCAGACAGCCTCCCCCTTCTTACACATTACGGCAGACAGCGTCCCTTTTTTACACATTATGGCAGACAGCGTCCCCATTTTTACACATTATGGTAGACAGCTTTTTACACATTACGGCAGACAGCGTCCCCTTTTTACACTGTACAGCAGACAGAGTCCCTTTTTACACATTACGGCAGAAGCGTCCCCTTTTTACACATTACGGCAGACAGCATCCCCCTTTTTACACATTACGGCAGACAGAATAGACAGAGAGATAGAGAGAGAGAGAGAGAGAGAGAGAGAGAGAGAGAGAGAGAGAGAGAGATAGAGAGAGAGACAGACAGATAGATAGATACTTACCATCTCTCCCCGCTGGCAGTAAGGCTCCTTGGTGCTGGTAGATCCCGGGCAGGGGAGAAGGAGAAGGAGGGAGGGGGACTGGAGCCGCAGCAGTGCAGTGTAATTGGTAGAGGCGCCGCTTTAGCAGTTCCCTCTCCTTCCGCATTGGCTGCCCGCCGCCGCTGTGAATGCTGGGATGAGGGAAGCGCATCCCAGCATTCACAGCAGCGCCGGGCAGCCAATGCGGAAGGAGAGGGGACAGCTGCAGCTCCAGTCCCCCTCCCTCCTCCTCCTCCCCTGCCTCCAGCGCTGCTGCTCTCCTCCCCTGCCTCCGGCTTCTCCAGCGCGGCGCACACAGCAGAGGCGGCTTGTAATAAGTCAATTTGACTCATTACAAGCCGCTGGCCATTGCGCCCTCAGGGCGACTGCGCTGTACGTAGTATGCATTCTAATATACATTATAATAAAGGTATTATATTATGTATAAGACATTGTATTATATATGAGATTAAAAACAACTGATATATTATTTATAGCTGTTTTAAGCTTTAGAAGTACTTAAAGGTACTGTATTTCTATTTCAAGGGCATTTTCCCTTTCCTCTAATATGATATATTAATAACAGTAGTGGAGTCCATGCAATATGGGGTTTGCGCAGTATACCTGTCACAGCAGTCGTTACCTGACCATATTCCCAGTGTTTTAAAATATTATTAGTGAACCACTGCTGCTAAGCCAGCATTTCTACCAGGGCAACATGCAACATAGCCTCAACATTGCAGTGTTCATCATCATAATTATAGTTACTTTTTGTATTGCAAAAACTATTTTCTAATAAATAAATAAATAAATAAATAAAATAATTGTTAACAATTACATGTGACAGTAAATATGGAATTTATTGTTAATTGTTCTGAAAAACAGGGACATTTCCATGGGAAAGCTGTAGAAAATGTAATTGTCCCTAGAAAGTTTGGCCTCACAAATGGAGCAGATGCCTTCACAAATGTTGTCAGGATTTGGGTAAAAATAATTCCACACCCAAGAGGTGGCTTTTCTGGTCTTATGCCCAGACATCACAATGGCTTTCTTTTTATCATGGGCAAGAACTGCTGCCTCTGGTGGCTAGCTTCCACTTCCACACTAGCATCCTCACCACTATTATGTCCTCACCACCATCTTTACTTGTACTGCTCCCCATATTTGCAGATGGTGCAAAAAGGTGGAAGTCTCTATGAAAACAGTGTGAGAAATGTCAAACTCACACACAGCTAACATGGAAAACCCTAGACTCTGCTCAAGGATTTGTGAACACACAGTTTGAGCCTTCGTGGTAAATTTACTAAGATTCGTATTTTACTTGTGTTTGACTGAGATCAAACACGGGTGATATCGATCAAACAAGGGTGTTTTTTTGTGTTTGACCAAAGGGCTACAGGGGAAGTATGTGTGGCTACAGGTACCAGCGGGCCCTTTAATGCCCAGCATGCTGTTACTTGTGGATCTCCAAGTACCAACATGTGGGGAGGCTTGCTGGAATCTGTAGTTCCACCTGCAAAATACAATGGGGCAGATGTATTAACCTGGAGAAGGCATAAGGAAGTGATAAACCAGTGATATGTGCAAGGTGATAAAGGCACCAGCCAATCAGATCCTAACTGTTAATTTACATATTGGAGCTGATTGGCTGGTGCCTTTATCACCTTGCACATATCACTGGTTTATCACTTCCTTATGCCTTCTCCAGGTTAATACATCTGCCCCATTATTAGTTCTTATTTGTACACTTGAAAGCTATCAATTCAGTACCCACCGCCCAGGGGCACCAGGGATAGCCTTGGGCTTCAACACTGGCCTTGGGTGCCTGGAGAGAGGAGGCCCTTTATTGGGGGGGGGGGGGGGCACTCCCCCAGGAATCCCATGGTCAGGGCTGACTAGTTGGCTATGGCCGCATGGACCATTAAAAATGTGTCCCCCGGCTGTACTTTCCTGGGTAATGAAGCATGGTGCTGGTTCCAAAAATAGGATTTTCCCCCCCAGTATTTTTGGAACCAGGACTGGTCCAAGAGCCTGGTGCTGGTTCTTTAAATGCAGGAGACCTCAGACATACTTGCTTACCCTCCCGGAAGCTGCGGGAAACTCCTGATTTTCGGGGTAGTCCCCAATAGCCCCGGAATGGTATGTGGCTCTCCGGCATCCTGCCTGTCTCCTAGTGAAGCTGGAAAGATGAGGATAAAAGCCTTGAAAATGCAGCAACGGTCTTAAAGGGGGGGGGGGGGGGGGGGGGGAGTGTAAACGGCATGAATGATAAGGCAGGGGCCTGATGACATCCCAGGCCAACCCCAATCCACAAAGTGACATGCTGCATCTTCTCACCGGGCTGGTGAGGAGAAATTAGAAGTAGACAAGTATGTGCTGAAAGGGGGCATTTATTTGAAAAGTGCATTTTGGGGGGAATGTAATAGGGCAGGGATGGGGAACCTTCGGCCCTCCAGCTGTTGTTGAACTACACATACCAGCATGCCTTGCTACATTTTTGCTATTTGGTCATGCAAAAACTGTTGCAGGGCATGCTGGGATGTGTAGTTCAACAGCATCTGGAGAGCCGAAAGTTCCCCATCCCTGCAATAGGGTATGAGAATCAGAAAGTGAGATAGTTTGTGAGAGTAATCCTAGGTTTTTTAAAGTGCCATTAATTTGCATATAGTCTATTACATTCCCTCCTTGATCCAAGTTTGCTCAATTTACAGGTTTGCTTGCAGAAATGATTCTAGGTAAACTCCCATGTTTTAGTGTTATCTATGGAAAGAACATCTGAGTTTAACCGATGGTGTATTAGGTCATTCGTATGTCCCTTTACACCCGCGTTTTGTACTTCTATTTGACCTAATACTCCCATGTTTGGTCTTTGATAAATTTCCGTGTTTGGAAATAATGGCCAAACACTCCCATGTTTGTCAACTCGGGCAAACACAGAGTAAATTCACCCCCTGGTGTTCTTTTTTTAGACACTTAAGGTGTCATCTCTACCTCTTTTTTTAACATTGTGAAAGATTTCGATTTGAGGTGCCCTTTCCTAAACTTTCTACCCCCTGGACCATCTTTAGTAGATATTGTACTATAGTGACTGGCAGCATCTGCAGCACTAATATTTGGTTGCTGCTCCTACTCTTTGTAGGAGCTCTTTGATCCATATCGATGAACACACACACAAGTTGTACAAAAACAACTACAGTATAACAGTATTTACTTTCAAAAATCACTCACTGCAGACGGGGGCGTGGCCTGGCTGTGGAGAGAGGAAGACGCCTTGAGCCCGGGCTCCTGCCTCTGCTGCATTTTACAGCCCTTTCTGCCCCAAATCCTGCCCTTTGGTTTGCACCACTGGGTCACTGGTGGGTTACGGAGCCGGCGGGCACCCCCTGTGCCCGTGCAGGTTGCGGCCTACCCACCTGAAGGAAGTCGGGGACTCGAGTGGGGCTGGGACCGGACCGGAGGTGACGCGACGGGACCTCGGGCGGGACGGAGGTACGGAGTTTACCCGTCGCTTTCCCTTCCTGCGGTATCCTTACAGACCCTGTGCCGGCCCGCCTGAAGGGGCCTCCCCGGCATTAACCGTGACCCCTGCTGAGAGCCCAGACGAGACGGGAGAGCGGGTTCGCCGCTGCGGCTGCGCTGCCCGTCCGGCGTGCGGTGGCCGCTGCAGCCAGCCCCCGGCGCTGACCTACCCCTGTACATGACGGGGATCCCGGGACTCCCAGCACTCAAGCCGCTGATACCACCAATGATCCCAGGGAGCACACAGCATTATCACTCCGGAGGCCCGTGACTGGAACCTGACAGCGCCATTTTGTTTGCTGGCAAGCAGCCAGTACTGAGGTACAATTACCCGGCTCCACAGTTTCCTTATCCCTGCACGGCTCCACATCTACATACCTCTACATAAGAGGCGTTCTCTCTGTCCCCTCATCCCCGGGTAGATGCTACACGGCCTTAAAGGGAGAAGGCAGACATCTCTATAGGGGATCTCCATTGACCCTTCATATTCAATTGGCTGACTCCCCCACTGATACCCGGCACCTGGGTGCCGCGGGGAGATTCGTCTTTACCCGAGCCGTACTGATGTGATCACCGGTGTGATGTCTGGAACTCCCCCCCACTCCTGATGCTGTGACTCTGCCTGGGCACGTATATCGAGCCGACATAGGTTTATTTCTCCTCCTACTTCCGATTCCTCCTGTCAACATCTAACGCGGTGGGGGTTTCCCTCTGGGATAATGCCGCCTAAATGTCAAAAAGACCCGACCCCAGTCCGCCCGGTCGCCTTTTTCAAGCAGTCCCCGTCTATCCAATGCCAGAAAAGTTCTGTCGTATCGGACACCCTGCCCAAGCAATTCCAGGGTGGCGACGACGTATCCGTGACTCCTCGGGTGAATCAAACAAAACTCTCTCAACTGGATGATGATGCACCCCTCACACTCGGCTCTATGCGGCAACTCCTGGCTTCCTTTAAAGATGATATCACGATGGAAGTTAAGACAGCGCTCCAAAGCTGCCAGCAGACGGTCGACGCTATAGGCCAACGTACGGATCATCTCGAGAATAAGTGTGAGGAGGTGGTGAAGTCTCATAATGAGGTGATTAACCAACTTGAAGAGCTACAGGCCGAAGTCGCGGACCTCAGGCGGAAGACTTGCGACCTTGAGGACAGGTCACGCCGTAACAATATAAAACTTTGTGGCATCCCAGAAACCGTCACCAATGCAGAGCTCAATCAATTCGCAACAGACCTCTTCATGACTCTCCTCCCCACCAGCTCTATTGATGACTTTCTCATCGACCGTATCCATTGCCTACCGAAGGCTAGAAATGCCCAAAAGGACGCTCCGAGAGACACCCTGATGAGGATGCATTATTTCCATGTCAAGGAACAAATCCTGCGGGCGGCTATGCGCCCGGATCTGCCAGCCACGACCTTGGGAGATTTACAAGTGTACGGAGACCTCTCAGCAGCTACCCTAGCTATGAGACGCTCATTCCATCCGGTGACTTCGGCGCTCAGGAGAGCTGATATCCTATACCGATGGGGGTTTCCGACGAAATTGCTGGTTAGACGTAATGATGTTCTGCACGCGATAATCACGCCGGAGGCTGGTCTGAAATTGCTGGATTCCTGGAGGAGGGAGGATTCACCTGAAAAGACATCTGCAACCCGTAAATTGGCCCAGGAGTGGTCGATAGCCGGCAAATGACTCTAGAGACTGATTACCTCGCCCAGGTTGTATGCCGTAACCGAGCTTGATCTTGATCTTTCTGTTTCTCTTTAAGTTACTGTATGCCTTTACTGTGTCCTCCCGGGCAATGCATCGGTTGGTCACGAAGTAGGATTTATGTTTATGCATATGTGCGGTACTAGTTTAACTTGGGATGCTTACTTTGTAATGTTTTCGTTATAACCCTGCCGCCCATTGTTCTCCCTGCATCCCCTTAACGAGACATCTTTGCTTCACTTGACGTTTTATGTGTGGATTTCGGAGATGTCCGGGGGTGAGACGTGTGCCCTATGTCTCCTTGATAATGTTCATTTTTCCTGTTGATTGTTTTAGGAATGGGGGGGAGATAACTCCCCGCACCTCGCCCCGACCCCATGTGTTGCCTTGCTAGGCAACCCTGTTTGGCATCCCTGTGGTGCCCGCTGTATTTCCCTCTCTTACTGTTTCTTCTGCCTTCCCCGTCTTTCCAAGTTTTAGTACACACATACTCTTGTAGATCCCATTACATAACCTCTGTATGTAGATTATTTTCAGCATTGTTCACTGACATGCCTAATGGTTAATGTTCTTTCCTTAAATGTGAAGGGGCTGAATTCACCAAACAAAAGACATCTGGCACTGCGCCATTTTGCAAAATGTAAAGCGCATATAGTGGCATTACAGGAGACCCATTTCATGTTTTCGTCACCCCCCCCCACCCCCCCTTCCTCTTAAGGATAACAAATTCCCCACTGGCTATATGTCCAACGGCCCGAAGAAGAAGGCTGGGGTGGCCATATTATTCTCTAGCACTTGTGATTTTTCTTTAGACCATCAAATTACAGACCAAGAAGGTAGATACCTTATTATGACAGGTAAACTGGAAGACAGGCCGGTCACTATAGCCACGCTGTACGCCCCCAATACCAAACAAATACCTTTCTTTAGGAAATTTTTCAAAATCCTCCAGATGCACCTATTGGGTGCTTTATTACTGTTAGGGGATTTTAACATGGTCCTCGAACCAGCGGTAGACAAATCCTCAGCCCGCCCTTCTCCCAATGCGAGTTCGCTGCGTGACAGCTCCCATGCCTTTAGAAGTATATTGCATGAGTATGACCTCTATGACGTCTGGAGAGCTAAGAACCCGACCTGTAGGGATTATTCGTTCTTCTCCCCGGTACACGGCTCTTTTTCTAGGATCGATTTAGCAATATCGGATAAGTGGACTCTTCAACAGGTTTCGAAGGCTTCTATCCTGCCAGTATCGTGGTCCGATCATTCTGCCCTCTCTGTCCGTTGGAACCCCCGCCATGTGCGGTCCTCTCCTTCCCTATGGCGCCTTGAGGACTATCTCCTTTTAAACGCGGATGCCCACCGGTCTATTGCACAGGCCCTTTCCCTGTATATCGAAACCAATATCCCAGCAGACACGTCCATATTTACACATTGGTGTGCCCTTAAGGCGGTGGTTAGGGGAGCGTCAATTCAGGTGGCTGCCTATATACGCAGGACCTCCCGGGAAAAACAGGTAGAACTCAAAGCCCGTCTTAAAGATTTAGATACTCTACTTAAGCTGAACCCCTCTAATAAGAAAATATATCGAGATCTGACTCGGGTCAGGGATGAGCTGAATAAATTAACGTTAACGGAGGTCCGTAAAAATCTTTTTCGACTACGGCAAAAGTTCTATATGCAGGGGGACAGGGCAGGTAGAATGCTTGCGCGCAAACTGCGGGGGAAAAATGCTAAAGAGAGGGTGACATTTATTTTCACTTCAAATAATATCAAGATAACCGACCCATCAGATATTGCTAACTCCTTCGCCACATATTACTCCTTCCTCTATAATCTGAAAGACGATGTCTCTATCCCGCAGCCCACTCCAGCTAATATAGCGGCTTTTTTGAAGGATGTCAACCTCCCCTCCATCGACCCAACCACCTTGCAGACTTTAAATCAACCTTGGTCACATATAGAAATTACTCAAGCTATAGACTCACTCCCATTAGACAAAGCTCCGGGTCCTGACGGGTTTATAACTAAATTCTATAAATGCTTCAAAGACACTCTTACCCCTGTCCTGGACGGAGTCTTTAATCACGCCTCCTTTGTTGGGAATTTCCCAGTAGAGATGCTAGAGGCTCGTGTAGTCGCCTTTCCAAAGCAGGGGAAGAATCCCGCCATGATGCCTAACTATCGCCCCATAGCTTTATTAAATACTGATTTGAAAATCTATGCAAAGTTAGTGGCCAACAGGCTCAACCCCCTACTCCCTTCTATCATCCATTGTGACCAGGTGGGCTTCGTCCCCGGCAGACAGGCCCCCGACAACACTAAGCGGGTAATAAATGTACTGGACGCCTTTTCTTTATCAGATTCTCCTTTATTGTTGCTTTCACTAGACGCGGAGAAGGCGTTTGACCGCCTTCATTGGGGGTACCTGCAAGCGGTTCTTAGTAAGTTTGGCCTTACCGGTAGGGTTCTCTCATCCATTTTAGCTTTATATTCTTTCCCTTCAGCAAGAGTGTGTGTGAATGGACTCCTCTCCTCTTCTTTTAAGATTACGAATGGCACACGCCAAGGGTGCCCCCTATCCCCGCTTGTGTTTGCTCTGGCAATAGAACCATTGGCTGTGAAAATACGATCTTCGCCATCGATTAAAGGAGTGGCATTTTTGGGACATTCTCATAAGATATGTCTATTTGCGGACAATGTCCTTTTGACACTCACTGCCCCTACTACCTCCCTGCGAGCTTTGCACACACTCTTGTCTGAATATTCAGCAGTATCCTACTATAAACTTAATAGTACTAAGACAGAGACACTCCCTATTAACTTTCCGCCCCCCCTGTTGTCCGAGCTGAAGGCTTCTTACTCGTACTCCTGGCAGGATAGAAGCCTCAAATATCTGGGGATCCATATCACCAAGAAGCTGGACGATCTGATATCCGCTAACTACCCCCCCCCCCCCCCTCTTGCGCAAATCTACTGCTCTGGTCTCGGACTGGATGATGCAACATGTCTCATGGCTGGGGCGAATAGCCGCACTGAAAATGACGATCCTTCCCAGGCTCATGTACCTATTTCGGGCCATCCCTTTCCTCCTACGCAACTCCCTTTTGTCCAAATTTAACGCGGTGATTAACTCTTATGTTTGGAAAGGTAAGAAACCGAGGTTAGCCAGGAAAACAATGACCCGACCCAAACGAGAAGGGGTCTAGCGTATCCGGATTTGCATTCATATCAACTGACTTGCCGTCTAGCGCAGATAGAGGCATGGTATATGCAACCTACGTACAAATCGTGGGTCCAACTCGAACAAGGGCTTATTGCCCCGCTACCCCTGACTGATGTTTTACTACTCCCGAAATCGGAGGGCACATTATTAATAAATAGATCTCTTTCTGTCCAATCTGCTCGGAGGGCTTGGTTGGAGGTAGTGCGAAGTGGAAATTACATAACTCTCCCCACCCCTGCCCTATCATTGACAGGCTTAGCCTCTTTGATCCCTGGCTTGAGATTCGATTCCTGGATATTGCAGGGAATCCTGTCCTTACAGGATATAATGGTGCATAATACCCTTCTTTCTTTTGCCCAGATTCAGGAAAAATTCTTATTGCCACATGGGGAATTCTATAAATATTTGCAACTTAGACATTGGCTCCGTGGAGCCTCGGTGCCCCCCATCCCCCTCTCCTCCTTACCTAAACTTGTTCAAAAGTTCCTGGATTCCGGGGAGGGCAGGGGAGGCATCACCAAATGGTATAACTACATTATCAATCCCCAACCACTGCAGAAAGCCCCCTTCCAGATGAAATGGGAGGATGACCATAGATGCTCAATCTCAGAGGAGGAATGGGAAATGATTTATCGATCCTGCTACCCAGTGTCTAAATGTGTATCGCATATAGAGTTATCCAATAAACTTCTTCACCGATTATATTTCACCCCATCCCGCCTGCATGCGATGCAACCCTCCACTTCCAAAATGTGTTGGCGTAATTGTGGTAAGGTCGGTACCTTAATGCATATCTTTTGGGACTGCCCAGTACTTACCTCGCTGTGGGCCTCTGTCTTCCACCTCCTAGAATTAGTGCTGGGCCATCCTATAACCCCCCACCCACGACTGGCTCTCCTCCATCTATATTATGGCGACTTATCGCCGGGTGACCGTTACATCTTAGGCCATATTCTTATCTCAACAAAACTACTAATTGCTCGCCAATGGCGTTCCACCGGGGCTCCCCATATATCTGCAATAGAAATGGCCGTGCAGTCGCACTACGAATTTGAGACAGTGGGAGTGGCCTACGCCTCTACCCCATCATGCCCACTGCTCCGCTGGTATTCGTGGTGTACCTATTGGCATAATCGCTCACCGAACTCCACGCCCCCTCCTGACACTTAGGTATATATGATATCATTTTAGCATGTATGTACTGTAGGTCGGATTTAGCCTCGCGATGTTTGCTTGTACAATGTTCTTCTCAATATCCTCTATGTAATTATGTATTTTGCTGAATGGTATGTGTACCCCCTTCAACCTCCCCCCCCCTCCCTTTCTTTTCTGTACCCCTACTCCTTTTGCTTTGTTTACCCGCAAAATAATAAAAATGAATATTGAAAAAAAAAAAATCACTAACTGCGTAGTCACAGTACTTGTATAATATGTGAACGCAGCGTAGTATGGCCTGCGGACTCACAGTATTTATATGTTATGTGAACGTAGTGGGGTACAACAGTTGTACAAAAAAAAAAGAACAAATACAGTATTTATTATTTTAACTTTTTTTTAACTGCAGACTAACAGCGCTTATAATATATGAATGCAGTGAGGTACGGCACCTACACCACACACCAGTTGTACAAAAATAACCCAATTATAGTATTTATATATTTTAACATTTATTTATTTATTTTTTCAAATGACAACTCACACTGCAGACTGACAGTGCTTATAATATGTGAACACAGTGGGGTACAGCCTACGGAGTCTCAGTACTTATATATTATGTGAGCACTGTGTATTATGTGAGCACTAGCATGACTGGACACTGGACAGATATGTCAGCTCCTCAGCACTGGAGTGGATGGACACTGGACAGATACTGTACTCAGCAGGACTGGAGTGGATGGACACTGACAAATATGTCAGCTCAGCACAGGGCCGAACTGCCCATCTGGCACTTCTGGCACATGCCACAAAGAGAGCCAGGAAGGCTGTCTTCATGGAAATGGAGGCATGCAGCGAGTCCATGCCCCCCTGACTCGTGGCAAGCCCCCGTGTGCTCCATTGTACGTCCCCCCCCTCGCCCATCTGCATGGAATGGTGCTGCGAGTCCACGCTCCCTGACTCATGGCAAGCCCCCATCGGTTGTGTCTTCGTGCCCCCTTTCGCAGCGTGTGCACCCCTGTCATGTGCACACCAAA
The DNA here is from genome assembly GCF_028390025.1 of Pseudophryne corroboree. NCBI lineage: Eukaryota > Metazoa > Chordata > Amphibia > Anura > Myobatrachidae > Pseudophryne > Pseudophryne corroboree. The sequence goes on along the minus strand of NC_086444.1, from coordinate 611,006,155 downwards.
GGCACTCGCATGACTGAGGTGAATGGGCAAATATTCTCTGTAAAGCGCTGCGGAATATGTGTGCGCTATATAAATAACTGGTAATAAATAATAAATAAATAATGCACGCACATGCCAGGGCCGATTTTGACCCCCAGTCTTTCTCTGGCTCAGCAGCACTGGAGTGGATGGACACTGGGCATATATGTCAGCTCAGCAGTACTGGAGTGGACGCGCACTGACAGATAGGTCAGCTCAGCAGCACTGGAGTGGATGGACAATGGGCATATACGTCAGCTCAGCAGTACTGGAGTGGACGGGCACTGGCAGACAGGTCAGCTCAGCAGTACTGGAGTGGACGGGCACTGGCAGACAGGTCAGCTCAGCAGCACTGGAGTGGATGGACAATGGGCATATACGTCAGCTCAGCAGTACTGGAGTGGACGGGCACTGGCAGACAGGTCAGCTCAGCAGCACTGGAGTGGATGGGCACTGGCAGATAGGTCAGCTCAGCAGTACTGGAGTGGATGGACAATGGCAGATAGGTCAGCTCAGCAGTACTGGAGTGGATGGACAATGGCAGATAGGTCAGCTCAGCAGCACTGGAGTGGATGGACACTGGCAGATAGGTCAGCTCAGCAGCACTGGAGTGGATGGACACTGGCAGATAGGTCAGCTCAGCAGCACTGGAGTGGATGTGCACTGGCAGATAGGTCAGCTCAGCAGTACTGGAGTGGACGGGCACTGGCAGATAGGTCAGCTCAGCAGCACTGGAGTGGATGGACAATGGGCATATACGTCAGCTCAGCAGTACTGGAGTGGACGGGCACTGGCAGACAGGTCAGCTCAGCAGCACTGGAGTGGATGGGCACTGGCAGATAGGTCAGCTCAGCAGTACTGGAGTGGACGGGCACTGGCAGATAGGTCAGCTCAGCAGCACTGGAGTGGATGGACAATGGGCATATACGTCAGCTCAGCAGTACTGGAGTGGACGGGCACTGGCAGACAGGTCAGCTCAGCAGCACTGGAGTGGATGGGCACTGGCAGATAGGTAATCTCAGCAGCACTGGAGTGGACGGGCACTGGCAGACAGGTCAGCTCAGCAGCACTGGAGTGGATGGGCACTGGCAGATAGGTCATCTCAGCAGCACTGGACTGAACCGAGTCCGCTCATTTCTAATTCATGTAATTCATATACAGTAAATCACATTTTTTTGGTAGATATGGAGTAAATAAGGCTGGGAAACTACTACAAGGACAAATAAAGAAGTTTTTTGTGCATTCCACACATGTCTGACACATACATGGAATGCATCAGAATAATTTGAAAATAGAGCAGTATTATGAAAATGTATTTACGCTGTGAAAAGAGCATTCATTGATCAAGGGATACTATTCTGTAATGGTAAATTACAAATAGTGCTAATAATACACTTTGCACATATTAATGGGCATATTTATCCAAATTATTTTTGCAAAAATAATGTGACATATGGTGTTTTCACACCCTTTACAAATTATTTTAGAATCACCTGAATGTACTAATAGGCAATTAGAGGAGAATTTGCTAAATTCTCCTCCAAACCCTTGAATTTTCATTTTTATAGTAACCAGAGCACATTTACTATACTTGGAATGGGAAATGCAATCTGCAATCTCCGGTGTTTAAAAAAACACCAGAGGGAACCCTGTGATAGATAGTAGACACCCTATATCTACAAGACCACCATATAATACAGAGGTCATCGGCGGGATGTAATGGAGTTGGAGATCGCCGGAAGTGCTGGATGTCGGCCGATATCAGACACTTTTTTAAAGGGGTAATCACTTACAAGGCAAAACAAGTGATATAGCAAGACCCGTTCTGCACATCGGATTTACGTACAAATCTGAATTAGGCCCATAGCACTGCACATTACTTATCTCCCAACTGTCTCACTTTAGGCAGGACAGTCATCATTTCTCCCGAACTGGACACATTTGTCTTGATCTAGTACTGTGTACAAACGATCAGTGGTGGATGCAGATCCTACAATAATTGACTCCTTGAGTAACCTTATAGTCACGCAGAATTGACACTGGAACTGAAGCCCCATGTTTTCTGCATACGTGATCACAGTTATAGGCTGAGACATCCGCTAAAACAGTTGCAGCTTGCCTGCATTTTTGCCTCCATTCCCCATTACTTCCCCAAATGGTCCCTTACTGTCAATCACTTTGTGAAAAAATTCTCACTGTGCCGCAATAATGCTTTGTCTTTGAAGTCATTGTAGGGTAGGCCCCCGCCTGTCAATCACGGAGATCGTAACCAGTGTCTACATCTTTTGACTTAGATTCACTAGCTACTAAGGTGAAGGCCTCCTGAGGGTTACTCAGATGGCCGATGTTCACTCAGATGTTCTGATTCTGCATCTTCGAACGCATCAGCAGATCAAGGAAGCCAACAAGAGGCGTCTATTTACCCAGAGGCATCTGAGTACCCAGAAAACCCCCATGACAGACCACATTTTTTTCCCATGCAATGGAGCCACCTTCCACGGCCCGAGAATAAGCTCTGCCACTCAAAAATTGGCTCTGCACCCTCTTTAAACACCCGCGACTAGCGGGTTGTGCAGAGAGCATATCTCTTATTTCTGTGTGACCTCGCTCAGTCCCTCCTCCACTCATCAAGCACTCAATGCTGGTGCTGCTGTGTGCTCATTTTCCTACTCCCTAGAGCCACTTGTAAGGGATTATTTAATTCCTCCTTACATAGTTACATAGTTACATAATTTATGAGGTTTAAAATAGACAAATTGTCCATCGAGTTCAACCTATTTGTGTTCTCTTACTCTGTATTATTTTCATTACTAGTTTTATCTGTTTGATAAAGTCTGCCATTGTGTTGTATTTCCTCATTTTATTATAACTATAGTATGTAATCTATCTTCCATAACCCTGTATATCCTTATCCATTAGTTATTTATCTAGCCCATTCTTAAAAGTATTGACCGAGTCGGCCATTACTACTCTCTCAGGCAGGGAATTACAAACTCGTATTGTCCTTACTGTGAAGAAACCTTTTCGCCTCTGTGTGCGGAATCTCCTCTCCTCTAACCTAAGCGGGTGTCCACGTATCCTCTGTGTTGATCTTAACAAAAACAGATCCCCCGCAAGCTCTGTCTATTGTCCCCTTAAATATTTATAAATGTTGATCATGTCCCCTCTTAATCTCCTCTTTTCCAGTGTGAACATGTCAAGCCTTGCAAGTCTTTTCTGGTAATCCAGCATCTCCATCCCCTTAATTAGTTTGGTCGCCCGCCTCTGAACCTTTTCTAGTTCCAGGATATCCTTTTTGTAGTAAGTTGCCCAAAATTGTGCGGAGTATTCCAGATGGGGCCTCACTAGGGCTTTATATAGTGGGAGTATAACACTCTCATCCTTGCTTTAATACCTCTCTTTGTGCAGGCTAGTATCTTATTTGCCTTTTTTGCTGCTATCCTACATTGGGTGCTGCTGCTAAGTTTGTTATCTATGTGAACACCTAAATCTTTTTCCAGTATGGAGTCCCCTAAAGTCACCCCATTTATTATGTAGGTGTTATTTTTGTTCTTGCTACCAAAGTGCATTACCTTACACTTGTCTGTATTGAAACTCATTCTCCATTTTGCTTCCCATGATTCCAGTTTAAATAAGTAGTTCTGGAGAGACTCAGCAACTCCCTCCGAATTTATAACCTACACAGTTTGGTATCGTCTGCAAAAATTGACACCATGCTCTCTAGACCTTCTGCTAGATCGTTAATGAAAATATTGAACAAGAGTGGTCCAAGTACAGACTAGAGATGAGCGGGTTCGGTTCCTCGGAATCCGAACCCGCCCGAACTTAAGGTTTTTTTACACGGGGCCGAGCGACTCGGATCTTCCCGCCTTGCTCGGTTAACCAGAGCGCGCCCGAACGTCATCATCCCGCTGTCGGATTCTCGCGAGGCTCGGATTCTATCGCGAGACTCGGATTCTATATAAGGAGCCGCGCGTCGCCGCCATTTTCACACGTGCATTGAGATTGATAGGGAGAGGACGTGGCTGGCGTCCTCTCCGTTTATAGAGAAGAGAGTGAGACTAGAGTAGAGAGAGACACAGTATTTACTTTAGTAATTTTGGGGAGCATTAGGAGGAGTACTACTACTTGCTGAAGTGATAGTGTGACTGTATATCTGACTTGTGGGGGAGACAGTGGGGAGCAGTTAGAGTCTGAGAGCAGGAGTACATATTTTAACGTACAGTGCACACTTTTGCTGCCAGAGTGCCACACTGCCATTGTGACCACACTGACCACCAGTATATATTGTGATTGTCTGCTTAGGACTCGAGTACTACTTGCAAGTTGCTGATAGTGTGACCAGTGACCTGACCACCAGTTTAATTAATCACCACCAGTTTAATATATATATATATATATATATATATAATTGTATATAATATATATATATATGTATACCACCTACCCGTGTTTTTTTTTTTTCTTTCTTCTTGATACATACTACTATAGTAGTTTACTGTAGCAGTCTGCGGTGCTGCTGAGCTGACAGTGTCCAGCAGGTCCGTCATCAGTCATTACATAATAAATATATATACCTGTCCGGCTGCAGTACTAGTGATATTATATATATATATATATATATATATATATTAATTTCATCTCATTATCATCCAGTCTATATTAGCAGCAGACACAGTACGGTAGTCCACGGCTGTAGCTACCTCTGTGTCGGCAGTCGCTGGTCCATCCATAATTGTATACCACCTACCCGTGTTTTTTTTTTCTTTCTTCTTGATACATACTACTATAGTAGCTTACTGTAGCAGTCTGCGGTGCTGCTGAGCTGACCGTGTCCAGCAGGTCTGTCATCAGTCATTACATAATAAATATATATACCTGTCCGGCTGCAGTACTAGTGATATTATATATATATATATATATATATATATATTAATTTCATCTCATTATCATCCAGTCTATATTAGCAGCAGACACAGTACGGTAGTCCACGGCTGTAGCTACCTCTGTGTCGGCAGTCGCTGGTCCATCCATAATTGTATACCACCTACCCGTGGTTTTTTTTTTCTTTCTTCTTGATACATACTACTATAGTAGCTTACTGTAGCAGTCTGCGGTGCTGCTGAGCTGACAGTGTCCAGCAGGTCCGTCATCAGTCATTACATAATAAATATATATACCTGTCCGGCTGCAGTACTAGTGATATTATATATATATATATTAATTTCATCTCATTATCATCCAGTCTATATTAGCAGCAGACACAGTACGGTAGTCCACGGCTGTAGCTACCTCTGTGTCGGCAGTCGCTGGTCCATCCATAATTGTATACCACCTACCCGTGGTTTTTTTTTTTCTTTCTTCTTGATACATACTACTATAGTAGCTTACTGTAGCAGTCTGCGGTGCTGCTGAGCTGACAGTGTCCAGCAGGTCCGTCAGCAGTCATTACATAATAAATATATATACCTGTCCGGCTGCAGTACTAGTGATATTATATATATATATATATATATTAATTTCATCTCATTATCATCCAGTCTATATTAGCAGCAGACACAGTACGGTAGTCCACGGCTGTAGCTACCTCTGTGTCGGCAGTCGCTGGTCCATCCATAATTGTATACCACCTACCCGTGGTTTTTTTTTTCTTTCTTCTTGATACATACTACTATAGTAGCTTACTGTAGCAGTCTGCGGTGCTGCTGAGCTGACAGTGTCCAGCAGGTCCGTCATCAGTCATTACATAATAAATATATATACCTGTCCGGCTGCAGTACTAGTGATATTATATATATATATATATATATATTAATTTCATCTCATTATCATCCAGTCTATATTAGCAGCAGACACAGTACGGTAGTCCACGGCTGTAGCTACCTCTGTGTCGGCAGTCGCTGGTCCATCCATAAGTATACTAGTATCCATCCATCTCCATTGTTTACCTGAGGTGCCTTTTAGTTGTGCCTATTAAAATATGGAGAACAAAAATGTTGAGGTTCCAAAATTAGGGAAAGATCAAGATCCACTTCCACCTCGTGCTGAAGCTGCTGCCACTAGTCATGGCCGAGACGATGAAATGCCAGCAACGTCGTCTGCCAAGGCCGATGCCCAATGTCATAGTACAGAGCATGTAAAATCCAAAACACCAAATATCAGTAAAAAAAGGACTCCAAAATCTAAAATAAAATTGTCGGAGGAGAAGCGTAAACTTGCCAATATGCCATTTACCACACGGAGTGGCAAGGAACGGCTGAGGCCCTGGCCTATGTTCATGGCTAGTGGTTCAGCTTCACATGAGGATGGAAGCACTCAGCCTCTCGCTAGAAAAATGAAAAGACTCAAGCTGGCAAAAGCACCGCAAAGAACTGTGCGTTCTTCGAAATCCCAAATCCACAAGGAGAGTCCAATTGTGTCGGTTGCGATGCCTGACCTTCCCAACACTGGACGTGAAGAGCATGCGCCTTCCACCATTTGCACGCCCCCTGCAAGTGCTGGAAGGAGCACCCGCAGTCCAGTTCCTGATAGTCAGATTGAAGATGTCAGTGTTGAAGTACACCAGGATGAGGAGGATATGGGTGTTGCTGGCGCTGGGGAGGAAATTGACAAGGAGGATTCTGATGGTGAGGTGGTTTGTTTAAGTCAGGCACCCGGGGAGACACCTGTTGTCCGTGGGAGGAATAGGGCCGTTGACATGCCTGGTGAAAATACCAAAAAAATCAGCTCTTCGGTGTGGAAGTATTTCACCAGAAATGCGGACAACATTTGTCAAGCCGTGTGTTGCCTTTGTCAAGCTGTAATAAGTAGGGGTAAGGACGTTAACCACCTCGGAACATCCTCCCTTATACGTCACCTGCAGCGCATTCATAATAAGTCAGTGACAAGTTCAAAAACTTTGGGCGACAGCGGAAGCAGTCCACTGACCAGTAAATCCCTTCCTCTTGTAACCAAGCTCACGCAAACCACCCCACCAACTCCCTCAGTGTCAATTTCCTCCTTCCCCAGGAATGCCAATAGTCCTGCAGGCCATGTCACTGGCAATTCTGACGAGTCCTCTCCTGCCTGGGATTCCTCCGATGCATCCTTGCGTGTAACGCCTACTGCTGCTGGCGCTGCTGTTGTTGCTGCTGGGAGTCGATGGTCATCCCAGAGGGGAAGTCGTAAGCCCACTTTTACTACTTCCACCAAGCAATTGACTGTCCAACAGTCCTTTGCCAAGAAGAAGATGAAATATCACAGCAGTCATCCTGTTGCAAAGCGGATAACTGAGGCCTTGACAACTATGTTGGTGTTAGACGTGCGTCCGGTATCCGCCGTTAGTTCACAGGGAACTAGACAATTTCTTGAGGTAGTGTGCCCCCGTTACCAAATACCATCTAGGTTCCACTTCTCTAGGCAGGCGATACCGAGAATGTACACGGACGTCAGAAAAAGACTCACCAGTGTCCTAAAAAATGCAGTTGTACCCAATGTCCACTTAACCACGGACATGTGGACAAGTGGAGCAGGGCAGGGTCAGGACTATATGACTGTGACAGCCCACTGGGTAGATGTATGGACTCCCGCCGCAAGAACAGCAGCGGCGGCACCAGTAGCAGCATCTCGCAAACGCCAACTCTTTCCTAGGCAGGCTACGCTTTGTATCACCGGTTTCCAGAATACGCACACAGCTGAAAACCTCTTACGGCAACTGAGGAAGATCATCGCGGAATGGCTTACCCCAATTGGACTCTCCTGTGGATTTGTGGCATCGGACAACGCCAGCAATATTGTGTGTGCATTAAATATGGGCAAATTCCAGCACGTCCCATGTTTTGCACATACCTTGAATTTGGTGGTGCAGAATTTTTTTAAAAACGACAGGGGCGTGCAAGAGATGCTGTCGGTGGCCAGAAGAATTGCGGGACACTTTCGGCGTACAGGCACCACGTACAGAAGACTGGAGCACCACCAAAAACGCCTGAACCTGCCCTGCCATCATCTGAAGCAAGAAGTGGTAACGAGGTGGAATTCAACCCTATATATGCTTCAGAGGTTGGAGGAGCAGCAAAAGGCCATTCAAGCCTATACAATTGAGCACGATATAGGAGGTGGAATGTACCTGTCTCAAGCGCAGTGGAGAATGATTTCAACGTTGTGCAAGGTTCTGCAACCTTTTGAACTTGCCACACGTGAAGTCAGTTCAGACACTGCCAGCCTGAGTCAGGTCATTCCCCTCATCAGGCTTTTGCAGAAGAAGCTGGAGGCATTGAAGGAGGAGCTAAAAGGGAGTGATTCCGCTAGGCATGTGGGACTTGTGGATGGAGCCCTTAATTCGCTTAACAAGGATTCACGGGTGGTCAATCTGTTGAAATCAGAGCACTACATTTTGGCCACCGTGCTCGATCCTAGATTTAAAACCTACCTTGGATCTCTCTTTCCGGCAGACACAAGTCTGCTGGGGTTCAAAGACCTGCTGGTGACAAAATTGTCAAGTCAAGCGGAACGCGACCTGTCAACATCTCCTCCTTCACATTCTCCCGCAACTGGGGGTGCGAGGAAAAGGCTCAGAATTCCGAGCCCACCCGCTGGCGGTGATGCAGGGCATATATATCGGAGGATGATGATGAGGTGGACATCTTGCCTCTGTAGAGCCAGTTTGTGCAAGGAGAGATTAATTGCTTCTTTTTCGGTGGGGGTCCAAACCAACCCGTCATTTCAGTCACAGTCGTGTGGCAGACCCTGTCACTGAAATGATGGGTTGGTTAAAGTGTGCATGTCCTGTTTATACAACATAAGGGTGGGTGGGAGGGCCCAAGGACAATTCCATCTTGCACCTCTTTTTTCTTTCATTTTTATTTGCGTCATGTGCTGTTTGGGGAGTGTTTTTTGGAAGGGCCATCCTGCGTGACACTGCAGTGCCACTCCTAGATGGGCCAGGTGTTTGTGTCGGCCACTAGGGTCGCTTATCTTACTCACACAGCTACCTCATTGCGCCTCTTTTTTTCTTTGCGTCATGTGCTGTTTGGGGAGTGTTTTTTGGAAGGGCCATCCTGCGTGACACTGCAGTGCCACTCCTAGATGGGCCAGGTGTTTGTGTCGGCCACTAGGGTCGCTTATCTTACTCACACAGCTACCTCATTGCGCCTCTTTTTCTTTGCGTCATGTGCTGTTTGGGGAGTGTTTTTTGGAAGGGCCATCCTGCGTGACACTGCAGTGCCACTCCTAGATGGGCCAGGTGTTTGTGTCGGCCACTAGGGTCGCTTATCTTACTCACACAGCTACCTCATTGCGCCTCTTTTTTTCTTTGCGTCATGTGCTGTTTGGGGAGTGTTTTTTGGAAGGGCCATCCTGCGTGACACTGCAGTGCCACTCCTAGATGGGCCAGGTGTTTGTGTCGGCCACTAGGGTCGCTTATCTTACTCACACAGCTACCTCATTGCGCCTCTTTTTCTTTGCGTCATGTGCTGTTTGGGGAGTGTTTTTTGGAAGGGCCATCCTGCGTGACACTGCAGTGCCACTCCTAGATGGGCCAGGTGTTTGTGTCGGCCACTAGGGTCGCTTATCTTACTCACACAGCTACCTCATTGCGCCTCTTTTTTTCTTTGCGTCATGTGCTGTTTGGGGAGTATTTTTTGGAAGGGCCATCCTGCGTGACACTGCAGTGCCACTCCTAGATGGGCCAGGTGTTTGTGTCGGCCACTAGGGTCGCTTAGCTTAGTCATCCAGCGACCTCGGTGCAAATTTTAGGACTAAAAATAATATTGTGAGGTGTGAGGTATTCAGAATAGACTGAAAATGAGTGGAAATTATGGTTTTTGAGGTTAATAATACTTTGGGATCAAAATGACCCCCAAATTCTATGATTTAAGCTGTTTTTTAGTGTTTTTTGAAAAAAAACACCCGAATCCAAAACACACCCGAATCCGACAAAAAAAATTAGGTGAGGTTTTGCCAAAACGCGGTCGAACCCAAAACACGGCCGCGGAACCGAACACAAAACCAAAACACAAAACCCGAAAAATTTCAAGTGCACATCTCTAGTACAGACCCTTGTGGCACACCACTTAGTAATTCAGTCCAATTTGAAAAAGTTCCATTTACCACAACTTTCTGCTCCTTATTATCTAACCAATCACTAACCCATGTGCATATTGTGCTGCCCAGCACCATTTCTTGTAACTTATAGATAAGTTTCATGTGTGGCACTGTGTCGAAAGCTTTAGCAAAGTCTAAAGATATGATATCTAACACCTTACTCTGATCAAGGTTCGCACTAACTGTTTCATAAAATCCTAGTAAGTTTGTTTGACATGATCTATCCTTCACAAATCCATGTTGGTTCCTTATAATAATCTTTTTGGCCTCAAGGATCTTCTGTACACTATCCCTTAGAATGCTTTCTAGTACTTTCCCCACTATAAATGTAAGACCAAAGGGCCCTACACATTTGGCGATCCGCCGCCGAGCTGCCCAACGGCGGATACGGCCAACGGGTGACCCGGCGGCGGGGGGGGAGGGGGGCAGTGATGGGGGGAGTGAAGTTTCTTCACTCCCCCCGTCACCCGGCTCCATAGCAGTGCAGGCAAATATGGATGATCTCGTCCATATTGGCCTGCATGCACAGCCGACGGGGCACCAGCGATGAACGAGCGCGGGGCCGCGCATCGTTCATCGCTGGTGCCTCTACACTGCACGATATGAACGTTCTCTTGTTCAGTAATGAACGAGATCATTCAAATCTTGCAGTCAAATCGCCCAGTGTGTAGGGCCTATAACTTGTCTGTAATTGCCTGGTTCAGCTTCACTTCCCTTTTTGAAGATCAGCACTACTTCCGCTATACCCCAGTCTTTGGGAACCATGGGGGTAATTCAGACCTGATCGTAGCAGCAAATTTGTTAGCAGTTGGGCAAAACCATGTGCACTGCAGGGGGGGGGGGGGGGGGAGCGGTGCGGCAGATATAACATTTGCAGAGAGAGTTGGATTTGGGTGGGTTATTTTGTTTCTGTGCAGAGTAAATACTGGCAGCTTTATTTTTACACTGCAATTTAGATTTCAGTTTGAACACACCCCACCCAAATCTAACACTCTCTGCATATGTTATATCTGCCCACCCTGCAGTGCACATGGGGGGTCACTCCGAGTTGTTCGCTCGCTAGCTGTTTTTAGCAGCCGTGCAAACGCTATGCCGCCTCCCACTGGGAGTGTATTTTAGCTTAGCAGAAGTGCGAACGAAAGGATCGCAGAGCGGAGGCAATGTTTTTTTGTGCAGTTTCAGAGTAGCTCAATACCTACTCAGCGCTTGCGATGACTTTAAACTGTTCAATTCCTGTTTTGACATCGCAAACACGCCCTGCATCCGCCCAGCCACGCCTGCATTTTTTCGAACACTCCCTGAAAACGGTCAGTTGACACTGAGAAATGCCAACTTCATGTCAATCACTCTGCGGCCAGCAGTGCGACTGAAAAGCTTCGCTAGACCCTGTGTGAAACTACATTGGCCGTTGTAATAGTACGTCGTGCGTGCGCATTGCTCCGTATACGCATGCGCAGAAGTGACTTTTTTTGCCTCATCGCTGCACAGCGAACGAAAGCAGCTAGCGATCATCTCGGAATGACCACCATGGTTTTGCCCAACTGCTAACAAATTTGCTGCTACGATCAGGTCTGAATTACCCCCATGTCTGATGTAAGTGAATCATTGAAGATTAAAAATAGAGGTCTTGCTAATTTCAATGTGTAGCTCCAAGAGAACCCTTGGGTGAATACCGTCTGGACCAGGTGATTTATTAATCTTAATTTTTTTTCAATCGCTCACAGACTTCCTCCTCACTGACTTCCTCCTCACTTAAATAAGCACTTAGCAGTGGGACATTATCCTTATTGAGGTTGGGTGTTACTACATGCATCTGGTCCTCTATTGTAAATACAGATGAGAAAAACATGTTTAATTTATGCACTATGTCGTTATCGTTTTTTATTAAGCCTCCCAGTTTGTCCTTTAAAGGGAATATACTCTCTTTCTTTAATCTTTTGCTGCTGATATATAAAAAATTTTTGGGGGGTTTGATTTACTTTGCTACTAGCTTTTCAGTTTCTACTTTAGCCGCTCTTATTGCTTTTTTGCATATTTTGTTACAAACCTTATAGTACTGGAATGGCTCCGCCTTCCCGTCTGATTTGTATTTTTTGAATGCTCGCCTTTTTTTGCCCATTAGTTCCTTAATATTTTTGTTAAGCCACATTGGTTTGTCATTTTTAGTCCTTTGTTTGCTGCCCATGGGAATAAATTTACGAGTAGTCCCATCAAGCAGCAATTCTAACACCTCCCATTTCTCCATGGTGTTTTTTCCTTGAAACAAAAATTCCCATTCAGTGTCCCTTAAAACTTCCCTCATCATGTCAAAGCTGGCTTTGCTAAAGTTCAGAGTCCTAGTTTAACCTATATAGGACTGCTTATGAAAATTGATATTGAATGTGACCGTATTGTGGTTGCTGTTTCCTATGAGTTCCCCTACTATAGCATTTGATATCAAATCCCCATTGTTTGTCAATAACAGGTCTAAAGGGCCCCATACACTACAACGATATGTCCTGAGGCTGAAGTCAGAGGCAATTTCCTTTGAACTCTCCTGGAAGTTTCCCAGGAGTGGTTCCATATGATTCCATATGATTTGGTACATTTTGCATGCGATATATTGTATGCGATCCCAGCCATGCCTGTGGGAACCGACATATCACTAGTGCAGCACTAACGATCTAGGGGAGCCGATCTGACCCTCACGGGAACGCACATCGGATCAGATCGGAAACACCTCCAAAATGCCTGATTTCACCTGATATATCAGCCCGAATGCCCAAAATTGGATGAAATGGGGCATTATCATTCTAGTGCATGGGGCCCTTAAGATTGCATTGTACCTAGTTAGGTCCTTAATTAGTTGAAGTTAGTAGTTATCATTTAGTGTGTTTAAAAACATATTACCCCTAGCAGTATTACATGAATCGTTTGTCCAATTAATCTCCAGATAGTTGAAATCTCCCATCACTATTACGTCACCTACTCCTGCCGCTTTATCAATTTGCTTCAGCAAGATTTCCTCGCCAGACACATTAATACCAGGCGGCTTGTAGCATAGCCCCAATACTATCTTTTTCTTTCCCTTTCCCCCGCATGCAATTTCAACCCATAACATCTCAACAGTGTTTACAGTTTCCTCATGACTATCTACCCATACATCAGGTTTTAAAAACGGCTTTACGTAAAGACATACCCTTCCTCCGCTTTTGTTTGATCTGTCTCTCCTGAACAGCATATAACCCTCCATATTAACTGATCAATCATGAGATTCGTCCCACCAGGTTGCAGTAATGCCTATAATATCATACTGTTTGCTTGTGGCAAGGATTTCTAGTTCCCCCTTTTTACCTATTAGGCTGCTAATTTTTACATACATACAATTAAGATAAGTATTTCCCCTTACGCAAGGGACATAATTTTCTGTATGCAGTAATGATGACCCATAATCGTCACTAGTTAGTGATTTGGCAATACCCTTGGTAATACCCTTATTATTACCCATGTTAATGGCCGTGGAGTCTGCTCTTTCCTTCCCCCCTTCTCCATCCCCATTTGGTTCACTACCACCATCTTTACTATTCTCACTGCATGACCCGTAGTTTCTAACTAAACCCTCCCACCAGCACCTAGTTTAAAATCTTCTCCAACCTTCTAACCATCCTTCCCCCCAGCACTGCTGCCCCTCCTCAGTCAGGTGCAATCCATCACAACAAAAAAGATGGCGCCTGACTGAAGTCCATCCAGTGTTCCAGGAACACAAACCCCTCTTTCCTACACCAGTCCCTAAGCCACACATTTACCTCCCTAATCTCCCTCTGCCTCCCTGGGCTAGTGCGTGGCACGGGTAATATTTCGGAGAATATTAACTTAGATGTCCTTGCCTTAAGTTTCTTGCCTAAGTCCCTATAATCTTTCTAAGGACATACCTCCTTCCACTAACTTTGTCATTGTTGCCAACATGCACCAAGATCGCCGCACCTGAGCACTCGGGAGACAACAGACTCTACGGCGATCATGGTCCCAGTAGCAGATTACCCTATCTGTCTTCCTGATAATAGAATCCCCTACCACCACAATCTGACTAGGTACCTCACTATCTTTTATCACAACTGTGCCAGAGGGACCGCTCCTCTGGTTGCTAAAGGGAACAGTCTCCTTCAGCACCATCATTTCCTCACTACCATCCACCGAATCTTTATCCAATCGGGCGAATTTGTTGGGGTTTGGTAGTCAAGAAATGTCGTGCCTCCCCCTCTTTTTCTTCCTTCTAACTGTGACCCTGCTAGCTGCCTGGTCATCCTCATCTACTGGTGACCCCTCCTGCAACTCCTCCTCCATTCTATCTAAGCCTTGTTTGAGATTGTGAATCTCCCTCAGACGTGTAACGGTTTGCTCTAGATCAATTACTTGGGCTTCCAGGGCAACTGTTCGCACACACCCCGCGCAGATGTATTCACACTGGGACGGTTGCTCCAGGTGCGCATACATCTTGCATGCAGGCCCGGCGCTACCCGCTCAGCGAAGGGATGCAGTGCAGGGAGGCGCTGGGAGGGAGAGGCGCTCACCCTGCTTTGCATCCCTTCCCTGCTGCGCCGTCCTGACCCCACTGCTGCTGTTGCTGCATGCTCCTGCCAGCTGCTGTGCGGCGCTGGCAGCATAAAAAGCCCAGTCCCCCCTCCCCTCACCTGTGTGTCAGTGGCTCGGCTCGGTACATATCAAAGGAGGGGGCGGAGCTACACGGACCGGAATGGGCGGATCTAAACGGGGCAGAGGGGGCGGAGCTACACGGACCAGGCTGCTGTAGTGTACTGAGGGAGACAGTGGCTTAGGTAAGTGGAGGGTGACAGAGAAATGTGTGTGTGTGTGTGTGTGTGTGTGTGTGTGTGTGTGTGTGTGTGTGTGTGTGTGTGTGTGTGTGTGTATATATGGTGGGTGTGTATGTGTGTGTCTATATGTGTGAATTGTGTGTGTGCGCACGTGCTTTATGGACGCTACTACTGAGGGGGTGCATTACGTGTAAGGACGCAAGTACAGGGGGGCATTACATATAATGACGCTACTACTACAGGGGCGGCATTACGTATAAGGACGCCACTACAGGGGGGGCATTACGTATAACGACGCTACTACTACTGGGGGGGTCATTACGTATAAGGACGCCACTACAGGGGGGGCATTACGTATAACGACGCTACTACTACTGGGGGGGGGGCTTTACGTATAAGGACGCCACTACAGGGGGGGCATTACGTATAACGACGCTACTACTACTGGGGGGGTCATTACGTATAAGGACGCCACTACAGGGGGGGCATTACGTATAATGACGCTACTATTACTGGGGGGGTCATTACGTATAAGGACGCCACTACAGGGGGGGCATTACGTATAACGACGCTACTACTACTGGGGGGGGGCTTTACGTATAAGGACGCCACTACAGGGGGGGCATTACGTATAACGACGCTACTACTACTGGGGGGGTCATTACATATAAGGACGCCACTACTGGGGCGGCATTACGTATAAGGACGCCACTACAGGGGGGGCATTACGTATAACGACGCTACTACTACTGGGGGAGTCATTACGTATAAGGACGCCACTACAGGGGGGGCATTACGTATAACGACGCTACTACTACTGGGGGGGCTTTACGTATAAGGACGCCACTACAGGGCGGGGGGCATTACGTATAACGACGCTACTACTACTGGGGGGCATCACATGTAAGGACACTACTACTACTGGGGGGGCCATTACGTATAAGGACACTACTACTACTGGGGGTGCACTACGTATAAGCACGCTACTACTACTTGGAGTGCACTACGTATAAGGACGCTACTACTACTGGGGGGCATTACGTATAAGGATGCTACTACTACTGGGGGGGCCATTACGTGTAAGGACGCTACTACTACTGGAAGGGGCATTATGTATAAGGGCACTACTACTACTTGGAGTGCACTACGTATAAGGACGCTACTACTACTGGTGGAGGCATTACGTATAAGGACGCTACTACTACTGGGGAGGCATTATGCATAAGGACGCTACTACTACGGGTGGGGCATTACGTATAAGATAAATAAGATTGTGCTACATTTTGGCGTAATTTTAAATGGGGGTACTATTGTGTTGCCATGCCCCTTGTGAGATCACACTCCTTTTCCTGGCGCGCGCCAAAGGAATATGGGAGGGCACAAATTTATAGTTTGCAGGGGGGCGCCGAACACCCTAGCACCGGCCCTGCTTGCATGACATGCACTGAGTGAGATCCTCAATCACGGCCCCTCCCATTTTTTTTAATTAAACACTAGCTCCCTGTTACCTTTAGCAAAACAATACAAACTATACTAGACAATGCAGTACTCTTGCCTAGCTGTGAAGAAAAATAATAATCACAGAACAGTAATTGGTCATTCAACTCAAGGACAGGGGGAGAGAGAAGAGAAGAAAAACACTTATGTACTATACAATATACAAAAATTCAAAACAGTAATATAAAGTTGGTAATCTGATACTTATCTGTGGGGGACCTCTCCTGCCTCACCCCTGTACCTCCTCCTATCGATGGGTCTGCTGTCCTGCAGTCCCTGAAGCTTAGGTTTCCCTGCTGCTGCACAGTCACTGGCTTCCAGCACCTCCGTCTCCTGCAGTTGCTGTGCCTCCTCCGGCTGCCGGCACCCCTGTCTCGTCCCCTGTGGCTGCCGCTGCTTCGGGAACTCCCTGGTCTCTCATTCATGGCTGCTCTTTGACGTCGGTTCTTCCCATATATATATATATATATATATATATCAGTGCCATAACTAGTCATTTTAGCGCTGTGTGCAAGAAACGGCATCGGCGCCCCCTTATGTAAAATAAGGGCAGTGGGCGCCATAGGCACTCGGCAAAAATATAGGGGCGTGGCTTCATGGGGAAGGGGTGTGGCCGCAATATAATACCAATTCATATTACGGTGCACAGTAGTCTCCATTATTCAAATTACGCCGCACAGTAGCGCCACTACTCCAGGTAGAGCCCCTTTTACACATTACGGCAGGTAGAGTCCCCTTTTTACACATTACGGCAGACAGCATCCCCTTTTTACACATTACAGCAGACAGAGTCCACCTTTTACACATTACGGCAGACAGACCCCCTTTTTACACATTACGGCAGAGTCCCCCTTTTTACACATCATGGCAGACAGTCCTCCTTTTTACATATTAGGGCGACAGAGTCCCCTTTATACACATTACGTCAGAGTCCCCTTTTTACACATTACGGCAGACAGCGTCCCCTTTTTACACATTACGGCAGACAGCGCCCCCTTTTTACACAATGCGGTAGACAGAGTCCCCTTTTTACACAACACAGCAGACAGTGTCCACCTTTTACACATTATGGCAGACAGAGTCTCCCTTTTTACACATTATGGCAGACAGTCAGGCTCCTCGGTGAAGGCAGTCAGGCAGATCCTGGGCAGGGGAGGAGGAGGAGGAGGGAGGGGGACTTAGGAGCTGCAGCAGCGCAGTGTAATTGGTGGCGGCGCCTCTGCAGCTGTCCCTCTCCTTCCACATAGGCTGGCCGCTGCTGCTGTAAATGCTGGGATGCGCTTCCCTCATCCCAGCATCCCAGCTGCTTAACATTTTTTAGCACTGTGACTATATATTTAAAAAAAAAAATAATTGTAAATAACCTTTCAGATACTGTTCATCCAAATGGGTGTATTTTTTTCTCTTTTTAAACCGTAATTTTGTAATTTACTAAGCAGAAGGAGGAAAATGAGTATCTCCTCCTCCTTCAACTATCATTGCCTCGCTCGCTGTGCAGCGGTAGGGCAGGGCGCAGGTCAGTGTGGAAGAGTCTCTGCGTAAGCTGGGAGAGGAGTCCAACGTCATCACGTCTCTCCCGAATTACAGGGTGGCCGAGCCAACGTTCAGGACTGGGCCAATTAGCAGAGGCAGACACTCATCACAGCGCTGCCGCCAGCTCCCGGGTCCTTTACAGCAGCATCGGCGGCGGCGGTGGGTGATGGGAGACAGGCGGCGCAGTCAGCAGGACTCAAGCGGTGCCGTCAGCGGGATACAGGCGGCGGCGCCGGCAGTGAGTGTATGCACTACGGGAGTCTGGAGATAGCGGCCATGCAGGTGTGCTGCCAGATGGTGCGCCCTCAGTGCATTTAGTGTATCTATTAACACATGTCTAACAGACCAGGTATATACTGGTTCACCTCAGTCACAACCCCCATGCTTGGCCCCATTGCTCTCTGGAACATCCCCCCCCCCCCCCTGCAAATCCTGCATTTGCCCCTGGGCATCCTGTGGAATTTGCATATTGTTGCATAAAGGCCCAGCGGCAGCGGCAATAGGGTCCACTCTGAATCTGCCATATAGTTTGAAAAAGCTGTTCTAGTGCAGTGACTCCAAAACTCGGTCCTCAAAGAGGTTTTTCAGGTCACCTGCGGGAGAGGGAGCGCAGTCTGCAATAAGCAGTGGGACATAGTGAGTCAGCAGCGGCAGCAGCGGGAAAGCAGTCGGCAGTCTAAGGTTACCAGGTCTTTTCTAGTACCGAGTAACTCTGGGTAACTCTGATTGGCCAGTTGTAGGCGAAGGAGAAGAGAGTACAGGGAGGAGGCAAGGAGACAGCAGTCTTTGTTGCACTTCTCCCCTCAACAGCCTGCCTGCGACATCCTGAGATGGCAATTTTTTTTAATTTTTTTTTAAGCAACTACTGTATGGGAAAGCGATATCAACACTAATCAGGGGCCCTACTGGATAAATCTTAGATTTCACCACAATAACCCTTTCTCTGAATCTGATGAAGCAGTGAAAAACTCTGTTATCACTAAAAAGATTTTCACTGCTGCATGAATTGTCTCCCAAATTATACTATTACCTCCACACCCAAAGCTCTTGGGGAGCGGAGAAGAGCCTCAGGGGCAGATTTATTAAGCCTGGTGTAGTGATAAATTGGAAGGTGATAACGCACCAGCCAATCAGCTCTTAGCTGTCATTTTTCAAACCCAGCCTGTAACATAGAAGTTAGGAGCTGATTGGCTGGTGCTTTATCTCCTTCCACTTTATCACTTCACAAGGCTTATTAAATCTGCCCCTTAGTCTTTCAGCCCATGGCTGGTTGTCCTTGGAGAGGGTGATCCCCAATTTTTGGGCTGCCCAGTTAGTCTCAGCTGCCACGGCTCATTCAGCCAAGTGCTGAAAAAATAGTTGGTCCCTATTAGAGATGAGCGGGTTCGGTTCCTCGAGATCCGAACCCCCCCGAACTTCACCTATTTTACACGGTTACGGGGCAGCCTCGGATCTTCCCGCCTTGCTTGGTTAACACGAACGCGCCCGACCGTCATCATCCCGCTGTCGTATTCTCGCGAGATTCGTATTGCATATAAAGAGCCGCGCGTCGCGGCCATTTTCACTCGTGCATTGGAGATGATAGCGAGAGGAGGTGGCTGCGTTCTCTCAGTTTCTGTGTTCAGCGTGCTGCAAATATCTGTGCTCAGTGTGCTGCAAATATCTGTGCTCAGTGTGCTACAAATATCTGTGCTCAGTGTGCTGCAAATATCTACGTTCTCTGACTGAAAACGCTCCATGTCTGTGCTGCATTGTAGTTGTGCGCAGTATATAGTAGGACAGTGCAGAATTTTGCTGACCACCAGTATATATATAGCAGTACGGTACAGTAGTCCATTGCTCTACCTCTGTGTCATCAAGTATACTATCCATATCTGTGCTGCATTGTAGTTGAGCGCAGTATATAGTAGGAGGACAGTGCAGAATCTTGCTGACCACCAGTATATATATAGCGGTACGGTATAGTAGTCCATTGCTCTACCTCTGTGTCATCAAGTATACTATCCATATCTGTGCTGCATTGTAGTTGTGCGCAGTATATAGTAGGAGGACAGTGCAGAATTTTGCTGACCACCAGTATATATATAGCAGTACGGTACAGTAGTCCATTGCTCTACCTCTGTGTCATCAAGTATACTATCCATATCTGTGCTGCATTGTAGTTGTGCGCAGTATATAGTAGTAGGACAGTGCAGAATTTTGCTAACCACCAGTATATATATAGCAGTACGGTACAGTAGTCCATTGCTCTACCTCTGTGTCATCAAGTATACTATCCATATATGTGCTGCATTGTAGTTGTGCGCAGTATATAGTAGGAGGACAGTGCAGAATTTTGCTGACCACCAGTATATATATAGCAGTACGGTACAGTAGTCCATTGCTCTACCTCTGTGTCGTCAAGTATACTATCCATATCTGTGCAGCATTGTAGTTATGCACAGTATATAGTAGGAGAACAGTGCAGAATTTTGCTGACCACCAGTATATATATAGCAGTACGGTACAGTAGTCCATTGCTCTACCTCTGTGTCGTCAAGTATACTATCCATATCTGTGCTGCATTGTAGTTGTGCGCAGTATATAGTAGGAGGACAGTGCAGAATTTTGCTGACCACCAGTATATATATAGCAGTACGGTACAGTAGTCCATTGCTCTACCTCTGTGTCGTAAAGTATACTATCCATATCTGTGCTGCATTGTAGTTGTGCGCAGTATATAGTAGGAGGACAGTGCAGAATTTTGCTGACCACCAGTATATATATAGCAGTATGGTACAGTAGGCCATTGCTCTACCTCTGTGTCGTCAAGTATACTATCCATATCTGTGCTGCATTGTAGTTGTGCGCAGTATATAGTAGGAGGACAGTGCAGAATTTTGCTGACCACCAGTATATATATTGCAGTACGTTACAGTAGGCCATTGCTCTACCTCTGTGTCGTCAAGTATACTATCCATATCTGTGCTGCATTGTAGTTGTGCGCAGTATATAGTAGGAGGACAGTGCAGAATTTTGCTGACCACCAGTATATATATAGCAGTACGGTACAGTAGTCCATTGCTCTACCTCTGTGTCGTCAAGTATACTATCCATATCTGTGCTGCATTGTAGTTGTGCGCAGTATATAGTAGGAGGACAGTGCAGAATTTTGCTGACCACCAGTATATATATAGCAGTACGGTACAGTAGGCCATTGCTCTACCTCTGTGTCGTCAAGTATACTATCCATATCTGTGCTGCATTGTAGTTGTGTGCAGTATATAGTAGGAGGACAGTGCAGAATTTTGCTGACCACCAGTATATATATAGCAGTACGGTACAGTAGTCCATTGCTCTACCTCTGTGTCGTCAAGTATACTATCCATATCTGTTCTGCATTGTAGTTGTGCGCAATATATAGTAGGAGGACAGTGCAGAATTTTGTTGACCACCAGTATATATATATAGCAGTACGGTACAGTAGTCCATTGCTCTACCTCTGTGTCGTCAAGTATACTATCCATATCTGTGCTGCATTGTAGTTGTGCGCAGTATACAGTAGGAGGACAGTGCAGAATTTAGCTGACCACCAGTATATATATAGCAGTACGGTACAGTAGGCCATTGCTATTGATATATTACTGGCATATAATTTCACACATTAAAAGATGGAGAACAAAAATGTGGAGGGTAAAATAGGGAAAGATCAAGATCCACTTCTACCTCGTGCTGAAGCTGCTGCCACTAGTCATGGCCGAGACAATGAAATGCCATCAACGTCGTCTGCCAAGGCCTATGCCCAATGTCATAGTAGAGAGCATGTAAAATCCAAAAAACAAAAGTTCAGTAAAATAACCCAAAAATCAAAATTAAAAGCGTCTGATGAGAAGCGTAAACTTGCCAATATGCCATTTACGACACGGAGTGGCAAGGAACGGCTGAGGCCCTGTCCTATGTTCATGGCTAGTGGTTCAGCTTCACATGAGGATGGAAGCACTCATCCTCCCGCTAGAAAAATGAAAAGACTTAAGCTGGCAAAAGCACAGCAAAGCACTGTACGTTCTTCTAAATCACAAATCCCCAAGGAGAGTCCAATTGTGTCGGTTGCGATGCCTGACCTTCCCAACACTGGACGGGAAGAGGTGGCGCCTTCCACCATTTGCACGCCCCCTGCAAGTGCTGGAAGGAGCACCCGCAGTCCAGTTCCTGATAGTCAAATTGAAGATGTCACTGTTGAAGTACACCAGGATGAGGATATGAGTGTTGCTGGCGCTGAGGAGGAAATTGACAAGGAGGATTCTGATGGTGAGGTGGTTTGTTTAAGTCAGGCACCCGGGAAGACCCCAGTTGTCTGGTCAAATTACAAAAAAAATCACCTCTTCGGTGTGAAATTATTTTAACAGAAATGCGGACAACAGGTGTCAAGCCGTGTGTTGCCTTTGTCATGCTGTAATAAGTAGGGGTAAGGACGTTAACCACCTAGGAACATCCTCCCTTATACGTCACCTGGAGCGCATTCATGAGAAGTCATTGACAAGTTCAAAAACTTTGGGTGACAGCGGAAGCAGTCCACTGACAACTCAATCCCTTCCTCTTGTACCCAAGCTCCTGCAAACCACACCACCAGCTCCCTCAGTGTCAATTTCCTCCTTAGACAGGAACGCCAATAGTCCTGCAGGTCATGTCACTGAAATGATGGGTTTGTTATAGTGTGCATGTCCTGTTTATACAACATGTGGGTGGGAGGGCCCAAGGACAATTCCATCTTGCACCTCTTTTTTTTATTTATTTATCTCTGCATCATGTGCTGTTTGGGGACTATTTTTTTAAGTGCCATCCTGTCTGACACTGCAGTGCCACTCCTAGATGGGCCAGGTGTTTGGGCCGGCCACTTGGGTTGCTTAGCTTAGCCATCCAGCGACCTTGGTGCACCTCTTTTTTTCTTTGCATCATGTGCTGTTTGGGGTAAAAAATTTTAAGTGCCATCCTGTCTGACACTGCAGTGCCACTCAGTGGCGGATCCAGGGGGGGGGGGACATGCGGGCCCGTGCCCCCCCTGTCATGTCTGGCACTTAAAAAAAAAAAAGCAGTCCCTTGAAAAAAGAAGCGGCGGCGCAGTTCACTGGCGCCCGCCGCGATGAAGGGCCCAGTGGCAGCGGCAGCAGTAATGAGTCAGAGTGACTCATTACAGTACGCTGCAGGCAGCCGGCTGTAGTAAAGCCGGAAGTCTCTGAGGAGAGGGGAGGCTTTCCACTTCTCTCTCCTCCCCTCCTCCACGGTCCAGCCACAAGCGACATGCTGCTTGGCTCGGCCCGCACATGAATCAGGCAGGCGACTCAGCAGCACCCGGACTTGGTGGGGCAGCAGCAGCCCTCATGGGCATAAGGTCAGTGAGAGGGCTTCAGGACAGGGAAGTGGGTAGCACTGACTATCTTCTCTGGTGCAGCCACATAAATAGATTCATATATGTATATATGTATGTGTATACGTATATATATATATATATATATATATATATATATATACACACACACACACACATACACATACTGTTTGTTTGTGTGAGTGTATATATATATATATATATATATATATATATATATACATACTGTATATACACACATACTGTGTGTGTGTGTGTGTGTGTGTGTGTGTGTGTGTGTGTGTGTGTGTGTGTGTGTGTGTGTGTATGCACTTGTGCTTTATTGATTTTTAGATAGGATATATTAGGCTGTTTTTCTGGGTTCAGTAGCCCCTGCCTCCCCCACCCCCCCTTCTCTCTCTCTCTCTCTCTCTCTCTCTCCCCCTCTCTCCCCCCCCCCCCTCTCGCTTTCTCGTTCCCTCTCCTCTCAGTTATTGTGTTAAGCTTCCATGTTTTCTTCTGTCTGTTTCCCCAGCGATACTTTCCCTTCATGTCTCTGTAAACTTCACTACAAATGTCTCACTACTCCCTCCTACTCCTACAGAGACCTTAGGTACCCACTGCCTCTCCCTGTCCCCCTCTCCTTGTTACCCACTGCCACCTCCCTCTGGCATCACCCACTTTTTCCTCGTCACCCTTTCCTCGATGTTACCCACACTGCCTCTCACTGTCACCCTCTCTCTGTCACCCACGGCCTCTCCGTCTCCCACTATGTCTCCTTCACCGACTACCTCACCCTCTTCCTCTCCCCTGCGTCACTATAAACCCATCACCCTCTCTCTCATGTTACCCTCTGCCTCTCCAAAGTGTCACTCTCTTCCCGTCTTATGAATATGACATTCCCTTTGAGGCCATGACCCTTGTTGCTAGGTCATGCCCTTTTTGTGAGGCCACGCGCACCTTCATGGGACCGCACGCCAAAGGCGTGTATAAGGTGCCCCCCCTGTCATTTTTTCCTGGATCCGCCCCTGGTGCCACTCCTAGATGGGCCAGGTGTTTGTGCCGGCCACTTGGGTCGCTTAGCTTAGCTATCCAGCGACCTTGGTGCACCTCTTTTTTTCTTTGCATCATGTGCTGTTTGGGGTCAATTTTTTTAAGTGCCATCCTGTCTGACACCGCAGTGCCACTCCTAGATGGGCCAGGTGTTTGTGCCGGCCACTTGGGTCGCTTAGCTTAGCCATCCAGCGACCTTGATGCACCTCTTTTTTTGTTTGCATCATGTGCTGTTTAGGGTCAATTTTTTTAAGTGCCATCCTGTCTGACACTGCAGTGCCACTCCTAGATGGGCCAGGTGTTTGTGCCGGCCACTTGGATCGCTTAGCTTAGTCATCCAGCGACCTCTGTGCAAATTTTAGGACTAAAAATAATATTGTGAGGTGTGAGGTGTTCAGAATAGACTGGAAATTAGTGATGAGCGGGTTCGGTTTCTCGGAAACCGAACCCCCCCGAACTTCACCCTTTTTACACGGGTCCGAGGCAGGTTCGAACCTTCCCGCCTTGCTCGGCTAACCCGAGCGCGCCCGAACGTCATCATCCAGCTGTCGGATTCTCGCGAGATTCGGATTCTATATAAGCAGCCGTGCGCCTCCGCCATTTTCACTCGTGCATTGGAGATAATAGGGAGAGGACGTGGCTGGCGTCCTCTCCATTTATTGTTGAAGTTGATTGGTTTATTGCTTAATTGTGGGGAGGACTGGGGAGCAGCTGTTAGGAGGAGTACAGTGCAGAGTTTTGCTGATAAGTGACCACCAGTTTTTATCCGTTCTCTGCCTGAAAAAAATGCTCCATACCATATCTGTGCTCAGTGTGCTGCATAATATATCTGTGCTGAGTGCTCACACTGCTTAATTGTGGGGACTGGGGAGCAGCTATAGCAGGAGTACAGTGCAGAGTTTTGCTGACAGTGACCACCAGCATACGTTGTCTGTCTGAAAAACACTCCATATCTGTGCTCAGTGTGCTGCTTTATTGTGGAGACTGGGGACCACCAGTATAATTAATATTATATAGGAGGAGTACAGTGCAGAGTGCACTGCTGTACCTACCTCTGTGTCGTCATCCATTAAGTATACTATCCATCTACATCATATTTGCCTACCTGACCCTCTCCATGAGGGAGAAAATGCTCTGTTCCTGGACTTACCTGGTAATGTATGATTGCCATCACCTGTGGTGAAACGCCTTTCTTATCAATTAACTAGCTCGCCACAGGTGATGGCAATCATACATTACCAGGTAAGTCCAGTAACAGAGCATTTTCTCCCTCATGGAGAGGGTCAGGTAGGCAAGTATGATCTACATTCTATACCTGTGGTGCATTTTAGTTTTGCAGTTTGCTGACAGTGTCCACCATTATACTATATATAGCAGTACGGTAGGCCACTGCTGTACCTACCTCTGTGTCGTCATCCATTAAGTATACTATCTATCTAAAGTATACTATCCATCTACATTCTATACCTGTGGTGCATTTTAGTTTTGCAGTTTGCTGACACAGTGACCACCAGTATACTATATATAGCAGTACGGTAGGCCACTGCTGTACCTACCTCTGTGTCGTCATCCATTAAGTATACTATCCAATATCCATCTACATTCTATACCTGTGGTGCATTTTAGTTTTGCAGTTTGCTGACACAGTGTCCACCAGTATACTATATATAGCAGTACGGTAGGCCACTGCTGTACCTACCTCTGTGTCATCATCCATTAAGTATACTATCCAATATCCATCTACATTCTATACCTGTGGTGCATTTTAGTTTTGCAGTTTGCTGACACAGTGTCCACCAGTATACTATATATAGCAGTACGGTAGGCCACTGCTGTACCTACCTCTGTGTCGTCATCCATTAAGTATACTATCCATCTACATTCTATACCTGTAGTGCATTTTAGTTTTGCAGTTTGCTGACACAGTGACCACCAGTATACTATATATAGCAGTACGGTAGGCCACTGCTGTATCTACCTCTGTGTCATCATCCATTAAGTATACTATCCATCTACATTCTATACCTGTGGTGCATTTTAGTTTTGCAGTTTGCTGACACAGTGACCACCAGTATACTATATATAGCAGTACGGTAGGCCACTGCTGTACCTACCTCTGTGTCGTCATCCATTAAGTATACTATCCAATATCCATCTACATTCTATACCTGTGGTGCATTTTAGTTTTGCAGTTTGCTGACACAGTGACCACCAGTATACTATATATAGCAGTACGGTAGGCCACTGCTGTACCTACCTCTGTGTCGTCATCCATTAAGTATACTATCCAATATCCATCTACATTCTATACCTGTGGTGCATTTTAGTTTTGCAGTTTGCTGACACAGTGTCCACCAGTATACTATATATAGCAGTACGGTAGGCCACTACTGTACCTACCTCTGTGTCGTCATCCATTAAGTATACTATCCATCTACATTCTATACCTGTGGTGCATTTTAGTTTTGCAGTTTGCTGACACAGTGACCACCAGTATACTATATATAGCAGTACGGTAGGCCACTGCTGTACCTACCTCTGTGTCGTCATCCATTAAGTATACTATCCAATATCCATCTACATTCTATACCTGTGGTGCATTTTAGTTTTGCAGTTTGCTGACACAGTGACCACCAGTATACTATATATAGCAGTACGGTAGGCCACTGCTGTACCTACCTCTGTGTCGTCATCCATTAAGTATACTATCCATCTACATTCTATACCTGTGGTGCATTTCAGTTGTGAGCAGTAAATATAGTAGTAGGCCATTGCTATTGATACTGGCATATAATTCCACACATTAAAAAATGGAGAACAAAAATGTGGAGGTTAAAATAGGGAAAGATCAAGATCCATTTCCACCTCGTGCTGAAGCTGCTGCCACTAGTCATGGCCGAGACGATGAAATGCCATCAACGTCGTCTGCCAAGGCCGATGCCCAATGTCATAGTAGAGAGCATGTAAAATCCAAAACACAAAAGTTCAGTAAAATTACCCAAAAATCAAAATTAAAAGCATCTGAGGGGAAGCGTAAACTTGCCAATATGCCATTTACGACACGGAGTGGCAAGGAACGGCTGAGGCCCTGGCCTATGTTCATGGCTAGTGGTTCAGCTTCACATGAGGATGGAAGCACTCATCCTCTCGCTAGAAAAAAGAAAAGACTTAAGCTGGCAAAAGCACAGCAAAGAACTGTGCGTTCTTCTAAATCACAAATCCCCAAGGAGAGTCCAATTGTGTCGGTTGCGATGCCTGACCTTCCCAACACTGGACGGGAAGAGCTTGCGCCTTCCACCATTTGCACGCCCCCTGCAAGTGCTGGAAGGAGCACCCGCAGTCCAGTTCCTGATAGTCAAATTGAAGATGTCACTGTTGAAGTACACCAGGATGAGGATATGGGTGTTGCTGGGGAGGAAATTGACAAGGAGGATTCTGATGGTGAGGTAGTTTGTTTAAGTCAGGCACCCGGGGAGACACCTGTTGTCCGTGGGAGGAATATGGCCATTGACATGCCTGGTCAAAATACAAAAAAAATCAGCTCTTCGATGTGGAATTATTTCAACACAAATGCGGACAACAGGTGTCAAGCCGTGTGTTGCCTTTGTCAAGCTGTAATAAGTAGGGGTAAGGACGTTAACCACCTCGGAACATCCTCCCTTTTACGTCACCTGCAGCACATTCATCATAAGTCAGTGACAAGTTCAAAAACTTTGGGTGACAGCGGAAGCAGTCCACTGACCACTAAATCCCTTCCTCTTGTAACCAAGCTTCTGCAAACCACACCACCAACTCCCTCAGTGTCAATTTCCTCCTTACCCAGGAAAGCCAATAGTCCTGCAGGCCATGTCACTGTCAAGTCTGACGAGTCCTCTCCTGCCTGGGATTCCTCTGATGCATCCTTGAGTGTAACGCCTACTGCTGCTGGCGCTGCTGTTGTTGCTGCTGGGAGTCGATCGTCATCCAAGAGGGGAAGTCGGAAGACCACTTGTATTACTTCCAGTAAGCAATTGACTGTCCAACAGTCCTTTGCGAGGAAGATGAAATATCACAGCAGTCATCCTGCTGCAAAGCAGATAACTCAGGCCTTGGCAGCCTGGGCGGTGAGAAACGTGGTTCCGGTATCCATCGTTAATTCAGAGGCAACTATAGACTTGATTGAGGTACTGTGTCCCCGGTACCAAATACCATCTAGGTTCCATTTCTCTAGGCAGGCGATACCGAAAATGTACACAGACCTCAGAAAAAGACTCACCAGTGTCCTAAAAAATGCAGTTGTACCCAATGTCCACTTAACCACGGACATGTGGACAAGTGGAGCAGGGCAGACTCAGGACTATATGACTGTGACAGCCCACTGGGTAGATGTATTGCCTCCCGCAACAAAAACAGCAGCGGCGGCACCAGTAGCAGCATCTCGCAAACGCCAACTCGTTCCTAGGCAGGCTACGCTTTGTATCACCGCTTTCCAGAATAGGCACACAGCTGACAACCTCTTACGGCAACTGAGGAAGATCATCGCAGAATGGCTTACCCCAATTGGACTCTCCTGGGGATTTGTGACATCGGACAACGCCAGCAATATTGTGCGTGCATTACATCTGGGCAAATTCCAGCACGTCCCATGTTTTGCACATACATTGAATTTGGTGGTGCAGAATTATTTAAAAAACGACAGGGGCGTGCAAGAGATGCTGTCGGTGGCCCGAAGAATTGCGGGCCACTTTTGGCATTCAGGCACCGCGTACAGAAGACTGGAGCACCACCAAACATTCCTGAACCTGCCCTGCCATCATCTGAAGCAAGAGGTGGTAACGAGGTGGAATTCAACCCTCTATATGCTTCAGAGGATGGAGGAGCAGCAAAAGGCCCTTCAAGCCTATACATCTGCCCACGATATAGGCAAAGGAGGGGGAATGCACCTGACTCAAGCGCAGTGGAGAATGATTTCAACGTTGTGCAAGGTCTGCAACCCTTTGAACTTGCCACACGTGAAGTCAGTTCAGATACTGCCAGCCTGAGTCAGGTCATTCCCCGCATCAGGCTTTTGCAGAAGAAGCTGGAGACATTGAAGGAGGAGCTAAAACAGAGCGATTCCGCTAGGCATGTGGGACTTGTGGATGGAGCCCTTAATTCGCTTAACCAGGATTCACGGGTGGTCAATCTGTTGAAATCAGAGCACTACATTTTGGCCACCGTGCTCGATCCTAGATTTAAAACCTACGTTGTATCTCTCTTTCCGGCAGACACAAGTCTGCTGGGGTTCAAAGACCTGCTGGTGAGAAAATTGCCAAGTCAAGCGGAACGTGACCCGTCAACATCTCCTCCTTCACATTCTCCCGCTACTGGGGGTGCGAGGAAAAGGCTAAGAATTCCGAGCCCACCCGCTGGCGGTGATGCAGGGCAGTCTGGAGCGAGTGCTGACATCTGGTCCGGACTGAAGGACCTGCCAATGATTACTGACATGTCGTCTACTGTCACTGCATATGATTCTCTCACCATGAAAAGAATGGTGGAGGATTATATGAGTGACCGCATCCAAGTAGGCACGTCAGACAGTCCGTACGTATACTGGCAGGAAAAAGAGGCAATTTGGAGGCCCTTGCACAAACTGGCTTTATTCTACCTAAGTTGCCCTCCCTCCAGTGTGTACTCCGAAAGAGTGCTTAGTGCAGCCGCTCACCTTGTCAGCAATCGGCGTACGAGGTTACTTCCAGAAAATGTGGAGAAAATGATGTTCATCAAAATGAATTATAATCAATTCCTCCGTGGAGACATTCACCAGCAGCAATTGCCTCCAGAAAGTACACGGGGACCTGAGATGGTGGATTCCAGTGGGGACGAATTAATAATCTGTGAGGAGGGGGATGTACACAGTGAAAGGGGTGAGGAATCGGAGGATGATGATGAGGTGGACATCTTGCCTCTGTAGAGCCAGTTTGTGCAAGGAGAGATTAATTGCTTCTTTTTCGGTGGGGGTCCAAACCAACCCGTCATTTCAGTCACAGTCGTGTGGCAGACCCTGTCACTGAAATGATGGGTTGGTTAAAGTGTGCATGTCCTGTTTATACAACATAAGGGTGGGTGGGAGGGCCCAAGGACAATTCCATCTTGCACCTCTTTTTTCTTTCATTTTTATTTGCGTCATGTGCTGTTTGGGGAGTGTTTTTTGGAAGGGCCATCCTGCGTGACACTGCAGTGCCACTCCTAGATGGGCCAGGTGTTTGTGTCGGCCACTAGGGTCGCTTATCTTACTCACACAGCTACCTCATTGCGCCTCTTTTTTTCTTTGCGTCATGTGCTGTTTGGGGAGTGTTTTTTGGAAGGGCCATCCTGCGTGACACTGCAGTGCCACTCCTAGATGGGCCAGGTGTTTGTGTCGGCCACTAGGGTCGCTTATCTTACTCACACAGCTACCTCATTGCGCCTCTTTTTTTCTTTGCGTCATGTGCTGTTTGGGGAGTGTTTTTTGGAAGGGCCATCCTGCGTGACACTGCAGTGCCACTCCTAGATGGGCCAGGTGTTTGTGTCGGCCACTAGGGTCGCTTATCTTACTCACACAGCTACCTCATTGCGCCTCTTTTTTTCTTTGCGTCATGTGCTGTTTGGGGAGTGTTTTTTGGAAGGGCCATCCTGCGTGACACTGCAGTGCCACTCCTAGATGGGCCAGGTGTTTGTGTCGGCCACTAGGGTCGCTTATCTTACTCACACAGCTACCTCATTGCGCCTCTTTTTTTCTTTGCGTCATGTGGTGGGGGCACAAACCAACCAGTCATTTCAGTCACAGTCGTGTGGCAGACCCTGTCGCTGAAATGATGGGTTCGTTAAAGTGTGCATGTCCTGTTTATACAACATAAGGGTGGGTGGGAGAGCCCAAGGACAATTCCATCTTGCACCTCTTTTTTCTTTCATTTTTCTTTGCATCATGTGCTGTTTGGGGACAATTTTTTGGAAGTGCCATCCTGTCTTGATTGACACTGCAGTGCCACTCCTAGATGGGCCAGGTGTTTGTGTCGGACACTTGTGTCGCTTAGCTTAGTCACACAGCCACCTTGGTGCGCCTCTTTTTTTCTTTGCATCATGTGCTGTTTGGGGACAATTTTTTGGAAGTGCCATCCTGTCTTGATTGACACTGCAGTGCCACTCCTAGATGGGCCAGGTGTTTGTGTCGGCCACTTGTGTCGCTTAGCTTAGTCAAACAGCCACCTTGGTGCGCCTCTTTTTTTCTTTGCATCATGTGCTGTTTGGGGACTATTTTTTGGAAGTGCCATCCTGTCTTGATTGACACTGCAGTGCCACTCCTAGATGGGCCAGGTGTTTGTGTCGGACACTTGTGTCGCTTAGCTTAGTCACACAGCCACCTTGGTGCGCCTCTTTTTTTCTTTGCATCATGTGCTGTTTGGGGACAATTTTTTGGAAGTGCCATCCTGTCTTGATTGACACTGCAGTGCCACTCCTAGATGGGCCAGGTGTTTGTGTCGGCCACTTGGGTCGCTTAGCTTAGTCATCCAGCGACCTTGGTGCAAATTGTAGGACTAAAAATAATATTGTGAGGTGTTCAGAATAGGGATGAGCGGGTTCGGTTCCTCGGAAACCGAACCCGCCCGAACTTCAGTTTTTTTTACACGGGTCCGAGCGACTCTGATCTTCCCGCCTTGCTCGGTTAACCCGAGCGCACCCGAACGTCATCATCCCGCTGTCGGATTCTCGCGAGGCTTGGATTCTATCGCGAGACTCGGATTCTATATAAGGAGCCGCGCGTCGCCGCCATTTTCACACGTGCATTGAGATTCATAGGGAGAGGACGTGGCTGGCGTCCTCTCCGTTTATAGAGAAGAGAGTGAGACAGTAGAGAGAGACACAGTAGTAATTATGGGGAGCATTAGGAGGAGTACTAGTTACTTGCTGAAGTGATAGATAGTGTGACTGTATATTATCTGACTTGTGGGGGAGACACTGACAGTGGGGAGCAGTTAGAGTCTGAGAGCAGGACTCAGGAGTACATATAACGTACAGTGCACACTTTTGCTGCCAGAGTGCCACACTGCCATTGTGACCACACTGACCACCAGTATAATATATATTGTGATTGTCTGCTTAGGAGTACTACTTGCAAGTTGCTGATAGTGTGACCAGTGACCTGACCACCAGTCACCACCAGTTTAATATGTATATATATATATATATATATAATTGTATATAATATATATATAATATTGTATACCACCTACCCGTGGTTTTTTTTTTTCTTTCTTCTTTATACATACTACTATAGTAGCTTACTGTAGCAGTCTGCGGTGCTGCTGAGCTGACTGTGTCCAGCAGGTCCGTCATCAGTCATTACATAATAAATATATATACCTGTCCGGCTGCAGTACTAGTGATATTATATATATATATATATTGATTTCATCTCATTATCATCCAGTCTATATTAGCAGCAGACACAGTATGGTAGTCCACGGCTGTAGCTACCTCTGTGTCGGCAGTCGCTCGTCCATCCATAATTGTATACCACCTACCCGTGGTTTTTTTTTTTCTTTCTTCTTTATACATACTACTATAGTAGCTTACTGTAGCAGTCTGCGGTGCTGCTGAGCTGACAGTGTCCAGCAGGTCCGTCATCAGTCATTACATAATAAATATATATACCTGTCCGGCTGCAGTACTAGTGATATTATATATATATATATATTGATTTCATCTCATTATCATCCAGTCTATATTAGCAGCAGACACAGTACGGTAGTCCACGGCTGTAGCTACCTCTGTGTCGGCAGTCGCTCGTCCATCCATAATTGTATACCACCTACCCGTGTTTTTTTTTTTTCTTTCTTCTTTATACATACTACTATAGTAGCTTACTGTAGCAGTCTGCGGTGCTGCTGTGCTGACAGTGTCCAGCAGGTCCGTCATCAGTCATTACATAATAAATATATATACCTGTCCGGCTGCAGTACTAGTGATATTATATATATATATATATATTAATTTCATCTCCTTATCATCCAGTCTATATTAGCAGCAGACACAGTACGGTAGTCCACGGCTGTAGCTACCTCTGTGTCGGCAGTCGCTGGTCCATCCATAATTGTATACCACCTACCCGTGGTTTTTTTTTTTTCTCTTTCTTCTTGATACATTTCAGTCACAGTCGTGTGGCAGACCCTGTCACTGAAATGATGGGTTGGTTAAAGTGTGCATGTCCTGTTTATACAACATAAGGGTGGGTGGGAGGGCCCAAGGACAATTCCATCTTGCACCTCTTTTTTCTTTCATTTTTATTTGCGTCATGTGCTGTTTGTTGAGTGTTTTTTGGAAGGGCCATCCTGCGTGACACTGCAGTGCCACTCCTAGATGGGCCAGGTGTTTGTGTCGGCCACTAGGGTCGCTTATCTTACTCACACAGCTACCTCATTGCGCCTCTTTTTTTCTTCTTTGCGTCATGTGCTGTTTGGGGAGTGTTTTTTGGAAGGGCCATCCTGCGTGACACTGCAGTGCCACTCCTAGATGGGCCAGGTGTTTGTGTCGGCCACTAGGGTCGCTTATCTTACTCACACAGCTAACTCATTGCGCCTCTTTTTTTCTTCTTTGCGTCATGTGCTGTTTGGGGAGTGTTTTTTGGAAGGGCCATCCTGCGTGACACTGCAGTGCCACTCCTAGATGGGCCAGGTGTTTGTGTCGGCCACTAGGGTCGCTTATCTTACTCACACAGCTACCTCATTGCGCCTCTTTTTTTCTTTGCATCATGTGCTGTTTGGGGAGTGTTTTTTGGAAGGGCCATCCTGCGTGACACTGCAGTGCCACTCCTAGATGGGCCAGGTGTTTGTGTCGGCCACTAGGGTCGCTTAGCTTAGTCATCCAGCGACCTCGGTGCAAATTTTAGGACTAAAAATAATATTGTGAGGTGTGAGGTATTCAGAATAGACTGAAAATGAGTGGAAATTATGGTTTTTGAGGTTAATAATACTTTGGGATCAAAATGACCCCCAAATTCTATGATTTAAGCTGTTTTTTAGGGTTTTTTGAAAAAAACACCCAAATCCAAAACACACTCGAATCCGACAAAAAAAATTCGGTGAGGTTTTGCCAAAATGCGGTCGAACCCAAAACACGGCCGCGGAACCGAACCCAAAACCAAAACACAAAACCCGAAAAATTTCAAGTGCACATCCCTAGTTCAGAATAGACTGGAAATGAGTGGAAATTATGGTAATTGAGGTTAATAATACTATGGGATCAAAATGACCCCCAAATTCTATGATTTAAGCTGTTTTTTAGGGGTTTTTGAAAAAAACACCCGAATCCAAAACACACCCAAATCCGAAAAAAAAATTTCGGTGAGGTTTTGCCAAAATGCGTCCGAATCCAAAACACGGCCGCGGAACCGAATCCAAAACCAAAACACAAAACCCGAAAAATGTCCGGTGCACATCACTAAATGAGTGGAAATTATGGTTATTGAGGTTAATAATACTATGGGATCAAAATTACCCCCAAATTCTATGATTTAAGCTGTTTTTGAGGGTTTAAAAAAAAAAAAAAAACACCCGAATCCAAAACACACCCGAATCCGACAAAAAATTTTCAGGGAGGTTTTGGCAAAACGCGTCCGAATCCAAAACACGGCTGCGGAACCGAATCCAAAACCAAAACACAAAACCCGAAAAATGTCCGGTGCACATCTCTAGTCCCTATGCAGTGGCGGATTTCCCACTAGGCACGTGAGGCACGGGCAATGGCCACCAATGTGCCTAGGAGTGGCCTGCCCCCCGAAATCCGCCCCTGTCCCTATGATGTTTTCCCCTTATTTTCCAATAGCAACGTAGGCTCAAAGGCTGGTTAATGATAGGGGGACCTCATTTTATTTTTATTTTTTACAGTTTACAACTTTTAAACCTTATTAATAAAATGAAGCCTGCAGACTTTAAGTATCTGTGTACAGGGTCATATCTAGAGAGGGGGAGGCCCGTGTGCAGGCTCCATCTGGGCCCTTGGGTCCATAGGGGTCCATAGCGTTGTCCCAGAGTCTAGAGCGCATGCGCAGATCTCCAGGAATATGGCAGGTCGGCCATTTTCACAGTGATTTTCCTACTATGCCGCCCCATTTTCCCAGTAATTTCTGAAGCGCTGCTGCTGCACCACTGGACTCCAGAGGAAAGTATTAAAAATAATGGGTGCAGGGTGTGCGGTGTGGGCCCCCCTGGACGGCACACACTGCCCCCATTATAAATACGCCAGTACCTGTGCAATTTCTCACAATCTGCCACACATTAACGGTAGAATCGTGTTGCATTTGATGTGGAACAGGTGCTTCAAAGCAGACATTACCAATTTACCTGTGGCTTTGAAATGGCAGTCAATACGATGTTTAGAAAATGCTGTATTGTTATATTGCTGGCAATGCCATCAGTTTTGAAATGAAGACAAAACAGACACTTGGTAGATATACCCTTTACTCACATACTTCCAACACAGCTTGGGACTTTATTTCACATTAAACATAAATAAGCTGAGCAGTCTTCATTACTAGGGGGGGTCATTCCGACCCGTTCACACACTTCAATTTCTCGCAGCCATGCGAACGGGTCTGAACTGCGCATACGCACAGGCGGCAATGCACAGACACGTCGGTCCCCGCCGCCGACCGTTGCCACGGAGGCGTGCCCAGCTGTTGAAGAGGATGGATCCTGACGTCAGCTCCAAGCCGGATCATCTCAGCGGGTGAGTAAGTCTTGAGCTGTGCAGAGACTGCACAAACTTTCTGTTTGTGCAGCTCTCTGCTCAAGTGATTGCAGCCCTGCACAGCCCTAACCCCCTCCCCTGTAGGCGGCGATTACCTGGTCGCAGCAGTGCTAAAAATAGCCTGCGTGCGACCAGGTCGGAATGACCCCCTACAGCTCCTGATAAACTTTACCCAACAATTACTCCTTGATTGTTGGGTAAAGATGTTAAAGGGACATAGAGCCAGCTATTCATGAGTAATCATGTGTGGTCACAGCACAACAAATTAACTCTATCACTGTGCCTAGCTTATCTTTCATGGTCTGTAATTGAAACATATAAGAAGTAGGGACAGCCAGTAGCATCATACAGTACTAAGTAGCATCGATAAGGCAAGTTAACAAAACGTACAAAGTACAACGATGGCAGCCCAAGGGTCTAGGGAGTAGGCAGGATTCCTGTAGCTGTGGATAATCCTTTATCCATGTTTGGATAAACCCTGACAAAAAGACCTATTAGATAGCTTGTAAGTCAGCTACTATAGTGATGTTACCAAGTTACACAATTACTTTCTCAGTTTTGCTTTACTCCCAACTCAGAACCAGCCGCCTTATGGCCCTCATTCCGAGTTGTTCGCTTGCTAGCTGCTTTTAGCAGCCGTGCAAATGCTAAGCCGCCGCCCTCTGGGAGTGTATCTTAGCTTAGCAGAAGTGCGAACGAAAGGATCGCAGAGCGGCTACAAAAAAAAATAATTCAGCTTCTGAGCAACTCCAGACCTACTCCTAGCTTGCGATCACTTCAGACTGTTTAGTTCCTGTTTTGACGTCACGAACACGCCCTGCGTTTGGCCAGCCACACCTGTGTTTCCCCAGGCACGCCTGCGTTTGTATCTGACACGCCTGCGTTTTTCCACACACTCCCCGAAAACGGTCAGTTACTGTACCTCCCAGAAACACCCACTTCCTGTCAATCACTCTGCGGCGAGCAGTGCGACTGAAAAGCGTCACTAGACCTTGTGTGAAACTACTTCGGCTGTTGTGAAAGTACGTCACGCGTGCGCATTGCGCCACATACGCATGCGCATTGCGCCGCATATGCATGCGCAGAAGTGCCGTTTTTTTGCCTGATCGCTGCGCAGCAACCGAAAACAGCTAGCGATCAACTCAGAATGACCACCCATGTGCGTGACACTTGTGAAAATATGTGAATATTACCCAGACATAGGCATTTCTATAATGGGTGCAGTGCACCCATATATTATAATTACTTGGCCATTTCCAAGTGATTTGTGCATGCACACTGGAGGTGTACCCAGGAACAAGGATTGGACGCCATGTTCCCGGAGACCTGCGCATGCGCAGTAGACTCTGGCATTATGCCAGAGTCTACTTGCTGCCGGAGAGGAGGGGGCCCCCGACGGAGGCTCACACGGGTCCCCTCCTCTCTTAAAACACAGAAGTAAAGTTACTGTAAAATACCCTGAACGTCTCTAGCTCCCACCTTTTATCCTCCCACCCAAGTTCCAGTATTATTATGTTGTACATTTTAAGTACTGTAATATGGAACAATGATGTAGAATGAATATTGCTGTACATAGCTATTTACTTTAGTACAGCCACCTTGTATTTAGACATTGATGCTTTACCTTTTCACGTGATTTACAAAGTTATGAAGACCGAATCTGGAGCGCGCATCATTAACAATACTGTGAGGACACACTGGACGATATTACAGATGATGTCGCTCAAAAGGATGTAAATGAGCGATAGCATTAAAAATATTGGCTAGTGTGTACCCAGCTTAAGAGGTGTTGCCTTAACCTCACCTTTCTGCACTATGTAATTTGGAGGTGTGCTCTACAGTGCATAACATTACCTGAACTAATTAGGTGTGTGCAGAACTTTTACTTTGTTAATGACAAGTGGTTTAAAAATGCCCTTAACTGTATTAATACAGGAATTGTCAGTTCCGTGTACTGCGACACATGCTAAGCTGGCCAACTAGCATCAAACCATCCCTACTATGAAGAGTTCGCTATTCTCTGCTCTGTAGTTATAGGAAACATCCCAGCTCATATTTAGGCCATACCTGGAGACAAAAAATATATACAGGTTGAGTATCCCATATCCAAATATTCCGAAATACGGAATATTCCGAAATACGGACTTTTTTGAGTGAGTGAGATAGTGAAACTTTTGTTTTCTGATGGCTCAATGTACACAAACTTTGTTTAATACACAAAGTTATTAAAAATATTGTATTAAATGTCCTTCAGGCTGTGTGTATAAGGTGTATCTGTAACATAAATGCATTCTGTGCTTAGACTTGGGTCCCATCACCATGATATCTCATTATGGAAGGCAATTATTCCAAAATACGGAAAAATCCGATATCCAAAATACCTCTGGTCCCAAGCATTTTGGATAAGGGAGACTCAACCTGTATTCCTAAAATATTTTCAATTAGCCTACAGTATATATATTTACTTGTGAAAATAAGTTGTCTTATCTGCTTCCTGGTAAAAAAGCAAGAGCTGACAAACAAGACATGGCAAACAAGTCAGAACGTTGACACTGCTATGTCAACAATCAGGATGTCAACATTGTTGAAATTTCAACATGTTCACAATGTTGACATCTAAAATGTTGATGTGAAATCTCCATAGGAGGGTTTGGTTGAGGGTTGTTAGAGTTAGGCACTAGGTGGAGCGTGGGCCGGAACTGCTGCACCTGTGACTGCCATAACTCTGTCACCAGTGACTTACTCAAGATTTATGCACTGCAGTAAGTGATGTCAAGAAAAATGCATTTCAATAGCAGTAATGTCCAGGAAGAGGCCTATCAATAGCAGTAATGTCCAGGGAGAGGCCAATCAATAGCAGTAATGTCCAGGAAGAGGCCTATCAGTTGCAGTAATGTCCAGGGAGAGGCCTATCAGTTGCAGTAATGTCCAGGAAGAGGCCTATCAGTTGCAGTAATGTCCAGGAAGAGGTCTATCAGTTGCAGTAATGTCCAGGGAGAGGCCTATCAGTTGCAGTAATGTCCAGGAAGAGGCCTATCAGTTGCAGTAATGTCCAGGGAGAGGCCTATCAGTTGCAGTAATGTCCAGGGAGAGGCCTATCAATAGCAGTGATGTCCAGGAAGAGGCCTATCAATAGCAGTAATGTCCAGGAAGAGGCCTATCATTTGCAGTAATGTCCAGGGAGAGGCCTATCAGTTGCAGTAATGTCCAGGAAGAGGCCTATCAATAGCAGTAATGTCCAGGAAGAGGCCTATCAATAGCAGTAATGTCCAGGAAGAGGCCTATCAGTTGCAGTAATGTCCAGGAAGAGGCCTATCAGTTGCAGTAATGTCCAGGGAGAGGCCTATCAGTTGCAGTAATGTCCAGGAAGAGGCCTATCAATAGCAGTAATGTCCAGGGAGAGGCCTATCAGTTGCAGTAATGTCCAGGAAGAGGCCTATCAATAGCAGTAATGTCCAGGAAGAGGCCTATCAATAGCAGTAATGTCCAGGGAGAGGCCTGTCAGTTGCAGTAATGTCCAGGAAGAGGCCTATCAGTTGCAGTAATGTCCAGGAAGAGGCCTATCAGTTGCAGTAATGTGCAGGGAGAGGCCTATCAGTTGCAGTAATGTCCAGGGAGAGGCCTATCAATAGCAGTAATGTCCAGGGAGAGGCCTATCAATAGCAGTAATGTCCAGGGAGAGGCCTATCAGTTGCAGTAATGTCCAGGGAGATGCCTATCAATAGCAGTAATGTCCAGGAAGAGGCCTATCAATAGCAGTAATGTCCAGGGAGAGGCCTATCAATAGCAGTAATGTCCAGGGAGAGGCCTGTCAGTTGCAGTAATGTCCAGGGAGAGGCCTATCAGTTGCAGTAATGTCCAGGGAGAGGCCTATCAGTTGCAGTAATGTCCAGGAAGAGGCCTATCAGTTGCAGTAATGTCCAGGGAGAGGCCTATCAGTTGCAGTAATGTCCAGGGAGAGGCCTATCAATAGCAGTAATGTCCAGGAAGAGGCCTATCAATAGCAGTAATGTCCAGGAAGAGGCCTATCAATAGCAGTAATGTCCAGGAAGAGGCCTATCAGTTGCAGTAATGTCCAGGAAGAGGCCTATCAATAGCAGTAATGTCCAGGAAGAGGCCTATCAATAGCAGTAATGTCCAGGAAGAGGCCTATCAGTTGCAGTAATGTCCAGGAAGAGGCCTATCAGTTGCAGTAATGTCCAGGAAGAGGCCTATCAGTTGCAGTAATGTCCAGGAAGAGGCCTATCAGTTGCAGTAATGTCCAGGAAGAGGCCTATCAATAGCAGTAATGTCCAGGGAGAGGCCTATCAGTTGCAGTAATGTCCAGGGAGAGGCCTATCAGTTGCAGTAATGTCCAGGAAGAGGCCTATCAATAGCAGTAATGTCCAGGGAGAGGCCTGTCAGTTGCAGTAATGTCCAGGAAGAGGCCTATCAGTTGCAGTAATGTCCAGGGAGAGGCCTATCAATAGCAGTAATGTCCAGGGAGAGGCCTATCAATAGCAGTAATGTCCAGGGAGAGGCCTATCAATAGCAGTAATGTCCAGGGAGAGGCCTATCAATAGCAGTAATGTCCAGGGAGAGGCCTATCAATAGCAGTAATGTCCAGGAAGAGGCCTATCAATAGCAGTAATGTCCACTAAGATCACTAGTAGAAATAACAGAAATATGCATATACCTAGGTAATTCAGTCAGAACATAGTTCTTCATCACTGCTTTCCATTTACATTAGGCCTGAGGAAGAGATGGACACAATTCATACACCAGCTACTGTATGACTTTGGACACAACTGCTGTGCGAAAATATGCTAATGCCTCAGGAGGCGTCTTGTGTGAATAGAAGACAGAGCATCAGATCATCTGCGTGAAAATCCGTCATCTCAGGTTACTCAGGATTGCCAGGATTTTGAACGCTTTTGGGACTAGTGAAGTTGTGTCCTATGACGCAGCCACTCACCTTGGCATGCTGAGACCAACACCCCCCCCCCTTTTCTGCAATGCTGGCCATCAATGCCCCTTCCCAGCACCCAAGTGGCCGCAGCATGTCAATCACTTGTGCAGTACAGATTCTGCACATGCGCACATCGATAAACATCAAATATATACATAAGCCATCAGGTCATACTTGCCTACCCTCCCGGAATGGCCGGGAGGCTCACGAAAATCGGGTGACCCTCCCGCCCCCCCGGAATGGTGGGCAAGCCTCCCGCTTTTCCCCTCGGCCGCCCGCAGCAGAGAACAAGCGGGCGGCCCGAGGGGGTCCGATGACGCGATTCGAGCTGAATCGCGTCATCGTAGCTCCGCCCCCCGCTATGCAGCGGCTCGTTTCTCGGCACAGCACAGCAGGGGGCGGAGTCACGATGACGCGACCCTGATGTTACACCCCCGGACCGCCCATCCTGCTGCCGGCCACGCCCCCGGACCGCCTATCCTGTGCCGGCCACGCCCCCATACACCTACAACGCTGCCTCCTCCCGGAGGAGGAGGCAGCAAAGTAGGTAACTATGCATCAGGTTTGTGTACATCTCTGAATTAGGCCCATTGTCCATCATTCATCTGACTGCAGTAGAGATGGACATTGTATAGGGAACATCAATAATCTTGGTCTGATTTCCTATTGATACAGCCAGTGTGATAAATCATCCAGATCATTAATTGGCCTTTTTGCCCTGTTTCCACTGTCAGAAAAATGTTCTGCAGTGCTCTGTTAAAGAATATGGTCTCCAGTGTGCATGCGCAAATTGTGATAATTTGATTTAAAAAAAAGATTGATTGACCCCCAATGATAATATCAGTTTCCAAGTAATGATCATGTATCAATCCAAATGATGGATCTGGGCTCTCCGATTGGTCTTCCATACTGCAGTGCTTTCTCAGTGTGAGGAAATGATGTTACATTACAACACTGACCTTTTTATTAGTCATCACTAGTGGCCAATTAGTAGCCATTGGGCATTTTTGCAACACTCTCAAAATTCTTTGCCCAGTATACCAAAGGACCACAGTAGCCCAGCTACTGTCAGCGATATCGGTTCATGTGTGGACCTAGTATACAGTACCATCACCATCATCAATACTCATCCTGCAAGCACTATCTCATGAATGCTTTATTCTTGGGGAAAAAAATATTTCAATGTTTAGATTTTTGAAATGTTTTCCTCATTTTGATAAATAGGGGTCATAGTTATGATCGGTGTGGATTGTTGGGTCGACAGTAACTAGGTCGACAGTCATTAGGTCGACCACTATTGGTCGACAG
This sequence comes from Pseudophryne corroboree, assembly GCF_028390025.1. Classification (NCBI taxonomy): domain Eukaryota; kingdom Metazoa; phylum Chordata; class Amphibia; order Anura; family Myobatrachidae; genus Pseudophryne; species Pseudophryne corroboree. The sequence goes on along the minus strand of NC_086444.1, from coordinate 610,963,818 downwards.
TGACTAGTTTGACACCTAAATAGGTCGACACGGTCATTAGGTCAACGTGGAAAGGTCTAAGCGGCTGTTGAGCGCTACTACTAGCCCGCCGGTACAGTGACGAGATCTTACTACGTACGCCAGCGGTGGAGCACATTGCTGCTACTATATGCCACAGGGACATCTCCAAAGAACTCTGCTGTAAATTGGACACTTCCTGCTGTCGGGTAATTATCACTACAGCGTATCCTCTGCACTGGGATGCCAGTTGCAGAAGGAAAGGAGAAACTGTGTTACCAATTTCCCACAGGCACCTGCTACTGGTGCAGTTTTGTTGCACTTTATTAACAGACCAGGCGGGTCTGTTTAGTGACTCCAACATACAGTGTTGCTATATATTTATAGTTAATTATTATATTCAGTGCGCTCTCTATCAGTGTGGCGGTAATATATGAATTGATTTTATCATCTGTGTATACAGGTTTAATTTTGTGTTTGTATTTGTGTTAAATGTTATTAAATTTATCATATAAATTAACAAGCAAGTTCCTATAAGTGTGTGAAGTCAAAGCAGACACCTATTTGTATTTACCAATCAGTACATCTAGCGCAATACACAATTTTTTTCTATTTTTGTTTCAAACGTGGAAAGGTTGACATGGGTGGTCGACATGGGTTCTTTTTGTGCCGTTTTCTTGTAAAATGACCGGGAACCCCAATTAATGCACCATGTCCGCTACCGCTGCACGCGGCACAGGTTACTATTCCCAATCGTAGTCCACGTGGATTGTAAAGAATGAAAATGTTCAAATAATGGGAAAAAAAGTTTAAAAACTCATGTCTACCTTTTCATGTGTCGACCTTTGCCATGTCGACCTAGTGACCATGTCGACCCAATGCAAGTCGACCAATAGTGGTCGACCTAATGAGTGTCAACCTACGTGATGTCGACCTAAAGACCGAATACCGTTATGATAGTAAAAGAAATGTAGCTGATTATATAACATATAGACTAGCAGCAAGATGACACTGCACACGATTTGTATTTGCACATTTAAATAAGGAAAAGGTGATAACAACTTGTGACCATGTTGAACACACATGTTTAGTAAATATGCCCATACTGTGCATTTTTGGGGGGGAACCCAAAAATTCTGGACACAAACTATTGGGCACAAGATCACAAGTGTAGTTATTATAATTACTATGACGAGTGAACGTGATTGTTATATTTGTAGAAGTCAGAGTGAATCAGTGACACTTTTGGAAGCCATTGTAGTGGTGCTGAAGTGGTGTAACACATGAAACGAATGTGGAAGGGAAAAGGACCAGCACTGTTGCTGTGCAAAGCACGGGCAGTAGCTAGAAGCCAAATGCATACACATGTATGACGTTTCAACTTTCAATGCGTACACATGTATGACGTTTCACTTGTAGAAGGCGCTGTGAATCGAGCTGTATATAAGATGCGGTTTCCTTTCTCTCCATCAGAGGGCGCTGAATACATATAGATAATATAGCGTAGATACTGCCCTACTGGTGCCTCCCTCCTTTCACATTCACACCAACACACATACACACTCAGGGCCAGACCAGGCTCTGCCGCCTGCACATCACCCCGAGCTGTTGCAGGAGCTTGCACCATGGAGTGAGTACAAGAGAACTCGCAATGTTACACCCTGCCCATTCCCTAATCACTTCTGCTTTCTGCATGCTGTCCATCCTGCACACCTCCTGTATCACTCACACTCTCCCTGCATCTCCCGCACCCACCTGCATGTCACAGTGCTCCTCTGCATCCCTTGCCTTCTGTCTGACCTGTCTCTCGCACACCTATCTGACCATCACACTCCCTCTGTCAGCTCCCACACTTGTTTTCTGCACATGATTTCTTGTATGTGTTATTCTTCACAGCGCATACATTAGTACAACTGAGTGCCTACATGGAAGCGTCACCTACCTTAAACACTGTCATGCTCCCATAGATTTCCTTTGCTTTTATCCCTACACATTTTCTCTATACTCCTACCCCTATCCAGCACACACCCTCCTCTGTCCCATGTGTATTCCTGTATAACCCCAGCCTTCCTTGTGCATTCTCCTGGCTGTACCTAGGCCCCTGTGCATCGCTGCCTGTGTCTCCTATCTGTGTGCACCACCCCCACCTCCCCATATCTCCCTGCATTTTTGAACCCTGTTCTGGTTTCTCAAATTCCTGATCTTCCTGTAATCACATCTACTCCCTGCATCCCTGCTGCTGCTGCCCAGTCACTCCTCCCTCTGATTGTCCTCTACATCCTCCTGCTGTTATTATGTCAATAGTTGTATCCATTTGCCAGTCCTGAAATTCCCTGCCTCCATCTTTCCCGGATACTACAGTACATCTCATGCAGTATGTTGCACTTATGGATATTATGTTGTGCTGTGCTGTTAGTGTCCTTGGTGTGAGATTTCTGCCAGTATACTGTAAATAGGGAGTCTCCCTCTGGTCCTAGGTTCCTGTCAATACATCTGCAGCGTATGCAGGTAGCTGAGATCTCTCTCATCCTTTTTTACCATCTGACTTTTTGCCACCTGTTGTCCTTGCTGATGTGTGATGCCTGCTGTCAGTACCTGTAACACCTGAAATCACACCTGGTCTGCTCTGTGGTTGGTGTCTAATGCAGAATAGAGAGCTGCAAGGTGCCCAGGAATACTGTAGCGAGACATCAGGCAGAAAGAGAGAGAGAGAGAGAGAGAGAGAGAGATGAAAGCATGCAGGGAGCAGTGGCTGTGGGGGAGAGAAGAAGGAGGGAGACATCATGAGTGTAGACAGAATGAGCAGGAAAGGGAACAGGGAGTGAGTGACCTCAGTACGGGAACAAGAGCCACATTCCAAAACAAGGTTCAAATTCCTAGCACAGCCAACAATTCACTTCCGAGCAAAATACTCCTCCAAGAAGCAATCAAATATCATAGTGCGCTCTAACAACATGAAGTGAAATATATCATGTTAACATAAGCTAGAAAATGCAGTAATAGCTTATGCTTGTCAAGTGGCACATTATCATGCAGAGCCATACAATAATGCATAGGGATTTAATAACCAACAAACAGAATTGTATAATAACATATTTCATGCTATAATAACAGCAATTTAATGGCACATAAATGCAATAATAAAAGTAGCCTACAGCGAAAGAAGTCAAAGCTTTTTCTGCTCAATTGATGTTTTATTATTAGAGTGGATATTTAACTTAGTTAAATTACTGCTTATCTCTACAAGAAAAAAAAACAGAATAATATTGTATATTCCAAAGTGTTCTGCCATTGGCTGCCTTTATACATGTATGCATTGTAGTCCAGGCGTTTATGTCATTCCTCCAATGGCAAAAAAATTATTCACATTTGACAATTGCCTGGGGGAAAATGGCAGCTTACAAATTGCAGCTGATAATCAGTTTTTTGGTTATAAATACTCTTGAATTCTAGCTCAATAAATGTCAGGCCAGGTTTGTCTTGCTCTTAAATTCTAGGTAATTGTATCTATCCTTCTGTGTAGTTGAGGTGTATGGCTAGCTGAACGTCAACCAATTGATGACTGCTGTGCTGCAGCAGCCAATCAGCAAGGTTTTTATTACCAGTAACAACACAAGACAAATTCTGTAATATTCACTAGTATTTTTAGTAATTTCATAATTCTTCCACACTGCATAACATAGAGGTAATCATATGTATTTATGGTGTAAAATCTAAATAACAGCATCCTAGGCTCCAGCACTAACAGTGTTGATGTTTGTGTGTATGAACGCTTAGGGGAGCCATTTATTACTAATCGCAGATCTTGGCGCAGTTTCAGTGCCCAAGATCGCATTGCAGGATGCAGTTACACTGGGCAGATATATGAAGCAGGACATGCAAGTACAGGGACTCAGAAAAAAAGTCCATCCCTTCGCACTGAGTGGCAGCCATTGACAGAGAGGGTTCCGGAGAAACCTCTCCTGATGATTTTTGCTATCTTTAGCACATGGGCTACAATGGGCTAATGCCATCTTCAGATGGCGGTACCTGTGGGGACCAATCTCCAGAATGCTTCCATGCCGGAGTTTGGTAAATCTGGCAGCATCGCATCCTCTATAGAAACCGATGGGAGGTTGTGGCTGCAGTTGGGAATGGAGGGATCACAGCAGGTATCTCCGATATCTGCTACAATCCCTCCTTCATACATTTAGGTGATACAAAATATTTGCGGTTACCCCCCAAAAATGGTTGTTTTGGGGGGAATAAGTTGCAAATATTTCTTGATAAATGGACCCCTTTAAAGAGCAATTAAAACCATTTGTGGACACTAATCTATATCAAAGCCATTACATTACTGAGCTAACAAATCTAACTGATGACTCCAGCACAGGGATTCTCAAAACCAGTCCTCAAGATACACTGATAATCCAGGTTGTAAGGATAGCCATACTTGAACACAGGTGACTTAATTAGTAGCTAAGTTATTTTTGTTTAACCATCTGTGCTCAAGCATGAATATCTCTAAAACCTGGACTGTTAGTGTGCCTTGAGGACTGTGGTTGGGAAGCACTTGTCCTTTAGAACCATGTTTCTCAAACCCAATCCTCATTGACCCCTAGCACTCTAGCAGTACATGTTTTCAGATCATGTAGCTGTAGCACTGGTATGTTAATTCACTAACACATAGGTTCTCAAACTCGGTCCTCAGGACCCCACACAGTGCATGTTTTGCAGGTCTCCTCACAGAATCGCAAGTGAAATAATTAACTCCACCTGCGGACCTTTTAAAATGTGTCAGTGAGTAATTAATACACCTGTGCACTTGCTGGGTTACCTGCAAAACATGCACTGTGTGGGGTCCTGAGGACTGAGTTTGAGAACCTATGCACTAACATAATAGATCTAGTTGAGGTATTAATTATTCCTGAGTATACCTTGAAAACAAGCAATGTTAGGGTTCCATGAGGTCCGAGTTAGAGAAACACTGACTTAGAATGGTAGAACTGTAGAGTATATGTGATTGCTACATAATTTCCTTGAAAGCAGAAATGCTCTATACAGGCTGCAGATTGGTGGTGATACTTGGGCATTCACAATTGTGTCCCAACATGTAAAACATGCTTTATCATTTTATCTTTTTGTCCTAATCCTGGCACCACTTTATACTATGTGTTAAGGTGCATACACACTTGCCGAGAAAGTAAACAACATCGCTTATTTTCACCCTTCCTGAGCGACGTCGTTTACCTTCTCGGCAAGTGTGTATGCTGCTGACGACGAGCGATGCGCCGCCCCGTGGGTCGTTAACGACCCTTGCTGTCAGCTATGCATGCAGCTCAATTTGGACTGCTGTCCGAGAGCTGCCTGCACGGCCCAGCCGCGACGTCACTGAGCAATATGGTCGTCCTGTCGCTCAGTATGTATGCACTGACGCCGACCGTCCGGCCCGGGAGGGGGAAAGACTAGGTGACGTCGCTCATAGAACACATTGCCTAGTGTGTACCCACCTTTAAGGTGGGTACACACTAATAGATATATCTGCAGATCAATTGATCTGCAGATATATCTATGTACGGATCGGGCAGTGTGCTGTGCATACACACTGCCCGATCCGTCGGGGGACTGACGTCATGAACTGGGCGGGCGCCCGCCCGCCCAGTTCACCTGTCAATCACCGCCGGCCGCCGCAGCATGTGTACGGGCGGTCGGACGACCGCCCCGTACACACACAGCGACGCGCCAATATATCGGTAGATATATTGGCCGTCGGCTGTGCTGCGCGGCCGACGCGATACGTCTGTGAACGACGGAGTTCAAGAGAACGGCCGATATATCGACCAGTGTGTACGGTTTTTGAGTGAAGGATACGAAATGAAGCATTACTTGTAAACAAAGCTGTAGTGGAGACTCTTGGCAAAATGAATCACAGTATTTGACCTTTTTGCTGCATATACGAACATTTGAATTTGTATTTTAAATAGCTTTTAAGAGGATCTTTGATTACGGATGTCAGCTTGAGTTTAAAGGATGGCACTCATCAAATGTATTCTTTATTTTGTGTACGTTGAAAAAATTGCTAATTTATTAAAAATAGATAGTTTTGATTGTATTAATGGTGTAATTACTATGCACCTCCTCTTTAGATGGTTGCTATGGAGAGCTTCTAGTCAGTGATGAACTATCGTCATAGACAGCAGTACAATGCCAAAACAAACCTGCAGGCTATTAAAAGATACAATCTAACATACTGAAAAATGAGACACTATAACAAAAAATAAGTAGTTTCAACCTTTTGTATTATATTTATTCATTTAGTATTATTTTTTTTATTGTGTTAATTTTACACAGCATGACAAATTATAACTTGCCATTAATTCTCAATTAGAGCAGAACATCAATCTCTATTGCTCAGATAACAACCCTCTCCCCTTAGCAATAGAACCATAGCTTGCCCACTTAGCTAGGGTTCCGCACTAGAGAGAGTCTCAGGGAAAGCACTCCAATTACTACCCAGAAGTTATGCTTTCATTCTTTTCCAACATCCATATAGCAAGATAATACAGGAGATATATTATTTGTCCTCTCCTCAGTACATGGATCTGGTGCATTTTCTTGGAGGGGGAGGCTCTTATCAAACTGTAGTATCAGCACTAGGTCATGACACTAATGCCATTCTGCTGGATGGGTGATTGAGGAAGATAAGTTAATCACAGAGACAACTTTTACTTTAGAAGGCACTGAGGAAGATACAGCAGTTCCTGGCAATTGCATAGAACAGAAACTAGATGCAGAAGATATCCCAAAGTAACAGGTATAATATATATTACAGGGGGGTACTCACGGAGCCATATTCATCGCTATCGCTGATGCTAGATTGGCCTGCCGTGCAGGATTCTAGCAGGTCGCTCATTTCACCCGCTTTACTGTTCCTTATGATATCAATGCATGGTTAATGGCACGGGATCCGGTCTGAAGATCGACAGTGTCTAGGTCGACAATGTTTAGGTCGACCACTATAGGTCGACAGTCACTAGGTCGACATGGATGGAAGGTCGACAGGGTTTCTAGGTCGACATGTGCTAGGTCGACAGGTCTAAAGGTCGACATGAGTTTTTCACATTTTTTATTTTTTCTTGGATTTTTTCATACTTAACGATCCACGTGGACTACGATTGGAACGGTAAAGTGTGCCGAGCGAAGCGGTAGCGGAGCGAAGGCACCATGCCCGAAGCATGGCGAGCGAAGCGGTGCACTAATTTGGGATCCCGGTCACTTTACGAAGAAAACGACACAAAAAAAAAAATCCTCATGTCGACGGCTTTGTCAAATGTTTTTTTTATGCTTAAGATCAAAAGTCACGGACCTGAGATGGATATACTTGCTAAATGTTCTCTGATATTTATATTTTCCGTAGCTGTCATGGAAATCAGCATGTTCTGCGTGATATGCTTTGCCTAACACAGTTTTATGTCTTCAACTTTTTCACATATTTAAGTGAATGTAATTTAAAATATCACTTATGAATTCTATTACTCTACTAGGCCCTACACACTGATCGATCTCACTGAAAGATATGAACAATCTCGTTCATGAATGAACGAGATATCGTTCATATCCTTCAGTGTGGAGGCCCAAGCGATGAACGATGCGCGGCCCCGTGCTCATTCTTTGCTGTGCATGCAGGCCAATATGGACGATCTCGTCCATATTTGCCTGCACTTCAATGGAGCCGGGTGACAGAGGGATTGAAGAAACTTCACTCCCCCCGTCACTGTCCCCCCGCCGCCGGGTCGCCCGTCGGCCGTATCCGCCGTCGGGCAGCTCGGCGGCGGATCTTTTAATGTGTAGGGCCCTTACCTCTGATCTTAGAAGAGGGTATGTCCTCTATGCACCAAGTGAAGTCCTGTAAAATAGCCATTAACTGTCAGGTTATACTAAGGGCTGGCTGGCAAGTTCACCCTTGGGGGGCAGACACAAGCAAGATGCCCTGGTTTATCTACCAGCAGACTGTGAGGGACAACAGGAGTGGTTTGTCAAATATGGATGTGATTTCATGTGGCTTTTTTTGTTAAAGGGCTGTAAACAAATACAACACATACCAGTCCCATCAGACAAAGCAGAGACTATTCTAGTGACCTCTGTTCAATTCATAGCATAACAGTGAACTATGGGGGTAATTCCAAGTTGATCGCAGCAGGATTTGATAGCATTTGGGCAAAACCATGTGCACTGCAGGGGAGGCAGATTTAACATGTGCAGAGAGAGTTAGATTTGGGTGGCGTGTGTTCAATCTGCAATCTAATTTGCAGTGTAAAAATAAAGCAGCCAGTATTACCCTGCACAGAAATAAAATAACCCACCCAAATCTAACTCTTTCTGCACATGTTATATCTGCCTCCCCTGCAGTGCACATGGTTTTGCACAACTGCTAAAAAATTTCCTGCTGCGATCAACTTGGAATTACCCCCTATGGGGGAAATTCAGACCTGATCGCTCGCTAGTGTTTTTTGCAGCGCTGCGATCAGGTCAGAACTGTGCAATGTGTATGCACCACAATGCGCAGGCGCGTCGCACAGGTACAAAGCGGATTGTTGCTGTGTGATGGGTTTTACGAAGAATCCATTCGCACAACCGATCGCAAGGAGATTGACAGGAAGAGGGCATTTGTGGGTGGCAACTGACCGTTTTCTGGGAGTGGTTGGAAAAACGCAGGCGTGTCCAGTCGTTTGCAGGGCGGGTGTCTGACGTCAATACCGGTCCTGAACTGTCTGAAGTGATCAGAGCGGCTGAGTAAGTCCTGGGCTATTCAGAAACTGCACAAAGTTTATTTGTACTGCTCAGCTGCACATGCATTTGCACACCTGCACAGCTAAAATACACTTCCCTGTAGGCAGTGACTATCTGATCGCAGCAATGCAAAAAACTGCTAGCGAGCGATCAGGTCTGAATTACCCCCATGGACCTAATTCATGTTTGTACGCAGATGCAATTGCGAATTTGTAGGCTAAAGAGCCGCTAATGTTAGCAAGTGAAGCTGCCGCCCAGAAATGAAAAGAGACGCCCACCGTAGCCATCACAATTTCATTTGCTATTGTGTACACATTCGCAGCCTATATGCAAAAACAAGGAACATCGAGGTTAAGGGTAAACCTATGGTTTTGCACGTATGAGGTCACAGCTGAGGGCAGATACATGCTCCAAAAATGGCCATGACGCCTCTGCATTTTTCCAACCACTCCCCGTTAACACCTCTAAACAGTCACTTCCTATCAGTCACTTCTCCATGAAACCTCATTGTAACAAGATATTGACGCATGTGCATTACGATCGCTGCACATGCACAGTCTGCTGATAATCGTTCCATTGCGTGAACATCGCCCACTGCGTACAAACATGAATATAGGCCCTATATCCAATAGTGCATTCTAGTGATCAATGGGCCTAATTCAGACCTGATCGTAGATGTGCTAAATTTAGCACATCTATGATCAGCTTCCCTGACATACAGGGGGACGCCCAGCACAGGGCTAGTCCGCTCCGCATGTCAGGCCCTACCCCACCGCACAAGTACAAAAGCATCGCACAGCGGCGATGCTTTTGTACTTGAAGAGTAGCTCCCTACTAGCGCAGCTCCTGGCTGGGAGCTACTCGTCGCTGTGTGTGATGTCACGCAGCCGCCGTGGTCTGCCCCCTCCCCCCCCCCCCCCGCATGGTCCGGGCACGTCTGCCTCCTACTGCCCAGCAACCGCCTCTGCGTGTCAATCAGGTAGAGGCGATCGCAGGACTGAGATCGCCGTCGGCTGTCTGGCATGCGCCGGTGCACTGCGGCGCTGGAACATGAACAGTTCAGACCTGATCGGCAGCAATGGTCAGGTCTGAATTAGGCCCCATATACAGTATAATACAGTGTTGGAAACTTTCTAGTGATCAAAATACAATACAGGATGCATTCTAGTGACTAATATACATACAAAGAGCCAGGAGAGTTAATTCCCAAGATGGGTCCCTTCTTCTGAGCACCACTCCACATACTACCATGTGCTGTCAAGAGGGTACCCCTTCCTCAGTGGTGCCATATTCCCAGTGATATTCAGGAAGGTTGTGCATACACACAAAATAGAAAAGGTTCTGGCACAGTGCTTTCTGTATGCTGTGCCATATTTTTGGAGATGTCACTGGGAGGATGCCCCAGTGGAGGAGGGAGATTCTCTTGCTGGCACCAGGTATGTGTACTCTGGGTGCAGGGAATGCGGTGTGGGTCTCCCCTGGACCCAGAAGCCCGTGTGCACCGCAGACCCTGCACCAGTTGTAAATATGCTTATGCAAGGAGCATTCTATTGACCACCTTTCAAAGCAGGGAGCATTCTAGTGACCCATATCAATACAGGGAACATTTTAGCGAACAATGGGCCTGATTCGGATTTGTATGCAAACCCGATGGTCTACGTACAAATCCAAAAGTGTGGGAACTGCTCATGCGCAGAACGGGTCCTGCATGATTCCTCGCAGTCCCCCCTTAGCCGCATCATGATTGACATGCTGCGGTGTTTGGCGGGTGGAGTGGGGGCAGTGATCAGGTCCGTTCTACAAAACTGCTGCCGTTTTGTAGGCATGTCGAGCCCAGGGTCTGTGTCATCGGAAGCAGACTTCCTGAGCCCGGCTGAGTAAGTTTCAGCTTATGCAGACTGGCTGAGGGCTGCGACCATTGTGATGTTAATCCGATGCTGCATCTTCAGACACAGAACTCGGATCTCAGATGCTGGCAGGAGGCGTCTTTTTCCTACAGACACCTCCTTTAGCATTACAATTTTATGGTATGATATTGGAAAGCTGCTGCCCTGTGGCTGTGCAATACCAACCACATCAGAAATCTAAATCTACTACATATACTCCAACAATTTGACAGAACGTAATAATATTGTTAAGACAAATGATACAATTTCAGTTAAATTGTTTTCTTTTGTTATAAGTATAATAAAATAAATACCTTCTTTAAAATCAGACCCCAGATCTGACCCTAGATTTGACCCCTCACCTCCTTCATTAAACATATTCCAAAAATGAGCCCCTTACCTCCTTAAAAGTCATAGGGGGTAATTCAGATCTGATAGCTGAGCTGCGTTTTTTGCTGTCCTTCGATCAGATAGTCACCACCTACAGGGGGAGTGTGTACTCGCCGTGCAAGTGTGCGATCCTATGTGTAGCGGAGCTGCTAAAAATCAGTTTGTGCAGTCTCTGCGTAGCCCAGGATTTACTCTTCCAGTGCGATAGAATCCTGCTGATCGGGGCCGGAGCTGACGTCAGACACCCTCCCTCAAAACACTTGGACACACCTGCGTTTTTCCTGACACTCCCTGTAAATGTTCTTTGCCACCCACAAACGGCTTCTTCCTGTCAATCACCTTGCGAACGCCCGTGCGAATGGATCCTTCACACCATCCTGAAGTTGACCAGCGATGCCCGTTGTAGCTGTCTGACGCGCCTGCGCATTGCGGTGCATACGCATGCACTGTTATGACCCGATCGCCAACTGTACGAAAATGCACAGTAGCGATCAGATCTGAATCACCCCATACTCTGAATATACACCCCGCCATCTTTAAAAATCATATGATATCCCAGATCCTCCCCTTCACCTACAGTAATTAAAAAATTGAACCTCAGATCTGACCACATCCTGTCTCATTAAAAAGCATAAACCATATCCGATTTTTCCCCAACCTTTGTACCCCTTTACAAATTTGACCTCAGATCTGAATCTCTCTTCACACTGTTGTGTTAAATGTAACAATTAAAAGGTCCAAGCTGTTTGTCATGGGGTCTACTAATGGAGCATCAGTAGGGGGTTGTAGTGTTCACATATGGGACTAGCCCATTGTTTTTTATGTGTTCTGTGGGGGAGATTCATCAAAGCGTGGAGAGAGATGAAGCGCAGAGAGAGAAAGTACCAACCAATCAGCTCCTGTCATTTTTCAAACACAGCCTGTAACATGACAGAAGCTTTTTGATTAGTACTTTATCTCCAAGTTTTGATAAATCTCCCCCTTTGTGTGTTTACAGATAAGTCAAATATATGCAACATGTTTCATTCATATCTGGCTAATGTAGGCCACAGATCTATGGGGAACACCAGTCAAATTACTCACCATTACTTTGGTCCCTCGCTGTTTCTTGGCATGCTTACAGCTTCTGGCCCTGTGATTGGTAGATAGCTCCAGTCATCCACCAATCAGCATTCCAGAATCTATTTGTAGGCTATAATAGAAGCCTCAAAAACCATAAATATCACCGGACTGTTCACAGGCGCTGATAGATCTACTTTTGGAGTAACACTCTTTAACAGGAGGTGGAAACCCTTCAATTTCAGACCCCCTATATTCTCCAACACATGAAATAAAAGAAAAAACAATAGTGTAATATTGTTATTGTAATGAGGATTCTTTTGATAACACTGCAAGTGGAATCTGTACTGTGAGGAATTGTCTACTAGAATCGTAGACACATTGAGCATGAATAGGAGAAGGTCAAGCCTTAATGAAAAATCCCCTCCATTGTCTATTGCTCTCTGGTATGCATCTCTCACGTTTTCCAATATCATAGAAGAAATAAGCAGGTATAGTATAATACCGTTTTTATTCACATCAATCAAACAGAACAGGATAAACACTGGACTCTCACCATAAAGGATTGTCCATCAAGTAGACAAACAAGGCATGATAGAACAATAACCAGGCATCCCCAGCACCTTGAAGTTCACTCCACAGATCCGTTCCAGTGTGTCCTGTACACAGCAAAGTTCCGCCGACGCGTTTCGATACTCCCCGTCATCTTTATCAAGGCATAGCTATTCACCCTGCAGGGATACCTATTTATACCCCTTTGGTGATGTCATTAAATAATTAAACAGAAACTCCTAATTCCAGACATATATTTCCTAATAGCTAATCAGTCCATTGTGTGGCTAGGAATAGTATCCATTCCACTCATCCACCACTGACATTACAGCAAAATCCTTTGATTCACTCTTGGCCGGCGTGGTATTTGATATAGTTCACATTCTCTTGCATGCATTCTAACATCAAATACAACAATAACGGAGAAAGCAACAAGCAGCACATGTAGCCATTTCCATATGGAGTTCACTGTCATATTTATGCAGCGGGGTACACTGGGATTCCACAGGGAATACATCGGGGTGTAGAGTTGGATCTTGATCCGAGGCACCAACAGGCCAAAGCTTTGAATGTTCCCAGGATGCATTGCACTGCCTCCTCTATAGCCCCGCCACCAGGCACTGGAGCTCAGTTTGTAAGTTGGTGTCTGCAGTGCAGGTCACTAACAGGTAGGGCTACGCCAGGCAGCCCTGAAAAGAGCTTTTAAAGAAGACTTCAAGGGCCGCAGCACTGTGAATGTCATTCTGACATGCTGTGCTGCGGCTCCATCACCTCCTCCAGCATCGCTGCATACACTCGCGGCCTAGTTCCTGGGTACTTGCAGCAGAGGCGCACCGGATTTCAGGCTGACACTCTCCTGGATCGCGTGGCTGCACTTCAGGGAGGAGGTAAGAGAGTCTCCCAGGTGGGACCTGCCGGTAAATCGCGGTCCCAAGAGACGGACCGCACCGCTAGCGTGGACACTGTACGGCACAGGGACCACACTATATCCACCAGGGCAGGTAGCACGGGTCGGATTTACTAAAATCTGTTTGCAATAGGCTCCACAGTACCCGGGGGTGAAGTCCAGCAGAGGAGATAAGGCGCTGACATGTAGCCCCTCCCCAAGCTCGGGCTCCATTTACTGCTGGTGTTCCCGCCCTGGAGCTGCATTTCTCTCTCCCTCACTCCCTGACTGAAATTTTGGCGCCATCTTCACTACTAGCTGGGCTGATCTCCGGGACTGCAGGGCTCTGTCTCCTCTGTAAAGCCGCCTGCCTCATCAGCGCTGTGCTTTTACAGGCACTTAAGTATTCTACATGTCATTTTAGACCTGTGTTAGTCAAGAACAAGTGCACTACTACCTGAATATTTTATTTCAAGTATGCTGACTACACTTGTAACACGTCTTACGCCCCCTGTGGGATCTCCTGTGCCATTACAGCCACATATTGGGGGTCATTCTAACCCGATTGCACGCTGCAGTTTATTGCAGCGGTGCGATCGGGTCAGAACTGCGCCGGCGCCGCAGTGCCGAAGGCCGTCTGGCCGCTACGATCGCCTCTGCCTGATTGACAGGGGACGGGGGCCGCCGTTTCGTGGGCGTGGTCCAGCCAACGCAGGCATAGCCGGACCGAACGGGGGGCGGGCCGCAGCGGCTGCATGACGTCACACGCAGCGGCTGCATGACGTCACACGCAGCCGCTGCAGGCCGGGGAGCGATGAGTAGCTCCCGGCCAGCACGCTAAAGCTGCGCTGGTCGGGAGCTACGATCATCTCGGAATGACCCCCATTGTCCCTGTAGTTAATCCACCCTGGGCGGATACGCTGTCTACCCAATTACAACAATTAACTCAATCCTTGGTTAGACAAAAGTCTACACCACACCCATCTGGGGCCAAGGGGTCATCTAAGCGGACCATTTCTTCCTAACAATCCACTAATATTTCGGATAATTCTTCCGATGAGGATGGGGAATATACTGATCCCTCAGACACTGATACAGTTGCTTCTGATGAGGATTCTCCAACACAGGTTGATGTTCCTGAACTAGTGGAGGCTATCAAGCTGATTCTCCAGATTGATTATAAGATCGAGCCTGCTGTTACTTCTAAGAAACCTGACAAGTTCAAACATCAGAAGGTTACTAAAGTAGTTTTACAACATTCTGACCTATTAATTGACATACGTCAGGAATCCTGGTCTTCTCCAGGAAAGAAGTTTTCCCTGTCTAAAAAGATGCTAGCTCGTTATCCTATCCCTGCGGAGTTGAGTAACAAGTGGCAAACTCCACCACCAGTGGACTCTCATGTCGCCCGTGGTGTCTTCTACTCTGCCTGTCACTGCCTCGTGGTGTCTTCTACTCTGCCTGTCACCACCGTCACCTCACTGAAGGAACCGATGTATAAGCGTGTGGAGGGTTGCCTGTAGTCTATTTACTCCCTTACTAGTGCTGTACATAGACCCACTATGGCAGCCTCCTGGGCTGTGAAAGGAATTGAAGCATGGGTTCAGGCAATTGAGGATGAGCTGCCTCAGGATTTTTCTGACACTGCCAGACAATATATGTCCTATATTACCACAGCCTCCCACTATATTCAGGAGGCGGCCTCTGATGCAGGCGTCATGGCGGCCAAAGCGTCTACTACGTCTATCCTGGCTCGCCGGATTCTGTGGTTGAGGTCCTGGAAGGTGGTCCTGGACTCCAGAAAGACCTTGGAGGTGCTCCCTTTTAGGGGAGACATATTATTCGGGGAGGATCTGAACAAGATTGTCACTGAATTGGCGATGCCAAGACTGTGTTTCTCCCAAGTACAAATCCTTCTGCTCCGAAGGCTAAAAGTACCACTTTTTGTTCCTTTCGACCGCCAGGGAAAGCAAAAGGTCACATGTACCCGAGACGGGCTCGTGCTTCCAAGACCATTAAGCCCAAGTCTAAGCAATCTTGGGCCGCCCGTCAGCCTTCTTCCAAATAAGACAAGCCTGCTGCATGACGGGGGTGGGCCTCCCCCTGGGGGACCCCAGGGTGGGAGGCCGACTTCTACAGTTCACCCGGGCAGGGCTGGATTAAGCCTTGGGGGTGCCCAGGGCACTTAAGACAGGGGGGCCCCGGTGGAAGGTAGGAGATGTATATTAGGTTGTGCATACCTCTCAACATGTCCCATTCCAGGAGGGACAAAATGTAACCTGTGTTGAACTATTTCATTAATAAAAAAGGTATTTCAAAGCAGGTGTTTCCAATCATAAATTAAGTAGGAAGTCCAAGTAGAAAGCATTTTGAGGTATAGATTGTGTATACTGTATTACATTTAAAGCAATATTTTAATAATACCTGGGTACTGTTTATACAGTAGCTCCACCTAATTGAAAGACAACTATTTTATAAAATGTTCTTGTAGTGGGTCCTTCCAGCCTATACTCAACCTCAAATCTTTGAACAAATTTGTGAGAGTATCCAAATTCCATATGGAATCTCTGCGCTCTATTGTGCTGGCCATGGAACCCAAGGACTATATGGTATCCCTGGACATGCAGGGTGCTTACCTACACATATCTGTTGCCATCTCACATCAGCAATATCTGCAGTTTGCTATTGGCAACCTACATTATCAATTCCAGGCCTTGCCTTTTGGATTGACCACGGCTCCTCGGATCTTCACCAAGATCATGGCCATAATGACAGCCATTCTCCCAAGAGGTTCTCCTCCGTCATCTGGAACTGACAGTCCAATTCCTACAAGCCCACGGGTGGCTCATCAACTGGAAGAAGTCCTCGCTGGTCCCTGCTCGGAGCATGGTGCACCTGGGGGTACTACTGGATACACACAACTAACAATTGTTTTTGTCTCCAGAGAAACTCCTGAAACTTCTGGACAGGATCAGATATTTCCTCTCTCACCCAAGAGTGTCGATACACTCGGCGATGCAAGTACTAGGCCTCATGGTGTTGGCTTTTGAGGTGGTAGAGTGCGCTCAATTTCATTCCCGCCCTCAATCCTTTCCAAGTGGGACGGCCTACCTCATCAGATCAGGTCTCAAATGATCTCCTTGACTCTGGAGGTTCGTCTGTCACTGAGCTGGTGGCTACAGGACCAACAGTTGAGCAGGGGACGTCCCTTCTGGATCTCCAACTGGGTCCTCCTGACATCGGATGCCAGTCTGCAGGGTTGGGGCGCAGTGTTGGAGCTACACTCTCTTCAGGGTCGGTGGATCAGGGAGGAGCCTCTCCTCCCGATAAACATTCTGGAATTGCGGGCGGTGTTCAATGTGTTGACACTGGCCCTGCCCCTAGTACAGAACAGGCCTGTTCAGGTACAATCAGACAATGCCACCACGGTGGCATACATAAATCATCAAGGCGGCACTTGAAGCCGCATTGCAATGCTGGAAGTATCAAAATTCCTCTGTTGGGCGAAAAGCCATCTGCCAGCTATATCGGCAGTGTTCATCCCCGGAGTCCTCAACTGAGAAGCGGATTTCCTCAGTCATCAGGACGTTCATGCCGGAGCGTAGAGCCTTCATCCGGAAGTCTTTCAACTCCTAGTGGACAAGTGGGGCCAACCAGATGTGGACCTGATGGCGTCTCAACACAATCACAAGGTTCCAGTCTTCGGATCAAGGACAAGAAATCGACAAGCAGCATTCCTGGATGCACTGGCAATTCCATGGAACTTTCGGCTGCCTTACGTGTTCCCTCCAGTGTCACTCCTGCCCAGGGTACTGCGGAAGTTCAAGCAAGAAAGAGTAATACTACTTCTAGTTGCTCCAGCGTGGCCCAGACAGTATTGGTTCTCAAACCTGCAGGGTCTATCGATAGAGCGTCCTCTTCTACTTCCTCAACGCCCAGACCTCCTCGTTCAGGGCCCTTGTGTCCATCCAGACCTGGCCAGACTGGCTTTGACGGCGTGGCTCTTGAAGCTTCACTCCTGAGGGCCAAGGGATTCTCTGAGGCGGTTATTCAAACGATGTTGAAGGCCCGCAAGTGGGTGTAGTATGAGTGGTCGGCGGCCGGGATCCCGGGGGCAAGCATACCGACGCCGGGATCCTGACCACCGGCATACCGACAGCTGGGCGAGCACTAATGAGCCCTTCTGGGCACGGTGGTGCGCTACGCGCACCACGCTATTTATTCTCCCTCCAGGGGGGTCGTGGACCCCCAAGAGGGAGAATATGTGTTGGCATGCCGGCGGTCGGGATCCCGGCGCAAGTATGCTGGTCGCCGGGAACCCGGCTGGCGGTATACTGAAGACCACCCCCTGCACTAGCACATGCAGGGGGGGGTTTCTGAGTACCTAGAAACCCCCCCCTGCTTTCCCGATCTGCTACTGCAGGGCACCGATATTTTCCCCCACAGAAAAAGACGATTGGCCAGGCAGATGTGTTTGGATGTCTCAGCGAGGAGCTGGCGGCAGCGAGTCACCTAGCGACCTGTCAGAGCGGCGGAGGAGGGATGCGGCGCAGAGAGAGTGGTGGAGCATGGCGATTGAAACAAAGTAATTATATATATATATATATATATATATATATATGTGTGTGTGTTGCATTATAGGCAGCACATCCACCAATATAGTATACAGCCCTGGTGCCCTCCGTAGGTAACCCCAGCCTGGGTCCAACAATATGCAGAAAGTCCGGCGGCAATAAACAATTCTCAGAAAGCTCAGGACATGACCTGGCCCTCATTCCGAGTTGTTCGCTCGCTAGCTGCTTTTAGCAGCATTGCAAACGCTAGGCCGCCGCCCTCTGGGAGTGTATCTTAGCTTAGCAGAATAGCTAATAGTAGATTAGCAGAATTGCTACTAAATAATTCTTTACAGTTTCTAATACCGCATTCACACCGCAAATGCCGGATCCTACCCGGTAAGACAAACGTGTACTTACCGGGTGGGATCCGGCATTTGCGCTCCGCTGCTGGCTTTCCGACCCGGCAATATACCGGGTCGGTTGCCATAGCAGCGGAGGGAGCAGCAGCAGCAGGGGTGGGGGTGGAGGCGGCGCTGGGAGATGAGCTTATCTCCTGCGCCGCCTCTCCCTATGCTGTGAATGGGAACCGTGTCGCATCGACACGGCTCCCATTCACACCGCACCTGACCCGGTAATCAACCCGGGTAAAACCCTTCTTTTTTACCGGGTTGAATTACCAGGTCAGGCGACCCGCTAAAACTACCAAGGACCTTTCACATCGCACACTGACCCGGGTCGACACGGCAATATGCCGTGTCGATACCGGGTTATTTGTGAGATGTGAAAGGGGTATTACTTCCCATGGTGTGCTGCTAAGAATTATGATGCCTATTCGTTTAGAACCTCTAGACGTTTGGAATTTCTGCAACAAGGCCTAGATTTAGGCCTTCACCTGGCCTCCCTCAAGGTTCATATATCTGCCTTTTCGGTGTGGTTTCAGAGGAAAATTGCATCTATTCCTGACGTTCATAGCTTCACTCTGGGTGTTCTATGGATTCAGCCTCCCTATGTCCCTCCTGTGGCTCCATGGGATCTGTCTGTTGTCTTAAGTGCCCTACAAGAGTTTCCATTTGAACATCTTGGGTCTGTGGATCTTAAATATCTTACACTTAAGGTTGTGTTTTTTCTGGCTATTGCCTCTGCTAGGTAGGTGTCGGACTTAGGCGTTTTGTCCTGTCGTCCACCCTTTCTGATTTTTCACCGGGACCGGGCAGTTCTTCGAACTTGCCCTGGTTATCTACCTAAGGTGGTATCATCTTTTCATCTTAACCAAGAGATTGTGGTTTCGGCATTTATCTCTTCTGGTTTGTCCGCCAAAGAGCGGTCTTTGGATGTGGTACGGGCTCTCCGTATTTATGTAGAGAGGACTGCCTCCTTCAGGAGGTCAGATACCTTATTTGTACTTTTTGGTTTTCACAAACGTGGCTTTCCTGCAAATAAGCAAACCTTATCCAGATGGATTAGAATGGTGATTGCACAAGCCTATGCGCAGGCTGGACTCCCAGCTCCTGCTGCTATCAAAGCCCATTCTACTCGGTCTGTTGGGCATTCTTGGGCGGCCCGCCGTGGCGCGTCCGCCGAAGAATTGTGCAAGGCGGCTACGTGGTCCTCAGTGAACACGTTCCTTAGGTTCTATGCATTTGATACTTCTGCCTCCCAGGATGCTTCCTTTGAACGCCGGGTTCTTGTACCCACTACAGTGCATCCCCTCCCATGAGGAACTGCTTTAGGACATCCCTGATGTATTCCCTGTGGAATCCCAGTGTACCCCGCTGCAGAAAAGGAGATTTATGGTAGACCTACCATAGTTAAATCTCTTTCTGCGAGGTACACGGAGCGGTTTGTATGGCATTAGGCGCTGGTACCTTCTACTGTCTCTATTTTACCTGCTATTGCATTGGACTGGTTAATGGAACTGAGCTCCAGTGCCTGGAGGCGGGGCTATAGAGGAGGCGGTGCAATGCATCCTGGGAACAGTCAAATCTTTTGCCTGTTGGTGCCTGGGATCAAGATCTGACTCTACACCCGATGTATTCCCTGTGGAATCCAGTGTACCTTGCAGAAAGAGATTTAACTATGGTAAGTCTACCATAAATCTCCTTTTTCCAAGCATCTGCTTATAGCTTTAACAGGCTGAAATATGCAAACAATCAGTTACATATTAGCCATATAGGCAAGACCATAAACCAGTATTATTTGCATTATTATTATTATTATTATTATTAATAGCATTATATCAATATATAACATATGGTATATCTATCATTCTTGGGGATCTCTTCTGTATTAGCAAGTGAGTGAACCACTTCCCAGTTCTTGCCCACTTCTCCAGGGTCGGTAGATGCTAGAACCAAGTGGGCTAAAGGACCTCTGATGTCAGGGGGAAGAGCAAGGACGGCAGTATAGCACTTTCACTATCCACCACAGCAACTACTACTTTTAGTAACCCGGTGGCGAGCGAAGTCAGAGGTCCTTTCCCCAACTTGGTTTTAGCCATAACCCTCAAGGGTAGTAGGTCAGCCAGGGGACTTCCTGACTTTCTTTTCAGTGAATTGCATCATCATGGCTCCACTCCCCACAATTATGGCATTGAGCAGTTAGGGAGTGAGACCCCAATAATGCAGTACACAATGCAGTTACCCCTTCCCTGCATTTCACAACCAGAATGTTTATTGATGTTTTACCTGAAAAAAAGGCACTCATCCTTCTGCTTAGAATATCTGGCGCCAATATCCGCACATTAATAATAAATAATAATAATAATACAAAATGAATCAGGCAACACTGCAGGAATATATTCACACAGGATGCAGTTAATATACTAGCTGTCGGGATCCTGGATTTCAGGAGACTAACGCTGAATCCCACTAGCCGGTGAACTACCGCCAGCCGGAATTCCAACAAACACAGGGTATTCCCACTCGGTTGGTGGGTCCACGCCACCAACCGAGTGGAAATATAACCTGTGGCGAGCAAAGTGAGCCACCGGGCCCGAATCGTTGCGAGAGAACTTGCTGCCTTGCTACCGAGATTCCGACAGATGGTATGCCGCTGTCGGTATAGTGACAGCCGGCATCCCGTCTGCCGGTAAATCATATGTATTCCTATTTACACAACAGCAGTAGTAGCAACGTTTACTATTATAGTGTTCACTCTAGGAGTGAAAAGGGGCAGGGCGCCGGACTCCGTGGGCACATGTGCGCACGCGCGGCTTCGTCGCGCACGTGACCGAAACGGGGCGCGGCCACGCAAGTTAGGGGGCATGGCCATGCCTACGTCATTTTAGGGGGCGGTGCGGCCCACAGACGCTACTATAGAGAGCGTCTGTGGCCGGCGACGTCACTGTTGGGGGCGTGCCCAGCACCTCCTTCGGTGCTGGCCTTCCCCCAGCTCTCTCCCAATGCGTGAATGAATGCTGCGCGCATGCGCACGGCATCTATACACGCCGGGAGGGCAGGAAGCGGGCGGCTGTTCTAGCAGTGCGGGTTTTGCCTGCTAAAAAACGGGCAGGGCGCGGCGCCCTGCTAAAACAGCCTAGAGTGAACACTATATTATACTGTAGAGTCCTATTAGAGAAAGAGCACTATAGAAATAAAATTATTGTTATTACTATTATTATTTTCAAGCTTGAAACAGGTCTTGAAACATTGTTGCTGTGCTGCTGATTTACCTGGAGTGCAATCTGATTTTTTCCTTATATATAAATAATCATAATACAATGTTTCAGTGGTGTAAAGTGTATATACATGCATTTCACATGCTTACAAAATGTGTTTACCCTTCAGGTAACGTGACCCTACACATCAATGGAATTCCATAGGAAGTACCAGAGGTAGGGGGGCTCAGGGCAGGAAGACCCCACTCTAAAGGTTACATCTGGGAACCAGATGTCAGGAATATCTTGGGTCAATCTGATTCTGTATATCTAGTTAACTCTTAAAGTGCTAAAGAGGGCACCATGGTATACTATATGTCTGTAGTCAGTTTTGCAAAACAGATACTGAATGCAAATGGCAGTGATCATTTTCTTATTTGCATCACATTGAATCTGAGTCAGTATCTTATTATGTAAAAATCCATTTAATGGGATACAATGAGAGCATTAGAGACAGTCCATGTTTTCATGAATCTACCTGTTTGCAATATTACAGTTATGATGTCTTTATTTTTTAGCTTATTCCTCCTTCGGTAATGGAAGCTAATAAAATGGGGTTGTGCCTATAGATGTATTAATGGGAAATTCTAAATAATTTCATGGGTTTCCCCTTTATAATATAGTTTGTGTAAAGTACATGTATTTAGTCTCCGTTGCACCACTCTTAGAGTGCCCCCTGCTGGGGATATTGAGATGAAGTCACTGCAGAGTGGAAAATACAGCGCAGGTAACAGCCATTTATGCTCACAAGCTGCTTGATTCTTTCACTAGGTTTGAGTTGGTGGAGACACAGGGCCTGATTCAAAGGTGTCTGGTCTTTTGGTGGTTGCCTGTCTGTGACTTTATGCAAATCTAGCTACAAAGCATCTGGGTGTATGGGTGTGCAAGCGCGGAGGCACCCACTGTCAGCGTCTGTAGCTGATGTAATAACACCTGGTGTCTTTAGATGCCTGTAACAGTCGCTCCAAAGTGAACGATTCAGTGTCTGCGTAAAGAAACACTTCAGTGACATGCCCGCGACACTGCCATAACATGCCCATAAGACTGACCATCATCTTGTGTCGGTTTAGTCACCTCCAAGTCACCGCCCAGGAAGCACAGCGCTTTTCAAAGACAATTCTTTTACCGTGTATCTCTATCACAACAGCGCCTTTGTGAGTACACTCTGTGTAACACATGCGCTGTAGGGATTTCTAGGGCTTTTCGTGTATGCACGTTAGCAAAAAATCGTGAACATTGACATTTTATGCAGCTCTGAATTAGGCCCATAATACAACAGAATGAATTTATGTAACACCTTATCAGGTGTGCCCTATGGCCAGACCACCCAGTCACAAATCTGGCTACAATGTGCGCCCTTGCATGTAGTACAGTATGTTAGTCGCTGCCTCTGCTACACAGATGAAACTGCTCCTGGGTGAAGTGTTCATTTTCTGCTGTTTTCCCCTGTGAGATCCTCCAGACTATTTCATTTGGATCAAGGCAGCTGGGAAGTGAGCTGAGAAGTAAGTCAGGATGCTGGCTCAATACAGGACAGCCAGAGGAAGGATTAGAGTAGGTCGCAGGAGTACAGCAGGTATATGCATCTCACATGGCCAGAGCAGGAACTTCAAATGCAGTGATTGTTATTGCTCTAAAACAGAGTTGTTACACAAGCCAGCACTGATTGGTTATGCAGATGTTACACAGTTTAGGCCATTATATACAGTTGTACACATGTGTGCTGGCAGGGGGTAATCCAGGCCCTTGACCCTTTAAACTAATGGGTATGGGTCATAGGGTCGACCGCACTTAGGTCGACCACTATTGGTCGACAGTGACTAAGTCGACACCCAGAATAGGTTGACACAGTCATTAGGTCGACATGAGCAAGGTCGACATGACAAAAGGTCGATATGATATTTTTTTTGTGTCATTTTCTTCGTAGAGTGACCGGGAACCCCAATTAGTGCACTGTGTCCCCTCGCTTCGGGCAAGGTGCCACGCTCCACTACCGCTGCGCTCAGCACAGGTTACCGTTCCCAATTGTAGTCCACGGGGATCGTAAAGTATGAAAAAGTTAAATAAAATAAAAAGAACATTGTGAAAAACTCATGTCGACCTTTTATTATGTCGACCTACAACATGTCGATCTAGGGACCATGTTGACCTAGAAACCCTGTCGACCTAATGCATGTCGACCAATAGTGGTCGACCTAAGTGTGGTCGACCTAATGACCGTATACCTAACTAATACAGCTTGATTCCTTTATGAGGAATCAGCCTGGAACGTTATTTTCTGTTTGCATCATGCTCAGTGGCGGGGTGTTTGTGTCCTTCCAGCTGTCCATGTGTTGTGGGGTTTTGTTATAAAAAGTTAACATTCAGAATGTCGACATGTCAAATGTCGAAATTCATATTGTCACATTGTGACTGTCAACATTCAGCATGTTGGCCATGCAATTTTACATTGTTTGAATGGAACCCTAATCCTAACCCCATCCGATGTCTAACCCTAACCCTAATAGCAGCCTAACCCTAACCATATGGTGTGGTATGCAAGGTCGACCACACATAGGTCGACAGTGTCTAGGTCGACCACTTTTGGTCGACAGTAACTAGGTCGACATGGTTTCTAGGTCGACAGGGACTCTAGGTCGACATGTACTAGGTCGACATGACATAAGGTCGACATGAGGTTTTGCACTTTTTTTGGTGTCGTTTTCTCCGTACAGTGACTGGGATTCCCGATTATTGCACCGTGTCCCCTTGCATGGCGAGCGATCGGACAAGGTGACTCGCTCCGCTACCACTGTGCTCGGCACAGGTTACCGTTCCTAATTGTAGTCCACGTGGATCGTAAAGTATGAACAGGTTAAAAAAAAAATGGAAAAGAATGTGAAAAACTCATGTCGACCTTTTGTCATGTCGACCTAGAACAAGTCGACCTAGAGTCTGTCGACCTAGAAACCATATCGACCTATTTACTGTAGACCAATAGTGGTCGACCTAGATAGTGTCGACCTAAGTACTGTCGACCTAGAGACCAGATCCCATTTCTAATGGGTGCAAGGTGTCCAGGGGCAGCCAGCACCATCCGTACTCAAATGGAGAAACTGAAGCGGCCATAGAGCTGGTGCAAGTGTCCATGGTGCGTCCAATAGTGCATTGATGGTGCATCGGATGGAGCACTGATGGTACGTGCGATGGTGCATCTGATGGTATGTGCAATGGTGCACTGATGGTATGTGTAATGGTGCACTGATGGTATGTGCAATGGTGCACTGATGGTATGTGCAATGGTGCACTGATGGTATGTGCAATGGTGCACTGATGGTATGTGCAATGGTGCACTGATGGTATGTGCAATGGTGCACTGATGGTATGTGCAATGGTGCACTGATGGTATGTGCAATGGTGCACTGATGGTATGTGCAATGGTGCACTGATGGTATGTGCAATGGTGCACTGATGGCATGTGCAATGGTGCACTGATGGCATGTGCAATGTTGCACTGATGGCATGTGCAATGGTGCACTGATGGTATGTGCAATGGTGCACTGATGGTGCGTTTAAAGATACAAATGCACCATCTGAGCATTTTACTTTTTAGAAAATTGGGCACAACATTATCATAAGACGCAGACGCAACTGCAGCAAAAAACGTAGCCGTGTCTGTGTCTGACTGAATAAGGCCTGTTATGCTATGATGTGTGTACTAGAAAAGGAAATAAGTTATAATTATAAAAACCTAGTATTAGAACATTTCCTCAATTTCATGGAATGCTTAAGTCACAGGGTAAAGCTGTCTGTGTAGGGGTTCTAACCCCGAGTACTTTGTTTGCGCCCCATGGTCTGTCATTTAGGAGTGACTTCATTTACATCAAGATTATTCTTAATGAATCTATTACTGATCAATAGAGGCTGGCTTGTACTGTGCATACCGGGTAATCTACATAGAGGAGACTGTTCCCTGCTTTGTGATGCTATTGCTGTACCTGAACTCACCTCTGATCAACAGAGCATGGACGCAGACAAAGTATCTCTGTGTAAGAATCCTAACTTTCATCATACGGGAAAGTGCAATATGAGAGGAGAGTGATAAAGAGATCTTAGGCAGGTACTACATAAAGCAGACTACACACAGCCGTACTGTGAACAAGTCTGGGGCCTTCCTACTGGCCAAATATCATTGAATTTGACACAAGTTCAGAAAATTCCAGTATCTAGTTATTGTGTCACATGTTGTGCCATGACATTTACTAGTTATTTACTAGTTATGACTGACATTTCCAGTGGCAGCACACATGTAATATAGGGGTGTGCTCATTCCAGGTTGGTAACATGGGGGTCTATTTACTAAGCTTTGGATGGAGATAAAGTAGACGGGGTGAAAGTACCAGCCAATTAGCTCCTAACTGCCATGTCACAGGCTGGGTTTGAAAAATGACAGTTAGGAGCTGGTGGGCTAGTACTTTATCTCCGTCCACTTTATCTCCGTCCAAGGCTTATTAAACAGGCCCCATGGTTACACCACAGTGAGAGCATGTCATGCCATGTTGTGGATGTATAAAGTCCCCAAGGGTGGTGCCCAGTACTTCTAAAGGGTTAGACCACTCCTAAACCCTCTCTCACTGTGCATCATGTTAAGTGGTGGAACTTTACACAAGGTGGGAGAAGCATAATGACTGGCAGGACACTACCCTCATATCTGGACTGTCCTGCCTATGTGGGCACAGATGGGAGATGTGGGAAATTTGCTTAAGCTAACTAAAACACAGTGGTCCTGATTCTGAGCCGCAGGCAAAGCCAATGTTTACGGAGTGGAGCTATGTTTGAAACTGCACATGCATGAAAATCCCTAATATCGCCTGTAAAACATGCGTCACACAGTGTATGCACAAAGGTGCTGCAGTGATCGCGGTGCATGGTATCAGAATGCTGTGTGAAGTGACGGGCGTTGCTGAGCGGGGACTGGAGGTGGCTAGAAGTGGTCCGTGCAATAGACGTGTTCTGGGAGCGTGCGGGCATGTCAGTTATAGTGGCTGTGTTCCCAGACGCAGACATAGGATAGTTAGATGAAGAAACTGTACCTGCCGTAGGATGCAGCATACAGGCGCTGACAGTGGGCGTCTCAGTCCGGGTACAGTCAGACACACGGATGTACACAGGGGAAGGAGCTTGTAACAGCATTTACATAAAGTCACAGATAGCCGACCGCCAATAGATGCTGCTGTGTGCATTTCTGCCTCAGTCAGGTCCAGTGGGAGCAAATGCACCAACAGTGGGCCTGACTCAGAGATGTATGAATATCACAGCTGGGATCACATACACAGCAGCTGTGCGGAAATATGCACGGCATGATTGGTATTGAGGTACTGGTGGCATCTCTAAACCACTAGCATAGAAAGATGCAACCACAGGACACACATCGGTCAAACATCAACCTTCTGATTAACCCTTTGGTTGCACAGCATAGCCACTGAAAGTAAGATGTTGTAACCACTGTAACTGTATATGGGAGCGCAGTCGCAGGCTATGACACACCCCTGACACGGTTGCGGCATACCTGTGTATGAGCAGCCACTTACCTCCCACCCACAGCCCTTCCCCTTACCTCCCACACACAGTTCATTACTTTCAAACATTTCACCAAAAAAGTCCATTACAGGACCATCGCAGCGTATGTGCAGAGTGACGTAGATGCAGGAGTAGGGCTCTCTCAACATCGTCATTGCATACATCTCTGAGTCAGGCCCGATGTGCACTATTTTGACTGGTGGTGTGTCTTACACACATATGATGTTTGGTATTACAATCTCCTTGTGTGCTGCTGAAATCCCAGCAATGCCTAATGATGTTCCTGTGTCCTGTACCTCTGAGTCGCAGGGGGCAAGTGCAGTGAGTGAATTGCGATTGTGGTCGCACTGAGTAATTAGTCACAAAGTGAGTGACAGGAAGACCATGTTTGGGGCTGGAAGCGAGGAGTAGCCGGGTAAACACAGGCATAGTTACGGTCATTCAGACGACGTTTTCTGGGCATGCGTAAATTAGCTGTTGTGGTCTTACTTGCAACTGGAGAGCCCTCTGGATGGAAATGATGCAATAGCAATGGGCGTTCCTATGCTCAGGTTAGCTTCTGCCCATATTAGCATATAGTCGCAAAAGATAGCAACAGCAGCAGCAAGAACAACCACAACTGAATGAGACCCAGTGTCTTGCCATTTTTCTTTGCCTTTTCACTTCATCTGGTGTCATTCTTTTCCTTTTTACTCACCCCAAGAAAATTGTGCGCTGTATTCAGGAGACAAGTGTGGCTTTTTTGGTACTTTAGTCAAGTATTTTGTGGGGAGGAAAATAAGAATTTTTATTATTTATTCTGTAGCAAGCACTTTTCTCTTCCATTAGCTACAGCCATTAAATTAGTTCAGCCTCAGAAATACTCTCCTTACTTTGCGATACAGGTTGAGTATCCCTTATCCAAAATGCTTGGGACCAGAGGTATTTTGGATATCGGATTTTTCCGTATTTTGGAATAATTGCATACCATAATGAGATATTATGGCAATGGGACCTAAATCTAAGCACAGAATGCATTTATGTTACATATACACCTTATACACACAGCCTGAAGGTAATTTTAGCCAATATTTTTTATAACTTTGTGCATTAAACAAAGTGTGTCTACATTCACACAATTCATTTATGTTTCATATACACCTTATATACAGAGTCTGAAGGTCATTTAATACAATATTTTTTAATAACTGTGTGTATTAAATAAAGTTTGTGTACATTGAGCCATCAGAAAACAAAAGTTTCACTATCTCACTCTCGCTCAAAAAAGTCCGTATTTCGGAATATTCCGTAATTCGGATATTTGGATATAGGATACTCAACCTGTACTAATGTTTACAGGGATGCCAAATATGTGTACATTTGTGGAAGTGTGATTTTTTTGGGGCCATACTAATAATATATATAATACCATAGATAGTAGATTTTTTTTACCATATAAAAGCAACATTTTAGGACACAAAACGTTGCAATTGTTTGCAATAAACTACCATGCATCCTCAATCAGAGTGCTGTACTTCTATGTTTCTATGAAATTTTCTATGCTGGCACCCTATTACTATTTACTTACCCACCCGCAGTTATTTAAAAATTGTTTGTGCCTATTTTTATTTATGTATTTATTTTATATTTACATTTTTTTAACCCTTACCCCAGCACATGTGACATCATGATGTCATGGAAGAGGGGGCTGGGACCAGAGAGCTGAGTGCGTCCTATGGCTCTCCAGGCTGCACATGTGCCCTGCATACATGACAGCAGCACAGTACACGCCCTAGCTATGGGCGTGTCTCTGAAACATGGTATGCCCTTCTGTGGACACTGGTTTGAGTCCGTTTTTCACCCGCTGATTTTTTTTTTTTTTTTATTCACCAGTGTGGGGGCACTGTGGCATATGTGAGCTGGTGTTTCTGTGTGGCATAATGTGAACTGGGGCCACCACAGTGTGTTTAATACATTTGTACACTTGTTAATAACATCCCTAGTATATCTTATTGACAATTTTATTGGTAGTGGCCCTCACAAGCGAGTTGCCCTGCGGCCCCCACAAACCTGCTCAACCTCAATGTTTTTTTTCTGTTTTTTTATGGCATTTGCTTTTCACAAACATATTTTGCAGATAGAATAAAAAAGTATTTGTAGGGAAAATCATATTAAATATGAAACACATGTAATAAATATATAAACCAGCTGACCAAATGACTGGTTAGAATGATTATCATTTAGTGTTTGGTACTGAACAATGATTGTTCACTGTCTACAAATTACTGAATTTCGGTCTGTATTATTAGTTTTGCTTTTTTAAACCTGTCAGATCCACCCGACCATTGTTCAGCAAACTTCAGGCTGTGATTGGAGAACCCTCTCATTCACCGTGCAGTGTATGGCCACAATCTTTAAACCAGTCTAATTTTAAGAGAGACTTAGGGGTCTATTTACTAAGCCTTGGATGGAGATAAAGTGGATGGAGATAAAGTACCAGCCAATTAGCTCCTAACTGCCATGCCACAAACTGGGTTTGAAAAATGACAGTTAGGAGCTGATTGGCTGGTACTTTATCTCTGTCCACTTTGGGGTATATTCAATAAGAGTCGGGTCCATTCCGACATGCAGTTGTCGGAATGGACCTGACAACCCCTATTCAAAGAACTTGTTGGATTTGTCGACTGTCGGATTTGGCCGTTCCCTGTGTCTTGTCCTGGTGCTGCTGCCAGCGGCTGCCGGGTGCGCTGACAGCAGCGGTGGGGGGAACAGTAAGCAGCGGTTGGCGGGGGGGAGCAGTGTGGCGGCTGGCAGAGGAGCTGAGATTGGCGGGCAGAGTGATGTCTGTGGCGGCAGGGGAGGCACTGCAGGGAGAGAGGTGCCTGGCCGGGGGATGGCCGTCAAGGTACCTCTCATCCCCGATCCCCATAGCCCGCCGCACCGCTCCCCGTCTCCTCACCTCAATTCGACTTGTTTTCAAGTCGGATTGAGTTTGTCGGAAAGGAGGCCAAAACCTGTCGGATTTGGCCCCATTTCCGACAGCAGCAGGCAGATCGGCTGGTATTCTGCGATCCACCTGCTTTCCGACAGCATTCCGACAAGTCGGGTTTCCTGACTCGTCAGAAAAAATTTGCTCGTATTGAATAGGTCGGAACCCCTTCTGACCTATTCCAGGCAGAAACTGCCGTCTTTCCGACAAGACGGCAGTTTCCGATTCTTATTGAATATACCCCTTTATCTCCATCCAAGGCTTAGTAAATAGACCTGTCTAGATTCTATTAATGGAGAAATTTCATGTAAATTGTTTAAATTATAGTAAAATAACTCCATATTAAAAATAAAAAAAACATTTAAATAAAGCTTTGTACATAAGAGAATTTTGGCCCAGATTTATCAAGCCCTGGAGAGTGATAAATTGCATGGTGATAAAGTACCAACCAATCATCTCCTAACTGTCATATTTCAAACACAGCCTGTAAGATGGCAGTTAGGAGCTGATTGGTTGGTACTTTATCACCGTGCTATTGATCACTCTCCAAGGCTTGATAAATCTGGGACTTTATTTCCTATGCCAATCAGTTTTCCTCTGCCAGTCTTTTTTCACTTATTTTGCAGAAAATGGTTTACATTGTGAAAACAATAGTTTACAATCATCTATGTAATATATACAGGTTGAGTATCTCTTATTCAAAATGCTTGGGACCAGAAGTATTTTGGATATCGGATTTTTCTGTATTTTGGAATAATTGCATCCCATAATGAGATATCATAGTGATGGGACCCAAGTCTAAGCACAGAGTGCATTTATGTTTCATATACACCTTATACTCACAGCCTGAAGGTCATTTTAGCCAATATTTTTAATAACTTTGTGCATTAAACAAAGTTTGTGTACACTGAGCCATCAGAAAACAAAGGTTTCACTATCTCACTCTCACTCCAAAAATTCCGTATTTCGGAATATTTGGATATGGGATACTCAACTTGTATTACATGTAAAACATCAAAATAATAACAAATTAAACAATAGAATAATACTGAACTACTTAATACTATAATAATGAACAACAGATGGTGTAGGGCAGCCCAGATGTTGTAATGCTTAGCATTACTGCCTCACAGCACGAGGTCATGGGTTCAATTCCCACCATGGCCCTAAATGTGTGGAGTTTGTATATTCTCCACATACTTGCGTGGGTTTCCTCCAGGTACTCCGTTTTCCTCCGAAAATCTAAAAAATATACTGGTAGGTTAATTGGTTCCTGACAAAATTAATCCTAGAATGTAAGTGTGTATGTGTGCCACTTTGTTGTAAGGAAACATAACAGGGTGTTAGAATAGTCAGCACAGTCTTAAGCTGTCCTTAGTTGTATTTAAGCACCATCTATATACAATGTGTCTTTCAAACAGTGAGGGAATGTGAAACATCAGGAGAATGCAGTATGTGTACAACAAGATTCCGAGTATTTATGGATTGATTAACCCCTGTGTGAACACCACTATACACTCATAATTTTGCATGGTGCAGATGTCTTCTGTATGATGGATGCCTGAAGATAAGTGCTTCAGATTTCTTCTCTTTATCTCCCTAAGTACCTTAGTGCTTTTAAAATTCAGGGGGAGGTAGCAATCCAACTGGGGGTTGAGTGCCTCTTATTTTCAATGTCATTAAATATACAAGAGCCCCCTACCCAGACTATGCTAGTACTACTCACTGAGGGCCTCCTCCCAGCACTCAGGCTAGACTGTATCCTCTTTCCAATGGCACCCAGACCATACCCGCTCTCCTTACTGACATAGCACCTCCACATCCTAATCAACTTGTGTAAAGAAAAACATCAACTAGTTGTATTTATCTAAGTATATTCTATGGCCATCCTGTTAATGCTGTATGCATTTTGTGTGATTTAGTTTTATTAAGTTTAATATATCTTATGTCTTTGCGTGTGTTTGCAGTTACCTTATGCTTTTTAGGTTAGACACATTTTTATGTGTGAAGTACATTTATTAAGTATCTATGACATATACACAATGTCCGCTTCCTCTAGTGCATCTCTGGTCCCTGATGCCTTCTCTTCCCGGTTACCATGGTGACGTTGCCACGGCGCCCGTCTCCCTGCAGTGTTAGCCATTAATCCCACACATCCCCTTTCTCCCTCAGGGCCTGTCTGGAACACGATGGGAGGACTTTGTAGGTGACATGTTAAAACACAGACAGAGGAAAACCAATTTGTCCAACTGTGTACAGAGAAAAAAAGAAGGACATGCATTGATTAGGGGTTCAGCAGTATAAGTTATAGATATATATAGATAGATATATATATATATATATATATTATTTTTTTTCTTTAAGAAGTGTCATAACATACAAGAAGAACTTGAGCGGATGGAATACAAGGTGAAAAGGGATGTAGTTATGTGACCGCATCATCCTTTCTAAATGCCATCTTCACAGTATATATTATAGAATACACAGAGTTTCTCCATTACTCTCCCCAGCTGAGATGTCACTGTATAGAGCATGAATGACAGGCCGGGGCAGTACAACATGCTGTACATTAGATCTAAGCACGAGATATAAAGGTTACTTTCTGAATACTGCGTCTCACAGCAACATTTGCTCTAAGTCCTAGCAGCTATACAGACACTTGCTTTCATTCTCTAACTCAGTGATTTTCAACCTTTGTAAACTTGTGGCACACTAAACAACATTTGAAAATTGCCAAGGCACACCATCAGTTTTCTTAATCAATATAATATAAATATATAACAAATATAAACAGTAATAAAACAGTTGGACCCCGCAGAAATAAAATAAATAGCTTCACCCCCACTATAAAAAAAAATACATTGGCTCCCGTAGAAATAAAACATAGTAATTCCACACACTGTCCCCACATATTAATGGCACACACT
The DNA here is from genome assembly GCF_028390025.1 of Pseudophryne corroboree. Taxonomy (NCBI): domain Eukaryota; kingdom Metazoa; phylum Chordata; class Amphibia; order Anura; family Myobatrachidae; genus Pseudophryne; species Pseudophryne corroboree. Next base: position 610,930,614 of record NC_086444.1, on the reverse strand, counting down.
GTCCCCACATATAAAAAGCACACACTGTCCCCACACAGTAATTCTACACACTGTCCCCACATAGATAATAATTCCACACACTGTCCCCACATATTAATGGCACACACTGTCCCCACATATTAATGGCACACACTGTCCCCACATATTAATGGCACACACTGTCCCCACATATTAATGGCACACACTGTCCCCACATATTAATGGCACACACTGTCCCCACATATTAATGGCACACACTGTCCCCACATATTAATGGCACACACTGTCCCCACATATTAATGGCACACACTGTCCCCACATAGTAATGGCACACACTGTCCCCACATATTAATGGCACACACTGTCCCCACACAGTAATTCCGCACACTGTCCCCACATAGTAATTCCGCACACTGTCCCCACATAGTAATTCCACACACTGTCCCCACACAGTAATTCCACCCCCCCCAGGTAAAAAAAAAACCCACTGGCTCCAACCTCAGTATACAGCTCAGTCCTTAGCATTGGGGCAGTGAGAAGCAGCACAGAGCGTTCCCTCCCTGCATCGCGTCGGAGCAGAGCACACCATGGAGAAGCGCTGGACGGGCGGGGGACGGCGATACCACGTGGAACGGGTGACCTATGAGTCATGCGGCGGTGCATCACTGCAATAGGTCACGGCCGGCCCACGGAGGTTCTCTGCGCTGCCCAAGCCTGATATCAGTTACTGCTGCAGGTATTAGTGGTGTGGCAGGCATCTCTGGCGGGCGGGTAGCGGCGGCACACCTGAGGACTGCCTGCGGCACACTAGTGTGCCGCGGCACAGCAGTTGAAAAACCCTGCTCTAACTTGCCCTAGACAGGTATAAGCTAGTTGCTAGTTAGTTGCTGCGGTTCATTGCAAATATTGCGCTTAAATTAGATGTTATTAAATTAGGTCTATTAGCTGTAATTGTGCGTGCACAATATTGGTATAAACTATAAAGCATTGGCCAGCGCTCTATGTTACTATTATGTAATCACCAAGCACTAACATTTTAAAAAGCACTGGGCAATTAGTAAATAGTAGAAAATATATTGTGTATAAAAAAAAGAATATAAAGAGTGTAGGCAGAGCTTACAATCTAAAGAGAGAGTGCAAGAAAGATTCATGGTGTGGCTCTACTTAGGTATGCTATTTGCAAGTATGGTAGCATATTACTACTATATTATAAATGAGAGGATTTTATAGAGATTATGAATACAGGTTGAGTATCCCTTATCCAAAATGCTTGGGACCAGAGGTATTTTGGATATGGGATTTTTCCGTATTTTGGAATAATTGCATACCATAGTGAGATATCAAGGTGATGGGACCTAAATCTAAGCACAGAATGCATTTATGTTTCATATACACCTTATACACACAGCCTGAAGGTAATTTTAGCCAATATTTTTTATAACTTTGTGCATTAACCAAAGTGTGTTTACATGCACACAATTCATTTATGTTTCATATACACCTTATACACACAGCCTGAAGGTCATTTAATACAATATTTTTAATAACTTTGTGTATTAAACAAAGTTTGTGTACATTGAGCCATCAGAAAACAAAGGTTTCACTCTCTCACTCTCACTCAAAAAAGTCCGTATTTCGGAATATTCCATATTTCGGAATATTTGGATATGGGATACTCAACCTGTATACAGAAAAAAGTATTATTAAATTAACGTGCAATGCTACATTCAGGAAGTGAAGGAAACTATCAAAAGATCAGGTTACTTGTGTTTTTATTTCACTGTGAATTGAATGTCACACAGCTCAAGAAGAAGGTGGAGCAGTGATTTCTAAAGCTTGTTCAGAGTTAGCTGAAATGTTTGAAATATTGCACATCTGGGGCCTGTTGTAGAGGGATGTAGTTATGTGACCCGTTGTAGAGATGAGCAGAAGTTAGGAACATGCTCCCAAACTGTGTGAACCTAAAGCAATGTGCACATTTGCCTTTCCAGTACATACACCTGCTATGTGTACACGTTTGCTACCAGTCCTAATAAGTGTGCAGTTACTTACACCTGCCCTATACTAGGTATAACAGATACACCAGGAAACAAACGTTTCTCTAACGTGCTAAGTGGATGCTGGGGACTCCGTAAGGACCATGGGGATTAGCGGCTCCGCAGGAGACTGGGCACAACTATAAAGAAAGCTTTTACACTACTGGTGTGCACTGGCTCCTCCCACTAAGACCCTCCTCCAGACCTCAGTTAGATTCTTGTGCCCGGCTGAGCTGGATGCACACTAGGGGCTCTCCTGAGCACCTAGAAAGAAAGTATATTTAGGTTTTTTATTTTCAGTGAGATCTGCTGGCAACAGACTCACTGCAGTGAGGGACTAAGGGGAGAAGAAGCGAACCTACCTAACAGGTGGTAGTTTGGGCTTCTTAGGCTACTGGACACCATTAGCTCCAGAGGGATCGACCGCAGGACCCGACCTTGGTGTTCGTTCCCAGGAGCCGCGCCGCCGTCCCCCTTACAGAGCCAGAAGCACGAAGAAGGTCCGGAAAATCGGCGGCAGAAGACTTCGGTCTTCACCAAGGTAGCGCACAGCACTGCAGCTGTGCGCCATTGCTCCTCATGTACACCTCACACTTCGGTCACTGATGGGTGCAGGGCGCTGGGGGGGGGCGCCCTGAGGGCAATAAATAACACCTTGGCTGGCAAAATATACATCATATATAGTCCTAGAGGCTATATAGATGTAAAATTACCCCTGCCAGTATTACAGAAAAAGCGGGAGAAAGTCTGCCGAAAAGGGGGCTGGGCTTCTCCCTCAGCACACTGGCGCCATTTTTCCCACACAGTTCCGCTGGAAGGAAGCTCCCTGGCTCTCCCCTGCAGTCTGAATACTACAGAAGGGTAAAAAAGAGAGGGGGGGCACTAAATTTAGGCGCAGTATAGATATATATATATATATATATAATATATATAAAAAAGCAGCTATAGGGAAAACACTCATTGATAGTGGGATCCCAGTGTTATATAGCGCTCTGGTGTGTGCTGGCATACTGTCTCCCCAAAGGGCTTTGTGGGGTCCTGTCCTCTGTCAGAGCATTCCCTGTGTGTTTGCGGTGTGTCGGTACGGCTGTGTCGACATGTTTGATGAGGAGGCTTATGTGGAGGCGGAGCAGATGCCTGTAAATGTGATGTCACCCCCTGCGGGGTCGACACCTGAGTGGATGGTGCTGTGGAAGGAATTACGTGATAGTGTCAACTCCTTACATAAAAGGTTTGACGACATACCAAATGTGGGACAGCCGGCTTCTCAGCCTGTGCCTGCCCAGGCGTCTCAAAAACCATCAGGGGCTCTAAAACGCCCGCTACCTCAGATGGTTGACACAGATGTCGACACGGATACTGACTCCAGTGTCGACGACGAAGAGACTAATGTAACTTCCAGTAGGGCCACACGTTACATGATTGAGGCAATGAAAAATGTGTTGCACATTTCTGATGTTACCCCCGGTACCACAAAAAGGGTATAATGTTTGGAGAGAAAAAACTACCAGTAGCTTATCCTCCATCTGAAGAGTTAAATGAAGTGTGTGAAGAAGCGTGGGCTTCCCCTGATAAAAAGCTGGTAATTTCTAAAAGGTTACTAATGGCGTACCCTTTCCCGCCAGAGGATAGGTCACGCTGGGAAACATCCCCTAGGGTGGATAAAGCGCTCACACGCTTGTCAAAGAAGGTGGCACTACCGTCTCCGGATACGGCCGCCCTGAAGGAATCTGCTGATAGAAAGCAGGAGGCTATCCTGAAATCTATATATACACACACAGGTGTTATACTGAGACCGGCTATAGCTTCAGCCTGGATGTGCAGTGCTGCTGCTGCGTGGTCAGATTCCCTGTCAGAAAATATAGATACCCTAGACAGGGACACTATTTTGCTAAACGTAGAGCATATAAAAGACGCACTTTTATACATGAGGGATGCACAGAGGGATATTTGCCGGCTGGCATCCAAAATTAGTGCAATGTCCATTTCTGCCAGGAGAGGGTTATGGACTCGGCAGTGGACAGGTGATGCAGATTCCAAAAGACACATGGAAGTTCTGCCTTATAAGGGTGAGGAATTGTTCGGGGATGGTCTCTCAGACCTCGTTTCCACAGCAACAGCTGGGAAGTCTACATTTTTACCCCATGTTCCCTCACAACCAAAGAAAGCACTGTATTATCAGGTACAGTCCTTTCGGCCCAATAGGGGCAAGCGGGTTAAAGGCGCGTCCTTTCTGCCCAGAGGCAGAGGTAGAGGGAAAAAGCTGCAGCATACAGCCAGTTCCCAGGAGCAAAAGTCCTCCCCCGCTTCCTCTAAGTCCACAGCATGACGCTGGGGCTCCACAGGCGGAGCCAGGTACGGTGGGGGCCCGTCTCAAAAATTTCAGCAATCAGTGGGCTCGCTCACGGGTGGATCCCTGGATCCTTCAAATAGTATCTCAGGGGTACAAACTGGAATTTGAGACGTCTCCCCCCCACCGTTTCCTCAAATCTGCCTTGCCAACCACTCCCTCAGGCAGGGAGGCAGTGTTACAGGCAATTCAAAAGCTGTATTCACAACAAGTGATAGTAAAGGTGCCCTTACTTCAACAAGGAAGGGGTTACTATTCCACAATGTTTGTGGTACCGAAACCGGACGGTTCGGTGAGACCCATTTTAAATTTGAAATCCTTGAACACATATATAAAAAAATTCAAGTTCAAGATGGAATCGCTCAGGGCGGTTATTGCAAGCCTGGACGAGGGAGATTACATGGTATCGCTGGACATCAAGGATGCTTACCTACATGTCCCCATTTACCATCCTCACCAGGAGTACCTCAGGTTTGTGGTACAAGATTGTCATTACCAATTCCAGACGTTGCCGTTCGGTCTCTCCACGGCTCCGAGGGTCTTTACCAACGTAATGGCGGAAATGATGATACTCCTTCGAAGGAAGGGAGTTTTAATTATCCCGTACTTGGACGATCTCCTAATAAAGGCGAGGTCCAGAGAGCAGTTGTTGGTAGGGGTAGCACTATCTCGGGAAGTGCTACAACAGCACGGCTGGATTCTAAACATTCCAAAGTCACAGCTGGTCCCTACGACACGCCTGCTGTTCCTAGGGATGGTTCTGGACACAGAACAGAGAAAAGTGTTTCTCCCGGAGGAAAAGGCCAAGGAGCTGTCATCTCTAGTCAGAGGCCTCCTAAAACCAAAACAGGTGTCGGTGCATCACTGCACGCGGATCCTGGGAAAAATGGTAGCTTCCTATGAAGCGATTCTATTCGGCAGGTTTCATGCAAGAACCTTTCAGTGGGACCTGTTGGACAAGTGGTCCGGATCGCATCTTCAGATGCATCGTCTGATAACCCTGTCTCCGAGGACAAGGGTGTCTCTGCTGTGGTGGCTGCAGAGTGCTCATCTTCAAGAGGGCCGCAGATTCGGCATACAGGACTGGGTCCTGGTGACCACGGATGCCAGCCTTCGAGGCTGGGGAGCAGTCACACAGGGAAGAAACTTCCAAGGACTATGGTCAAGTCAGGAGACTTCCCTGCACATAAATATTCTGGAACTAAGGGCCATTTACAATGCCCTAAGTCAGGCAAAACCCCTGCTTCAAAACCAGCCGGTACTGATCCAGTCAGACAACATCACGGCGGTCGCCCATGTAAATCGACAGGGCGGCACGAGAAGCAGGACGGCGATGGCAGAAGCCACAAGGATTCTCCGATGGGCGGAAAATCACGTGTTAGCACTGTCAGCAGTGTTCATTCCGGGAGAGGACAACTGGGAAGCAGACTTCCTCAGCAGGCACGACCTCCACCCGGGAGAGTGGGGACTTCATCCAGAAGTCTTTCAAATGATTGTAAACCAGTGGGAAAAACCACAGGTGGACATGATGGCGTCCCGCCTAAACAAAAAGCTAGAAAAGTATTGCGCCAGGTCGAGAGACCCGCAGGCGATAGCTGTGGACGCTCTGGTAACACCGTGGGTGTACCAGTCGGTTTATGTGTTCCCTCCTCTTCCTCTCATACCAAAGGTACTGAGGATAATAAGGAGAAGAGGAGTAAGAACTATACTCATTGTTCCGGATTGGCCAAGAAGAGCGTGGTATCCGGAACTTCAAGAAATGATGTCAGAGGACCCATGGCCTCTACCGCTCAGACAAGACCTGCTGCAGCAGGGGCCCTGTCTGTTCCAAGACTTACCGCGGCTGCGTTTGATGGCATGGCGGTTGAACACCGGATCCTGAAGGAAAAGGGCATTCCGGAGGAAGTCATTCCTACGCTGATTAAAGCTAGGAAAGAAGTAACCGCAAACCATTATCACCGCATATGGCGAAAATATGTTGCGTAGTGTGAGGCCAGGAAGGCCCCAACGGAAGAATTTCAGCTGGGCCGGTTCCTGCACTTCCTACAGTCAGGGGTGACTATGGGCCTAAAATTGGGTTCCATTAAGGTCCAGATTTCGGCTCTATCGATTTTCTTCCAGAGGGAATTGGCTTCACTACCTGAAGTTCAGACTTTTGTTAAGGGAGTGCTGCATATTCAGCCCCCTTTTGTGCCTCCAGTGGCACCTTGGGATCTCAACGTGGTGTTGGATTTCCTAGAGTCACATTGGTTTGAGCCACTGAAAACCGTGGATTTGAAATATCTCACGTAGAAAGTGGTCATGTTATTGGTTTTGTCTTCGGCCAGGCGTGTTTCAGAATTGGCGGCTTTGTCATGTAAAAGCCCTTATCTGATTTTCCATATGGATAGGGCAGAATTGAGGACTCGTCCCCAGTTTCTCCCCAAAGTGGTATCAGCTTTTCATCTGAACCAACCTATCGTGGTGCCTGCGGCTACAAATGACTTGGAGGCTTCCAAGTTGTTGGATGTAGTCAGGGCCCTAAAAATTTATGTTTCCAGGACAGCTGGAGTCAGGAAGACTGACTCGCTCTTTATCCTGTATGCGCCCAACAAGTTGGGTGCACCTGGTTCTAAGCAGACTATTGCTCGCTGGATCTGTAGTACGATTCAGCTTGCACATTCTGCGGCTGGACTGCCGCATCCTAAATCAGTAAAAGCCCATTCCACGAGGAAAGTGGGCTCTTCTTGGGCGGCTGCCCGAGGGGTCTCGGCTCTTCAACTTTGCCGAGCTGCAACTTGGTCAGGGGCAAACACGTTTGTAAAATTCTACAAATTTGATACCCTGGCTGAGGAGGACCTGGAGTTCTCTCATTCGGTGCTGCAGAGTCATCCGCACTCTCCCGCCCGTTTGGGAGCTTTGGTATAATCCCCATGGTCCTTACGGAGTCCCCAGCATCAACTTAGGACGTTAGAGAAAATAAGAATTTACTCACCGGTAATTCTATTTCTCATAGTCCGTAGTGGATGCTGGGCGCCCATCCCAAGTGCGGATTGTCTGCAATACTTGTATATAGTTATTGCTTAACTAAAGGGTTATTGTTGAGCTATCTGTTGAGAGGCTCAGTTGTTATCATGCTGTTAACTGGGTATAGTATCACGAGTTATACGGTGTGATTGGTGTGGCTGGTATGAGTCTTACCCGGGATTTAAAATCCTTCCTAATTGTGTCAGCTCTTCCGGGCACAGTATCCTAACTGAGGTCTGGAGGAGGGTCTTAGTGGGAGGAGCCAGTGCACACCAGTAGTCTAAAAGCTTTCTTTATAGTTGTGCCCAGTCTCCTGCGGAGCCGCTAATCCCCATGGTCCTTACGGAGTCCCCAGCATCCACTACGGACTATGAAATAGAATTACCGGTGAGTAAATTCTTATTTTAACAGGCCAGTGTTGCATAGCCCGCTGTCCTGTCCAGAAGACCTCACTAAATTTCCCAGGATGAGAACACCTCATTACAACTAGGTATGCCTCTGCATTCATAAGTGTATATGCGATTGAAATGCATACACACAGTTATGGTGTATGCACAGTGTGAAAACAAGCCAGATACGATCCGCTAACAGTTGTATGTTCAACTTTGACATTACACATGAGGTATGAAATCATACCTACTTTTCGTTTGTCTCTTGCATGAGACAACCCAGAAGGGAGAATGCAGCTGAGTGCTAGTGTGAGCATGATATCCGAATTGCAGGTCTATGATGAGGGGAGGGACCAAAATGAAGCAATTCGCATGGAAACGCTCCATATTGGCCGCACTGGCGTATCTGTAATGGGTGCATTTAATTATACTTACTGTTTTGAGAGCCCAGCACTGGGTGCAGAGCATCAGAAATCACTGTGAACATTTTCCAGTGATTTGCGCATGCGTGGCAGAGATGTACCCAGGAACATTGTGCGGGCACCATATTCTTGGAGTCCTGTACATGCACACTGGAGACTCTGGCACAGTGCCGGAGAGGAGAGGGCCCGATCGGAGCCTGCACACCCCCTCCTCTCTTAAAGCGCCTCTGATTGTGTCTCAAAGATTTGGGCCTCATGTCATTTCCCTCCCCGTCCTCCCCTTTTCATTAGAAGGTTTGTTTGTGAGTCTCTTGGATGACTTAGAGAATAGATAAGCATATATAAATTTAGTTAAAATGATCTACAGTGATTTCAGAAAGTATTCACATCGCTTCACTTTTTCCACATTTTGTTATGTTACAGCCAGTGGCGGATTTAGGGGGGGGGGCACCAAGGCACGTGCCCCCCCTGTCATTTTTAATAGATGTTTTGTATTGTCCATGCTGCTGTGCGCACCCGCCCCCGACATGTCCCCCGCCGCTGTGCGCATCCGCCTCCGGCACCCGACATGTCCCCCTCAGTGGCGCACGCCCCCCTGATGAGTTGAATCTCCTGTTCTTGAGATGGAGACACAGCTGTCTCCATCTCAGGTAAAAGCCGCGATCGCGTTCGCGACCGCGGAGCCGCTGCACTGCAGCGGCAGCAGAGAGCTACCATAGCTCTCTACTATAAACAGTCCGGAGGGGTGAAGGGGGAGCTGCTGGCTGCTCAAGTTCCCTCCGTCCTTACAGTGCTGCTAGCGCCTGGTGGAAGGGTAATTACATACTGTAACTGTATGTATGTTTGTATTTGTAGTAATTTATGTATGTGTGTATGTATGTGATTGTGTATGTATGTTTGGGTGTGTGTTTGTGTATATGTGTTTGTGTGTTACTCTGTGTGTATTATATGGTGCAATACTGCATGTCCCTGGTGCAGTAGTTCCCTGGGTGGAGACTGGCATGCACCCCTCCATGCAGTGGAAACCAGGTGGCACTTAGTAGCCTTTGTGAGTAAATCAATGTATTACAAAAGGCATAGTGTACCGATGTTTCAATGGGCGTTTTTTTCAAGGTGCTTTACTGTAGGCTTGAAGGAAAAAAAACGCTTTATGTGGCGTTGAAACGTCGGTACACTATGCCTTTTGTACTGTAATACATTGATTTACTCACAGAGACCGCTGAGTACCGCCTGGTTCTACTGCATGGGGGGGGGGGGGGGGGCATGCCACCTATTACATATATGGAGGGCACCTTGGTATTAAGCAACATCTTCAGTGAGTGCCTATTTTTTGTCATTAGATATATATATATATATATATACATACATACACACACACACACACACACACATGTACGTACACACATACATACATACATACATACATACACACATACACACACCCACACATGGAAACCCCCCTCACTAAATCCTGCGTTTGCCCCTGCCCCTGCTCTCCTGTCACCTGCTGCTGCTGTTCTGCTCACACGGAGGAGCCGAGCAGGAGGAGGAACTTTACAGATGCAGCCCGTTGCCGCTGGGGATCTCTGCTACCGATCTCCGGCGTGGTGCTGTGCTCCCCACTGACACCACGCCGTGTACGCTGTGCAGTGAAAGTGTACTACTCACACTCTCACTCTTAGCCGCCGGCGCCGATCCTCCCCTGCCTAATAACGGGAATAATAAAGGGAACCTGGTGCCCGCAACGTAATGTGAAGACATCACGCCATCCGCAGCAGCTGTCTTCTCCTGTACCCTTAGGACCTGTACCCGCCATACGCTGTCGGCTCCTTCCAGTCCTCAGGTACCAGCCAGTGGGGCAAACCTGCTGTAAGGTATTTGCTCCAAAACAATGCCCACTGCCTTGACTATAATATAATACTACAAGTGCGTGGACTGTAATATAATGCTACAAGTGCCTGTAATATAATGCTACAATGCACTTGTAGAATTATATTATATCCCATGCATTGTAGCATTATATTACAGGCACTAGTAGCATTATATTACAGTCCATGCACTTGTAGTATTATAGTAAATGTGATGCCGGGAGGGAGGCATGGGCGTGCGATATTGTCAGGGAATGCTTCATTATTTAGATTATTTTGAATAGGAAAGTATGGTTTTTTGAGAATAGTATGTACAGTCACATCATGTGTATATAATATATTTTTCTTTCTTGAAACAAATGTTTTGTCCCTGTATCTCTACCTCAGCCCCCTCACCCTCCCTGTATCTCCCCCTCAGCCCCCTCACCCTCCCTGTAGCTCACCCTCAGTGTCCCTGTCCTCATCCTGTAACTCCCCCTCAGCGCCCTTACTCTCCCCCTCACCCTCCCTGTATCTCCCCCTCAGCGCCTTTATCCTCACCCTCCCTGTAACTCCCCCTCAGAGCACTCACCTTCTCTGTAACTATCCTCAGCGCCCTTACCCTCCCCATATTTCCCCCTCAATGCCCTTACCCTCACCCTCCTTGTAACTCTCCCTCAGCACCCTCACCCTCCTTGTATCTCACCCTCAGTACCCTTACCCTCACTCTTCCTGTGACTATCACTAAGCACCCTCCCTCTCCCTGTATCTCCCCCTCAGGGGGGGGAGTGGGGGTAAACTGGGGAGAGAGAATGGTGCTGCTGTGAGCGGTCTTTTGTTGGGGGGGGGGGAGTGGGGGTGACCTTCCTGCTGTCAATCTTCATGCGATCGCCCCTGCGATCGCTTTCTTCTGTGTTCTTGTCGTTGCCCAGCAACGGCCGTCGCTGAGCAATAATGCGCCTGCGCATTGCGTCCGCTACGTATGTGCAGTTCCGACCCGTTCGCACGGCTGCGAAAACCAGCAGCGTGCGAACGTTTCGGAATGATCCCCATAAGGTATAAGAACTAACTGTGGACCTGTACCCCCTCCAGCAATGCATTTCGATCATAGACACACTCGATACTCACATTGAGCACTTGACCACACCCCCTCACACAATTGGTCACACGCACTGAAACTTCGCCACGCCCACTCCACTTCTAACTCCACCCCTCCTTGATAGCACAACCACTTATGGTGCCCCCCCTGTCATTCTTTTCTGGATCCGCCCCTGGTTACAGCCTTATTCCAAATAAATTATTTTTATCCCTTCAAATTCTACACACAATACCCCATAATGACAATGTGATAAAAGTTTTTTTTTAGACTTTTGCAAATTTATTAAAAATAAAAAACTGAGAGATTACATGTACATAAGTATTCACAGCCTTTGCCATGAAGCTCAAAATTGAGCTCAGGTGGAGTCTGTTTCCACTGATCATCCTTGAGATGTTCCTACAGCTTAATTGGAGTCCACCTGTGGTAAATTCAGTTGATTGGACATGATTTATTTATTTATTATTTATTTATTTATTAGCAGTTTCTTATATAGCGCAGCATATTCCGTTGCGCTTTACAATTAGAACAACAATTATAGAACAAAACTGGGCAAAGACAGACAGACAGAGGTAGGAAGGCCCTGCTCGCAAGCTTACAATCTATAGGGAAATAGGCATTGATACACAAGGATAGATGCTACCTGTCACATAATGGTTCCCCAGGTTGCTAGGTTCTTAATGATTTGGAAAGGCACACACCTGTCTATATAAGTTCCCACACTTGACAATGCAGGTCTGAGCACAAACCAAGCAAGAAGTTAAAGGAATTGTCTGAAGACCTCCAAGACAGGTTTGTCTCGAGGCACAAATCTGGGGAAGGGTACAGAAAAATATATGCTGCTTTGAAGGTCCCAATAAGCACAGTGGCCTCCATCAACCGTAAATGGAAGAAGAACCACTAGGACTCTTCCAAGAGCTGGCAGGCCGTCTAAACTGAGCGATTGGGGGAGAAAGGCCCTAGTCAGGGAGGTGACCAAGAACTCGATGGTCACTCTGTCGGAGCTACAACATTCCTCTGTGGAGAGAGGGGAACCTTCCAGAAGGACAACCATCTCTGCAGTAATCCACCAATCAGGCCTGTATGGTAGAGTGGCTAGACGGAAGCCACTCCTTAGTAAAAAGCACATGGCATCCCGTCTGGAGTTTGTCAAAAAGAAGGACTCTCAGATAATTAGAAAGAAAATTCTCTGGTCTGATGAGACAAAGATTGAACTCTTTGGCGTGAATGCCAGGCGTCATGTTTGGAGGAAACCAGGCACCACTCATCACCAGGCCAATACCATCCCTACAGTGAAGCATGGTGTTGACAGCATCATGCTTTGGGGGTGTTTTTCACCGTCCCAGTCCCAGTCCTGGATTCCCAAATGTTGGTAAAAATGCCTCTCACAGTCATGCAGAAGTCAGAAACGTGTGAGCAGCAGATGCCATAAGCAGGAGCTGAGAGGTGTGAAAAATAGAGCAGAGAGGTCTTGTGAGTAGAAAGTGCAGTTGTACAGATGGACTACACAGTCAGCAGTGCATACAGCAGAAGTGTAGTGGGCTGGAGTGATACAGGAGTACTGTATATATAGAGCACAACTGTCTGGGAGGACATCTTTTCTGTTTATTAAGATCCCGAGCAGAGTGTGTATTTCTTCTGCAACTGGGCCAAAAAAGACTGTTCTGCCATATCAAAAGCTAATCAGATACATTCAAACATTCATCAGCTTGTGTTTGTCAATTAGCCAAATGCATTGTACTGTATATAGCACATTATCATATTGTGTGACCTGATTGTAGCACAGTGCAAATTAGCCCTCCACAGCCCACACCCACTCACTGACATAACTTGACATGCCCCTGTGTGGGCAGCTTTATTAATGCAGAAAAGCACTTATTAGCTCTATTGTGGCGGTTGTCTGATGTGACAGTGTAGGACCTCCTCACAGTAGGCATCTTCTTACACGAATCAAGGATGCAGACCACAATGTATGAACTACAGCAGAATAATGTGAGCATTTATATATCCAGTCTCAGAAAAGAGCGATGTATCTTATTCTACCTTTCTGTGCACCTTTCCACGGCTAGATAGACATAAATCACTCAGCACCAACTCTGTTTTCACCAGTATTGTAATAGGAGGATAGGCGGGTGTCTCCTTCCCTTGTTATTATAGGATGAGCTCATACTGCACCCACCCTTTCCCCTGGGACTCTTGCCTGTGATTGGCCACTTACCCAGAGAATTAGATCAGTAGTGCTTATGTACAAGGGGACAAGTTACAGGGCATCCTGGAAAAGTTAGTGGAATGTATCTCTCTGCACTTTCACAAATAAATCCTGGAAAATACAGTGGAATGTATCTGTATGCACTTTCCGTAATAATAGTTCTTTCTGCAAATGGCTGCAAAATAACAATAATAAGGTATTTGTGGTTTGATAAAATACGAGCAGTGCTGAAGGCAGTCATTTTATTTTTATATTTCTGTACACACATTTATTCTGCTAAGTATTACACTATGGGGGTAATTCCAAGTTGATCGCAGCAGGATTTTTGATAGCAATAGGGCAAAACCATGTGCACTGCAGGGGAGGCAGATATAACATGTGCAGAGACAGTTAGATTTGGGTGTGGTGAGTTCAATCTGCAATCTAAATTGCAGTGTAAAAATAAAGCAGCCAGTATTTACCCTGCACAGAAACAAAATAACCCACCCAAATCTAACTCTCTCTGCACATGTTATATCTACCACACCTGCAGTGCACATGGTTTTGCCCAACTGCTAAAAAAATTTCCTGCTGCGATCAACTTGGAATTACCCTCTATGGGCAGAATTCAATTAGACGTGATAGATAACCGCAGGCTAATTGATCCCCTGGGCTATCCAAATAGCCTTGAAGCCAGGAGTTGTCGGGGATTATGTTTCACTTGCCTCAGTGGGTCATAAAAAAATCCCCGATAACTCAGGGGTTAACTGGGTGCCGCAACCCTGTTTTCGCATGAATCCGTGAACTTTTCACGGATTCTGTACGTTGACACCTGGTAACCTGTGTTAGCGCAAGTTAACAAGCTACTTTAACGGGCATTAACAAGGCTATCGGGGGAAATCAGGGGTGTGCAGTTGCCCGAGGCTTCATCTCATTTTCAATCGTGGTAATATACAGCGGGTAATTGAATTCCCCCTATATCTGCAAAATGTTTTTATGTATTTGTAGTTATTAAAATGAGCAGTAGATGCCAAAGAGATATCTCAGACATAGTAAACTAAAATATCCTCTGTAGATTCCATTGAAACAATGCCCACTAGTGTCCCCATTATTATAAAAAAATAGAAATGTCCTATTTGGGCACCAACTACGAATTGTTGACCTACTGTAAGTGCCTCTGTTGTATTTTTTAGAAGTAATTTTGTATTCAGCAATATAGTTAAAAAACAGTGTAAGAGTGCACAGTTTGGGCCTGACTGAGTAGCACGCAATGACAATGTTGCGTGGGATCAAAACTTATTGTACGTTACACTGTGTGTGCTTTTAGAGGTGCAGGCGTGATTGACACACATGGTATCAGGAATGTATTGGAAATGTGTTAGGTATCCCTGGACGGTGACTGGGAGGTGGCTATCCCGGTGCACAGAGATGGTCCGTGTTCTGGGAGTGTTACGGGTGTGTTGCTGAAGTGGGTGCATACACAGAAGCGTTATCTCTCACATTGGAGGCCCAGTAGGAGCAACACAATTAAAAAAATTTTTAAAAAATGTGGGATGCAGTCATTAGGTCGACAGTGAAACTGTCAACATTTATAATGTTGACACTTATATCGCTATTGTTAGAATGTCGACATTAAGGTTAGGCTGTGGGACGGAAGAGTTAGGGTCAGGCATTAGGGGCAAATTAGGGTTAGGCTACGGGTGAGGGGGGAGGGAGGTTAGGGTTATAGGCTGTAACATGGCAGGAACCATAACACAGAAATACGCTAAGCAAATACCAGAGACTGTTCAGTGCATATCATTTATCGGCCTTGGTCTAATTTGCTCAGATGGCTTTGCTCATCTATTGCTCATTTTGGTTGTCATTTCCTCTGTGTACAAAGGTGCCAGGCAATTTTAAGCCTTGAGTCCTACTAGAGAAAGTGCTATATAAATAGCAGTGCTTATACAACCCTTGAAATATTAATTGAAAAGCTAAAGTAATGGCACCATGGAGCTATGTTTATAGGTTCTCCCGACCAAGTTTGGATTTGGAAACGCAGCAAAATGCCATTTTTCCATAAAGTGATCCAAAGGAACGCGAGATCTGAGCTTTGCGGGAAAAGTCATTTTTCCTGCAGATCCGAACATTACAGTAATGGAATCTAAGCAGCTCATCTCTATTTATGTTAAATCAGAAATATATATTAAATCAATGCATTTATGTACCCTATATCATCATTACCTGTGTTGTTTGGCACACTAAAAACATTTGAATACAACCAAATGCTTTTGTGCAATATAGGGAACGCCGAGTAGAATAAACATTTGTGAAGAGGTTACGTGTGTCACTCTGAGCCTGGTACGGCTGCCAGGTTATAAAAGTATGATTAGCATTGGTAGAATAGATTTATTTCTTATATTAATTCTATGCAGATGTAATGTTGTGAAGATTGGGGCCCTGGTACTCTAGAACCATGACGAGGAGGAGGGAATCCGGTCTGAAGATCGACACTGTCTAGGTCGACAATGTTTAGGTCGACAGGGTTGGAAGGTCAATAGGGTTTCTAGGTTGACATGTGCTAGGTCAACAGGTCAAAAGGTCGACATGACTTTTTTTTTTAAAAAAATCTTTTTTTGAACTTTTTCATACTTAACGATCCACGTGGACTACGATTGGAATGGTAATCTGTGCCGAGCAAAGCGGTAGCGGAGCGAAGCACCTTGCCCGAAGCATGGCGAGCGAAGCAAGCCATTCGAGGGGACACGGTGCACTAATTGGGGTTCCCGGTCACTCTACGAAGAAAACTACACCAAAAAGAACAAACAAACCTCATGTCGACCTTTTGACCTGTCGATCTAGCACATGTCGACCTAGAAACCCTGTTGACCTTCCAACACTGTCGACCTAGTGACTGTCGATCTATAGTAGTCGACCTAGACATTGTCAACCTAGACACTGTCGATTTGATGATCCACACCCCAGGAGGAGTAGGGTGAGCAAGATCAGAAGAAGGGCTGTAGAAATCTGTGTTCAGGCATGGAAACGGCCTATGTACTACATTATGATGTGCTACTGTTAATAAATTACATGTGTTGTCCAAGACTGTTTAGTCATCAGGTAAGGACAGGTTAGAGATGGATCCTGCTCCATTTTCACCATTGTTACAATGCACACCGTGATTAAAAATTTGGTTGAGAGTGGTGTGATTTTCACCATATGTGAAGCGCCCTACACACTCAGCGATGTTCCGGGGCGATATGAACGATATCGTTTAGAAATTAACGATATATCGTTCATATCATTTAGTGTGGTGGTACCGACAAAGAACGATGCCCTGCCCCGCAGTCGTTCATCTTTGGTTCTCTGTCGTTATTAAACGCAAGTCAATTTGGATGAGATCGATCATCCTTCAGATCGATCATCGGCCAAATTGCATACATCGCTGAGTGTGTAGGGCCCTTAAGGTATACAGCAAACTGAAGTAATACACAATAGCACAGTTAGAGATTTGCAACAGTCAATTACATCTAATTTCAAGTACAGCTAGAACATTCTGAAATGACTTTGAAATATTAAAGGCTTATCATAATCAAAGTTTGTATGTTAGAAATGATACTTTAGCCAGACACACATGATCCTGCATGACTGAGTGCAGAGTGCAGTCATGGTGATTCTCATGCAGCTGTGCAGACTAGATCTTCCTCCTGTGTCCAGTTTTACATGGCTCATGTGCAATCCTTGTGTGTGCCCTTCACTTCCACATCAATGCATTTGCTTTTAACAGAATGCAGATAATGGAGCCTCTTATCTTCCCTCCCCCACTGCCCTCTGCTTCCTTCTTCCCCACTCCTTATATTCTTTGTCTTCCATGTTTCATCCATCCGGTGCACTCCCTGTGCACTCTCCCTACACCAATGCTAGATAGATAGATAGATAGATAGATAGATAGATAGATAGATAGATAGATAGATACTTACTTACTTACATATAGCCCACACTTCTTCTGTGGCTCCTCCTTTACCCTAGTGCCTACCATTACTCCCTGAAATCTATCATTAACCGTCTTTGCTTCTGTCCTGACTCCTTGTATCATCTACACTCTGCCCATTTTAGTGCTATTCCCGGCCATGTCTCCTGTTGAATCGCATGATCACATCACATGGACCTTCTGAGCCTGGGGCACTAGGTTTCAGTATGTGTTCTGAGTGCAGCATGACCGAACACCTCCCAGACTGAGACATTAACCCCTGAGCCATAATTGCATGACTTAGTACAATGTGTTTGTCTAGTCACAGACAAAGCCAGAGATGACTGTTTGTGTGTATACATTATTAGGGTTTTGGCTATAATGAATCAACCTGAGGAAGCTATCTCATAATAATGAGGGATAAGAGGGAGTTTAGTAAAGGTTAAGAGCAAATGACAATTTTGCAGATGTAAGCGGTCCAGCCCTTTGTAGGTATGTTCTACAATGAAACTGTGCACATCTTCCCGTCCACAACATTATATGAATCTGACTAGACCTTCTCTAGTGCAGTCAGATGATTATCAATCAGGCCTACAGGTTCCAGTATGCAAGGTTACAGTCCAACATTAAGCTGTGCATATGGGTGAGGATGTGAATGCAGAGCACCAGGCTATTGTGGTTATTTGCTTTCTGCTAAATCTTTGCCCTTTTGGTGTCTTTGAGATATCAATGACACAGGTGACACATACATTACTCTAATTATACATCACGTATATTTTTAGCATTGTTTTCTTAAATAGAATCTCCTTCGTGGTGAATTCTGTAAAAATATCCTGCCACTTCTGAAACGCTGAGCTTCCTTTGACATCACCTCCAAGGGATTAACAAATGAAGTCATTCCGTTTGAGATCTTTTTTTTTTCCCGCATAAGATATTATTCCATCTTTCCGTCATCCTCAATGGAGTTGGTGCACCAGTATTTAAATCAATATTTTAATTATCATATTACACTCTGAATGTGTTTTTAAACTTGCAAGTCCGTCCCATCGCTTATGTCACAGAGGCCCATTAGTGAGCTGTTGTGACCAGTGTGTGGTTGCTAGTGACTATCGTCATGTCACGTGAGAAGAGCAGGCTTGTGCGAAGACTATCCAGCATAGACTATATCGATCAGTGTTAATTCAAACAAAAATACTTGCAAGGGCATCAGGTATGTTGGAGGAATTACCACAGTACAGTATATACAGCTATACAGACAGGTTGAGACAATATATGTTCACAGTGAAAACTAGTTTGAATGGTTTTCATTCCGGATGTGTTTTCTCATACGTCCTAGAGGATGCTGGGGACGCTTCAAGAACCATGGGGTATAGACGGGATCCGCAGGAGACATGGGCACTTTAAGACTTTAAAAGGGGTGTGAACTGGCTCCTCCCTCTATGCCCCTCCTCCAGACTCCAGTTTAGAATCTGTGCCCAGTGAGACTGGTTGCACACTGGGGAGCTCTACTGAGTTTCTCAGAAAAAGACTTATGTTAGGTTTATTAATTTCAGGGAGAACTGCTGGCAACAGTCTCCCTGCATCATGGGACTGAGGGGAGAGAAGCAGACCTACTTCTGTGAGTTTCAAGGCTCTGCTTCTTAGGCTACAGGACACCATTAGCTCCTGAGGGTCTGAACGCTAGGTACGCCTAAATGCTCATTCCCGGAGCCCGCCGTCACCCCCCTTGCAGAGCCAGAAGTCAGAAGACGGGTGAGTAGAAGAAGATCAGAAGACTTCAGTGACGGCTTTGAGGTACCGCACAGCGGCTGCGCTGTGCGCCATGCTCCCACACACAGCGGCACTACAGGGTGCAGGGCGCGAGGGGGGCACCCTGGGCAGCATGTAAATCCTCAATATGACCTGGCAAAAGTGGTTTTTAAGTGCCTAGGCACTGAATCCGGTCCCCCGCCAGTATAAATATGTGATAAAATAGCGGGGCTGAAGCGCGCCATTGAAGGGGCGTGGCTTAGCGCTCACAGCTCTCACCAGCGCCATTTTCTCTCCACAGAGCTGCAGAGACGCTGGCCTTCCTCTCCACTGCCGTACAAGTAACAGGGTGTAAAACAGGGGGGGGGGGGGGGCACAGTATATTTGGTGCTATTTAATGTAATATAAAAGCGCTAACAGGTCTGGGGCTTTATATAAAAGTGTTCAGAACCTGGATAAGCACTGGGTTGCGAGCTGGCAAACTCCCTCTGTGTTTCTCTGACAGGCTTTATTGTGGGTCTGTCCCCTATATGCCCAGTGTGTTTGTGAGTGTCGGTGCACGTGTGTCGACATGTCTGAGGCAGAGTGCTCTGCCCAGGAGGAGACTGGATTAGGGAAATAAACGGCTGTGGGAGTGACCCTGTCGGCACCGCCGACTCCTGATTGGGTAAATGTTTTGAGTGCTTTGAATGCGAATGTGGCTCGATCGAATAAAAGTCTCAAAACCAGGCATGGAAAAAAATCCGTAGAGAATGTGTTGTCCCAGGTTCAGACACCCTCGGGGTCACAAAAGCGTTCATTTACCCAGATAGCAGATACAGATACCGACACGGACACTGACTCCAGTGTCGACTATAGTGATGCCAGATTAAATCCAAAACTGGCTAAGAGCATTCAGTACATGATTGTGGCGATAAAAGACGTGTTACATATCACAGAGGACCCTGATGTTCCTGATACAAGGGTCTGCATGCATTGTGGTCAGCGGTGAGGTTACTTTTGGTCAACCGCTGACCACAAAGTTCCCACCATTGGTTACAATGGAGCGCATAGGCGCTACATTGTATCGCTGCCGTGTGCTGCCTGACAGACACTACAGGAGCACACAGATAATCAGGAGGGTGCCACGACGTGGCGCTCCCTGATTGGCTGAAGGAACCCTCTTAGACAGAAGTCAGGGGGGGTTCCTGGCAGTCGGGGAAAGGGGTCCCATGTGACCGTTTTTTTATTTTGCAAAGTACGTGGATTACAAAAAGAACAGAAGAGGACCGATCTACACTGGATTATGTGAGTAAAATTTTTCCCACAGGTACCCCATGGATTCTACATGGAGAAGAGGACCGACCCTCGTTTGAACATAGGTAAGTATGTATGTTTGGAGGTGTGGATGTATGTAATAAACTTTTACTTTCAAGGTGTGTGTCTCCTGTTTTTATTGGGGTATTTTTTTAGTAGTAGTACTACAGGTACCAGCGGGCCCGGTTTTCCTCTGCATGCTGGTACTTGTGGTTCTCCAAGTACCAGCTTGCGGGAAAGGCTTGCTGGGACTTGTAGTACTGCTACTAAAAACAATATTCACATTTTGTGAAAAAGGCTATCAGCCCCCGATCCGCCGCCCTTGGATGGGGGTGACAGCCTCGGGCTTCACCCCTGGCCCTTGGGTGGCTGGAGGGGGGGACCCCTTGATTTAAGGGTTTCCCACTCCTCCAGGGTACCCGGGCCAAAGGGTGACTAGTTGGGTATGTAATGCCAGGGCCACAGGGACCAATATAAAAGTGTCCCCCGGCTGTGGCATTATGTACCTGGCTAGTGGAGCCCGGTGCTGGTTTCAGAAATACGGGGGACCCCTACGCTTTTTGTCCTCCGTATTTTTGGAACCAGGACCAGGCGCAGAGCCCGGTGCTGGTTGATTAAATATGGGGGAACCCCTGTCATTTTTTCCCCCATATTTTTTCAACCAGGACCGGCTCAAAGAGCCCGAGGCTGGTTTTGCTTAGGAGGGGGGAGCCTACGCATTTTTTTTCAACAAATTTAACACTTTCCCACCCCTTCCCACTGATAAACATGCACGGATCTCATGGATCCGTGCATGCCTATCAGAACACGGTAAAAAAAAGCAGGTCTGTTTTATTTTAGCACTTTTTTACGATTTGAATTTATTCACGGCAGTGTTTGGCTATTGCCGGCAGTGTTTGTGAATTACACTTTTTAGTAAATTACCGAGTCCTACCAAATTACAGGCGTATTTGACCGATGGTGTATTCATTCGTAATTTTTTTCTTTGAGTTCCAAAAAAATACGAATGCCCTCATCACTGCCGTGATTTGAGTTTAGTGAATTCCCGAGATGACACTTTGAAGAAAAAACACCATCTCGGTCAAAATCGGGAGCTTAGTAAATTTCCCTAATTGTCAGGGTCCCCCTGTCGCAACAGGGAGAAGGTTTTTATTCCAGCCTGTTCGTGGTCCCGAAGCCAGACGGCTCAGTCAGACCGATCCTGAACCTCAAATCCCTAAATTTTTACCTAAGGAAATTCAAATTCAAGATGGAATCTCTCCGGGCAGTGATCTCCAGTCTGGAGGAGGGGGATTTTATGGTGTCGGTAGATATAAAGGATGCCTACTTGCATGTTCCCATTTATCCTCCACATCAGGCTTATCTGAGGTTGCAATGCAGGATTGCCATTATCAGTTTCAGACGTTGCCGTTTGGTCTGTGCACGGCTCCGAGAATTTTCACCAAAGTAATGGCGGAAATGATGGTTCTCCTGCGAAAGCAGGGAGTCACAATTATCCCATACTTGGACGATCTCCTGATAAAGTCGAGATCCAAGGAGCAATTACTGCAGAACATTACACTCTCCCTGACAATTCTGCAACAACATGGTTGGCTCCTAAACTTTCCAAAATCACAGTTGGTTCCGATAACACGGCTGTCATTCTTGGGTATGATTCTGGACACAGAATTACAGAGAGTCTTTCTTCCAGTGGAAAAGGCTCTGGAAATTCAGAACATGGTCAAACAGATTCTGAAACCGGCAAGAGTGTCGATTCATCAATGCACTCGGTTGCTGCGGAATATGGTGGCGGCCTACGAGGCCATTCAGTTTGGCAGATTCCATGCCAGGGTGTTTCAGTGGGACCTGTTGGACAAGTGGTCCGGGTCGCACCTGCACATGCACCAGAAAATTATCCTGTCCTCAAGGACCAGAATCTCCCTGCTGTGGTGGCTGCACAGCTCTCATCTCTTAGAGGGTCACAGGCTCAGGATTCAGGATTGGATCCTGGTGACCACGGATGCAAGTCTCCGAGGCTGGGGAGCAGTATTACGGGGAAAATTTCCAGGGAAAATGGTCAAGCCAGGAAGCATGTCTGCACATAAACATTCTGGAATTAAGGGCCATTTACAACGGCCTTCTGCAAGCGGAACATCTTCTTCGTGGTCTGCCCGTCTTGATTCAGTCGGACACCATAACAGCAGTGGCGTACATAAACCGCCAGGGCGGAACAAAGAGCAGAGCGGCAATGGCAGAGGCCACAAAAGTTCTCCGCTGGGTGGAAAGACATGCAAGCGCTCTGCCAGCGGTTTTCATTCTAGGCGTGGACAACTGGGAAGCAGACTTCCTCAGCAGACACGATCTCCATCCAGGAGACTGGGGTCTTCATCAAGAGGTCTTTGCAGAAGTGACAAGTCGTTGGGGAACTCCTCAAATAGACATGATGGCGTCTCGCCTCAACAAGAAACTTCAGAGATATTGTTCCAGGTCGAGGGACCCTCAAGCAATAGCGGTGGACGCCCTAGTGACACCGTGGGTATTTCAGTCGGTCTATGTGCTCCCTCCACTTCCACTCATTCCAAAAGTGATAAAGATCATAAGAAGAACAAGGGTTTATGCGATACTCATTGTTCCAGACTGGCCAAGGAGGGCCTGGTATCCGGATCTTAAGCAATTACTCATAGGAGATCCCTGGCCTCTTCCGCTACGAGAGGACCGGTTACAGCAGGGGCCATGCGTGTATCAAGACTTACCGTGGCTGCGTTTGACGGCATGGCAGTTGAACGCCAAATCCTAGCCCGAAGGGTTATTCCCAATGAAGTCATTCCCACATTGCTTCAGGCTAGAAAAGAAGTAACGGCGAAACATTACCACCGTATTTGGAGAAAATATGTATCTTGGTGTGAATCCAAGAAGGCTCCTACGGAGGAATTTCAGCTGGGGCGTTTTCTCCATTTTCTGCAAGCAGGTGTGGCTGCGGGCCTAAAGTTAGGCTCCATTAAAGTACAAATTTTGGCCTTATCAATTTTCTTTCAAAAAGAATTGGCCTCCCTTCCAGAAGTTCAGACTTTCGTGAAAGGCGTGCTGCACATCCAACCTCCCTTTGTGCCCCCAGTGGCACCATGGGATCTTAATGTGGTGTTGCAGTTCCTGCAATCTCATTGGTTTGAACCTTTACATAAAGTTGAGTTGAAATTCCTCACTTGGAAGGTGGTCATGCTGTTGGCCTTGGCATCCGCAAGGCGGGTGTCTGAATTAGCGGTTTTGTCTCACAAGAGCCCCTATTTAATCTTCCATGCAGATAGAGCGGAGTTGAGAACTCGTCAGCAATTTCTGCCAAAAGTGGTTTCATCGTTTCACATGAACCAACCTATTGTGGTGCCAGTGGCTACTGAAGCCTTGGCGGAATCGAGGTCTCTTGATGTGGTCAGAGCTTTGAAAATTTATGTCACCAGAACGGCTCAGATTAGGAAAATGGAGGCTCTGTTTGTTCTGTATGCTCCCAACAAGATTGGGGCTCCTGCTTCCAAGCAGACTATTGCACGCTGGATCTGTGATGCGATTCAGCAGGCTCATTCTACGGCTGGATTGTCGTTACCGAAATTGGTGAAGGCCCATTCTACAAGAAAGGTGGGCGCGTCCTGGGCGGCTGCGCGAGGGGTCTCGGCATTACAGCTTTGCCGAGCAGCTACTTGGTCGGGTTCAAACACCTTTGCGAAGTTTTACAAGTTTGATACCCTGGCTGATGAGGACCTCTTGTTTGGTCGATCGGTGCTGCAGAGTCATCCGGACTCTCCCACCCGTTTAGGGCTTTGGTATAAACCCCATGGTTCTTGAAGCGTCCCCAGCATCCTCTAGGACATATGAGAAAATAGGATTTTAATACCTACCGGAAAATCCTTTTCTCTTAGTCCGTAGAGGATGCTGGGCGCCCGTCCCAGTGCGGGCTGTATCTGCAGTTATTGGTTATGGTTACACACATGTTGTGTTGCGTTAAGTCAGCCTGTTGCTGACATTATTCATGCCGTTGCATGCGTTGGGTTGAATGCCATGTTGTACGGCATGCTTGAGGTGTGAGCTGGTATGTATCTCACCTTATTTTAAAATTAAATAAATCCTTTTCCTCGATATGTCTGTCTCCCTGGGCACAGTTGCTATAACTGGAGTCTGGAGGAGGGGCATAGAGGGAGGAGCCAGTTCACACCCCTTTTAAAGTCTTAAAGTGCCCATGTCTCCTGCGGATCCCGTCTATACCCCATGGTTCTTGAAGCGTCCCCAGCATCCTCTACGGACTAAGAGAAAAGGATTTACCGGTAGGTATTAAAATTCTATTTTCTCTATTTACTTCAACAAATACAATTGTAAATGTTACATAGACTACACACATAATAACCTAGTACATTGTGGGCTCAGGGGGTTGTTCAGTGTTGTTAGCATACCAAAAAAGCACACTAATGGGCAAAACCATGTGTACTGCAGGTGGGGCAGATGTAACATGTGCAGAGAGACTTAGATTTGGGAGGTTATATTGTTTCTGTGCATGGTAAATACTGGGTGCTTTATTTTTACACTGCAACTAATGCTGGCCATACATGAGGACAATATCGTTCCAGCCGTTGGAAAGATAATCTGGCAGTGTGAGGGAGCAAACAATTATCAACAGTTTGCTTCCACATGCTAAAAAACGTTCAGAAACAGTTGGTCCAACTAGATGGGAAAATCAAACCTGTTTGATTTTTCCCAGATAATCATTCAGGTGTATGGGAAATGGATTTCAAATGTAATTCTAATGCGACTACTGTATGAATGTATTAATGCATACACATTGCATCATCCCCCCTCTTTCCGTTAGCTAGTGCAACTGTCATCGGTGCACTAATATCGGCATTCACACCTACCATATGCTGAGTGCAAGAGAGTTGTCTGAAAAAGTCTTCCCGCCAGCATGTGCACATCTGAGAATATGGTGGAAATTAGCAACATACCCACAATTCTCCCGCGAAAGCTCCCACAAGACGGTTCTTTTATGTGTGCACCCAATAGACACCCAGACACTCCCATAATTACAGACTGAGAGTAATGGCCAAGATCCATATGACATTTGTTGGTCCCCAAGTATCTCCAGAACAGTAGAGCAGTGGGCTTCCAGAGCAGATAAACACAGAGCAGTGGGCTTCCAGAGCAGATGAACACAGAGCAGTGTGCTTCCAGAGCAGATGAACACAGAGCAGTGGGCTTCCAGAGCAGAAGAACACAGAGTAGTGTGCATCCAGAGCAGATGAACACAGAGCAGTGGGCTTCCAGAGCAGATGAACACAGAGTAGTGTGCTTCCAGAGCAGAAGAACCCAGAGTAGTGTTCTTCCAGAGCAGAAGAACACAGAGCAGTGTGCTTCCAGAGCAGATGAACACAGAGCAGTGGGCTTCCAGAGCAGAAGAACACAGAATAGTGTGCTTCCAGAGCAGATGAACACAGAGTAGTGTGCCTCCAGAGCAGATGAACACAGAGCAGTGAGCTTCCAGAGCAGATGAACACAGAGCAGTGGGCTTCCAGAGCAGAAGAACACAGAGCAGTGGGCTTCCAGAGCAGAAAAACACAGAGTAGTGTGCTTCCAAAGCAGATGAACACAGAGCAGTGGGCTTCCAGAGCAGAAGAACACAGAGTAGTGTGCTTCCAGAGCAGATAAACACAGAGCAGTGGGCTTCTAGAGCAGAAGAACACAGAGTAGTGTGCTTCCAGAGCAGATGAACCCAGAGCAGTGTGCTTCCAGAGCAGATGCAGATGAACTGTTACGCACACCAGTGCTAACAGGAGTATACCGGTGTATGAACAGAGAGGGAAGCGAAGCAAACGAACTCACAGACAGCATAACATAACATACACAGGAGGTGATGGAATAACTAATAAACACAAAGTGAACGGAGAAGCCCAAAGGCTCAGGAATTGGGTGTCTCCCTAGTGTCAGGAATGCTCAGATGGAATAGAACGGACAATGAAGCGAGGTGTAGTGATTTAACATGTGGAGCACCTGAAATGATGTTGCTAAGAGCAACAGAAAAAACCCCAAAGGGTTACCAACGGGTGTGGGAATAAACTCCTTGGTCAGAGATAGAAATATAGACACAAGGAGAGTATCCACAATCCTAACCCCCACTTACAGGGCACAGGTTCAGCTTACTGCCACTAAACTGACACCTGGACGCCCTGCACAGTGAGGGAGGATTAAGCAAGCAGGTCTGAGAGTACAGCCGCAAACCTGCTGGGTTCACAGAATAGCAAAAGAACCCCAGCAGGTCAAACAACTGACTCCAGTCTTACTGCTAGGTCCGGATTGGCAGAATGAAGTACCGAATCCCAAGGCCTATTCGCAGTAAGCAACAAGTAAATACAAAGTCACACAGTACTAGCTAACTCTCTGGAACTGACTAACAAACAAAGATTCAGCAGCATTTGCCTAGCCTGAGAGGATGGTTTATATAGCAGGTGCTGTTCACGCCCCACTCAGACCTCACAGACTGTGAGCACAAAACCAGCGCCGGATTCCCTGCCGTGCACAGAGCCTGTAACCATTACACAGTAAAAACCCGGACCGGAGTATCAGCTGCGCTCAGGTTACTTCGCTAACACTTGCCTCCTGGTTGCCATGGCGACGGGGCAGCACAGAGCAGGAGATCCTAACAGTACCCCCCCTCTGACGAGGGGTCAAAGAACCCCTACCACCGGGTTTATCGGGGAACTGCGATAAGAAAGAGCGTATCAGTCTGGGGGCATGAAGATCACAACTGCGCACCCACGACTGCTCCTCCGGGCCATACCCCTTCAAGTGCACCAAAAATGACAGCCGACCCCGAACCATCTTGGAGTCAAGAACCCTTTCAACCACAAACTCCCTCTGACCCCGTATCAGAAGAGGAGAAGGTCTTCCACTGGAAGAAGGATTACTAACCGCCAGTTTTAAAAGGGAACAATGAAATGTTTTATTGATACCCAATGAACGGGGCAGATCTAACTGAAATGCCACCGGATTGATAACCCTGGTGATCTTATAAGGGCCGATGAACCGGGGGCCTAACTTATGAGATGGCTGTCTCAACTTCAAATTCTTGGTGGACAACCAGACGAAGTCTCCTAATTTGAAGCTGCAGGGTCTTCTCCGCTTATCAAAAACCCTTTTGGTCACTAATGACACAGACACAAGGGCTTTCTTCACTTTTCTCCAAATACCCCTAAGGACCGAAACAACAGAGGAACCACCAGGCGTGGAATCCAGGGGGTCAAAAGAATTGGCCTTAGGATGATGCCCATACACACAAAGGAAGGGAGAGATCCCTGTAGCAGAGTGAGCCGCGTTGTTATAGGCAAACTCCGCCATGGACAGATGAGCAACCCAGTCAGTATGACACTTGGAGACATAACACCTGAGGAACTGCTCCAAGGACTGGTTCACCCTCTCAGTCTGCCCATTAGACTGTGGATGGTAGCGTGACGACAAGCTCACAGAAATCTGGAGATCAGAACAAAATGCCCTCCAGAATTTGGCCACAAACTGGGATCCACGGTCAGAGACCACATCAAGTGGCAACCCGTGGAGGCGCACAACATGCTGCATAAATAACTCAGACAGGCGTCTGGCCGATTGCAACCCAACCAGTGGAACGAAATGCGCCATCTTCGAAAACCTGTCAACGACAACCCAAATGGCTGTCATCCCCGAGGATTTGGGCAAGTCCACCACAAAATCCATGGAAATGTGGGTCCATGGCTTAGACGGAATAGAGAGTGGATGTAATGGGCCGACAGGAACCCCTCTAGGAGTTTTATTTCGGGCACAAACGTCACATGCCCGAACCCACTGATCCACATCCCTAGCCACCGAGGGCCACCACACCGCCCTAGACAGCAACTCCCGAGTTCTGGCAATACCCGGATGCCCTGCCGACCTCTTGGCATGGAATTCCAGGAACACTCGCTGTCTTAACCTAGGAGGCACAAACAAGAGACCTACCGGAAGGTCAGGAGGAGCCTGCTCCTGTGCTCTAAGGACTAATGACAAGAGGTCCTGGGTAATGTCCACTTTAATACATGATGGGGACACAATGGGCAATGGCTCCTCGGTGGTCTCTTGAACTGGAGCAAAACTACGCGAGAGCGCATCAGCCTTGATGTTTTTTGACCCAGGGCGATATGTTATCAAAAAATTAAAGCGAGCAAAAAACAAAGCCCATCGTGCCTGCCTGGCATTGAGCCGCTTCGCTGACTCTAAATATGCCAGATTCTTATGGTCGGTGAGAATTGAGACCACAAACTTAGCCCCCTCAAGCCAGTGTCTCCACTCCCCGAGTGCATCCTTTATAGCCAACAATTCCCGGTTACCCACATCATAATTCATCTCGGCAGACGAAAATTTACGGGAAAAGTAAGCACAGGGATGAAGGCGATTATCAGACATCCCCATCTGAGAGAGCACTGCCCCAATACCTATCTCAGAGGCATCCACTTCTACCACAAAAGGACGCTCTGGATCTGGGTGTCGCAGCACCTTGGCCGAGACAAATGCCCTTTTGAGACGGGCAAAGGCCGCTTTGGCCTCACAAGACCAGTGAGCAACATCCGCCCCTTTCTTAGTGAGTGCCACCAAGGGGGCCACTATAGACGAAAATCCAGCGATAAACCGTCTATAAAAATTCGCAAAGCCCAGAAAACGCTGAAGCGCCTTCAAACTAGTGGGCTGCACCCAATCCAGGACTGCCTGTACCTTAGAACCCTCCATTTGGAAACCTTCTGAGGAGATAATATACCCTAGAAATGCGATTTGCTGGACTTCAAACTCGCACTTCTCCAGCTTCGCCCCAAGCTGGTGGTCTCTGAGTTTCTGGAGGACTAAGCGTACATGCTTCCGATGTTCCTCCAGGGAATGAGAGAAGATTAGGATGTCATCTAGATAAACAACTAAGAATCTATCCAAATTTTCCCTGAGCACATCGTTCATGAATTCCTGGAAGACTGCCGGGGCATTAGAGAGCCCAAAAGGCATCACCAAATATTCATAATGCCCTGAGTGGGTATTAAAGGCAGTCTTCCATTCATCCCCCTCTCTTATTCGGATTAGATTGTAAGCACCGCGTAGGTCAATCTTAGAAAAAATGGTGGCAGTACGAAGCTGGTCAAACAAAACCGAAATGAGAGGCAGTGGGTACGAGTTTTTAATCGTGATACGGTTCAATTCCCTGAAGTCGATGCAGGGTCGTAACGAACCGTCCTTTTTACCCACGAAGAAGAACCCCGACCCAACTGGGGACTGTGAGGGTCTGATAAATCCCTTAGCCAAGTTCTCCTGAATGTACTCTGCCATAGCCTGAGTCTCAGGACGTGACAGGGAGTACAACCTGCTCTTGGGAAGCTTAGCATCCGGCAACAAATCAATGGCACAGTCATAGGGGCGATGGGGAGGTAGTACCTCCGCAACTTTTTTGGAGAACACATCCGCAAAATCTGCATAACATCCTGGCAATCCTGGCAAACTTAGCTGCGAGAGCCTGACTGGAAGGCTCAAGCAACTCCTGAAACAATCACTACCCCAACTAAGAATCTTCCTAGAGACCCAGTCAAATTGAGGGTTATGGTCCCTTAACCAGGGTAACCCCAAAACCAATGGGGCAAAAGAACAGACAGTCACATAAAAAGACAATTTTTCAGAGTGTGTGGCTCCAATAAACAAAGGAATTTGGCTGGTGCAGGAGGTAATTTTACCCTGGGACAATGGTTCCCCGTTTAACCCACAGATCTCAATCTCTGATGCCAAAGGTACTGAGGGAACAGAGTGTTCCAGGGCGAATTGACGGTCCATGAAAACCCCATCGGCCCCACTGTCAACAAAGGCCTCAGTCTTGACAGTTTGACCGAGGATCTCCAAAGTCACCGGAATGAGAAAAGTCTTTTTGGGAAATTCTGACTTCTGGCCTGACAGGTTATTTCCCATCACCCTCAGGCCCTGAAGTTTTCCGGTTTTTCTGGGCTTGATACTACAACATGACCTTTATTCCCACAGTACAAACACAAACCCTGCTGTCTCCTCCGCGTCTTCTCACGCGAGGAGAGGCGGGTAGCCCCAATCTGCATAGGCTCCTCGGAATATTCCTCAGAGTCTGAGGTTCCCTTGGGAAAAAAGGAAACTGCGGTCTCCCTTTCAAGCCTACGCTCTCTCAGCCGTCTATCCACCAGGATGGATAACTGCATGAGCTGATCTAAGCTATCAGGCGAGGGATATTGTACCAGTTGGTCCTTTATCTGGTCATAAAGGCCCCTTCGGTACTGGTTTCTCAGGGCTGGGTCATTCCACTGGGTATCATGAGCCAACCTCCGAAACTCCGTACTATAAACCTCAGCTGGCCGTCGCCCTTGCTTAAGAACCGTAATCTGAGCCTCGGCTGAAGCCATCTTGTCAGGGTCGTCATACAAAATGCCCAGTGGCGTAAAAAAAGCATCAACACTTTTAAGCGACGGACAGTCAGGCTGTAACCCATATGCCCAGACCTGTGGGTCTCCTTGTAGCAAGGAAATCACCATGCCCACCCGCTGAATCTCCGACCCAGAAGACTGGGGCCTAAGCCTGAAATATAGCTTACAGCTCTCCTTGAAACAAAAGAACTGCGAGCGATCTCCATAAAAACGATCCGGGAGATTTACTTTCGGCTCCTTAACCCCTGAACTTGCCGCTGCTGCTGCGGGAGCTCCGCTAGCGGCCTGCGGGGTGTTCATCTTAATGGACATCTCATTAAATTGTCGAGTCAGGACCTGCACCTGATCGACCACCTGTTGCAAAGTATTTTGAGGGGTATGCTCCATATTCCCACAAAATTTCAACAGGAGTAGGGCTGCTGAATATGTTACGCACACCAGTGCTAACAGGAGTATACCGGTGTATGAACAGAGAGGGAAGCGAAGCAAACGAACTCACAGACAGTATAACATAACATACACAGGAGGTGATGGAATAACTAATAAACACAAAGTGAACGGAGAAGCCCAAAGGCTCAGGAATTGGGTGTCTCCCTAGTGTCAGGAATGCTCAGATGGAATAGAACGGACAATGAAGCGAGGTGTAGTGATTTAACATGTGGAGCACCTGAAATGATGTTGCTAAGAGCAACAGAAAAAACCCCAAGGGGTTACCAACGGGTGTGGGAATAAACTCCTTGGTCAGAGATAGAAATATAGACACAAGGAGAGTATCCACAATCCTAACCCCCACTTACAGGGCACAGGTTCAGCTTACTGCCACTAAACTGACACCTGGACGCCCTGCACAGTGAGGGAGGATTAAGCAAGCAGGTCTGAGAGTACAGCCGCAAACCTGCTGGGTTCACAGAATAGCAAAAAACCCCAGCAGGTCAAACAACTGACTCCAGTCTTACTGCTAGGTCCGGATTGGCAGAATGAAGTACCGAATCCCAAGGCCTATTCGCAGTAAGCAACAAGTAAATACAAAGTCACACAGTACTAGCTAACTCTCTGGAACTGACTAACAAACAAAGATTCAGCAGCATTTGCCTAGCCTGAGAGGATGGTTTATATAGCAGGTGCTATCCACGCCCCACTCAGACCTCACAGACTGTGAGCACAAAACCAGCGCCGGATTCCCTGCCGTGCACAGAGCCTGTAACCATTACACAGTAAAAACCTGGACCGGAGTATCAGCTGCGCTCAGGTTACTTCGCTAACACTTGCCTCCCGGTTGCCATGGCGACGTGGCAGCACAGAGCAGGAGATCCTAACATGAACACAGAGCAGTGGGCTTCCAGAGCAGAAAAATAAAGATCAGTGGGCTTCCAGAGCAGATGAACACATATCTTGGGTTGCAGAGCAGCAAGTGCTGCTTTGATCCTGGCACTGGTCAACTGTGGACTTTGGACCCTATTCAGTAATCCTCTTTCTCTGACGTCCTAGTGGATGCTGGGAACTCCGTAAGGACCATGGGGAATAGCGGCTCCGCAGGAGACTGGGCACAAAAGTAAAGCTTTAGGACTACCTGGTGTGCACTGGCTCCTCCCCCTACGACCCTCCTCCAAGCCTCAGTTTGATTTTTGTGCCCGAACGAGAAGGGTGCACACTAGGGGCTCTCCTGAGCTGCTTAGTGAAAAGTTTAGTTTTAGGTTTTTTATTTTCAGTGAGACCAGGTGGCAACAGGCTCACTGCATCGAGGGAATAAGGGGAGAAGAAGAGAACTCACCTGCGTGCAGAGTGGATTGGGCTTCTTAGGCTACTGGACACCATTAGCTCCAGAGGGATCGAACACAGGCCCAGCCATGGAGTCCGGTCCCAGAGCCGCGCTGCCGGCCCCCTTACAGAGCCAGAAGCAAGAAGAGGTCCGGAAAATCGGCGGCAGAAGACATCCTGTCTTCACCAAGGTAGCGCACAGCACTGCAGCTGTGCGCCATTGCTCCTCAGCACACTTCACACTTCGGTCACTGAGGATGCAGGGCGCTAGGGGGGGGCGCCCTGAGCAGCAATAAAAACACCTTGGCTGGCGAAAATACATCACATATAGCCCCCAGGGCTATATGGATGAATTTTAACCCCTGCCAGATTACACTGAAAAACGGGAGAAAAGGCCGACGAGAAAGGCGCGGAGCCTATCTCCTCAGCACACTGGCGCCATTTTCCCTCACAGCTCCGTTGGAGGGAAGCTCCCTGGCTCTCCCCTGCAGTCACTACACTACAGAAAGGGTTAAAAAAGAGAGGGGGGCACTAATTAGGCGCAGTATAAACAATACAGCAGCTATAAGGGGAAAAACACTCATATAAGGTTATCCCTGTATATATATAGCGCTCTGGTGTGTGCTGGCAAACTCTCCCTCTGTCTCCCCAAAGGGCTAGTGGGGTCCTGTCCTCTATCAGAGCATTCCCTGTGTGTGTGCTGTGTGTCGGTA
This sequence comes from Pseudophryne corroboree, assembly GCF_028390025.1. NCBI lineage: Eukaryota > Metazoa > Chordata > Amphibia > Anura > Myobatrachidae > Pseudophryne > Pseudophryne corroboree. The sequence continues at coordinate 610,897,400 of NC_086444.1, read as the reverse complement.
CGTTTGTGTCGACATGTATGAGGAGGAAAATGATGTGGAGGCGGAGCAAATTGCCTGTAATAGGGATGTCACCCCCTAGGGGGTCGACACCTGAGTGGATGAACTGCTGGAAGGAATTACATGACAGTGTCAGCTCTTTACAAAAGACAGTGATTGACATGAGACAGCCGGCTACTCAGCTTGTGCCTGTCCAGACGTCTCATAGGCCGTCAGGGGCTCTAAAGCGCCCGTTACCTCAGATGGCAAATACAGACGCCGACACGGATACTGACTCCAGTGTCGACGGTGAAGAGACAAATATGACTTCCAGTAGGGCCACACGTTACATGATTGAGGCAATGAAAAATGTTTTACACATTTCTGATAATACGAGTACCACCAATAGGGGTATTATGTTCAGTGAGGAAAAACTACCTGTAGTTTTCCTGAATCTGAGAAATTAAATGAGGTGTGTGATGAAGCGTGGGTTTCCCCCGATAAAAAATTGATAATTTCTAAAAAGTTATTGGCATATATCCTTTCCCGCCAGAGGTTAGGGTGCGTTGGGAAACACCCCCTAGGGGGGATAAAGCGCTCACACGCTTGTCAAAACAAGGGCTCTACCCTCTCCTGAGATGGCCGCCCTTAAGGATCCTGCTGATAGAAAGCAGGAGGGTATCCTAAAATGTATTTACACACATACTGGTGTTATACTGCGACCAGCAATCGCCTCAGCCTGGATGTGCAGTGCTGGGTTGGCGTGGTCGGAATCCCTGACTGAAAATATTGATACCCTAGATAGGGACAGTATATTATTGCCTGTAGAGCATTTAAAAGATGCATTTCTATATATGTGTGATGCAAAGCGGGATATTTGCCGACTGGCATCAAGAGTAAGTGCGCTGTCCATTTCTGCCAGAAGAGGGTTATGGACACGACAGTGGTCAGGTGATGCGGATTCCAAATGGCATATGGAATATTGCCTTATAAAGGGGAGGAGTTATTTGGGGTCGGTCTTTCAGACCTGGTGGCCACGGCAACAGCTGGGAAATCCACGTTTTTACCCCAGGTCGCCTCTCAACATAAGAAGACGCCGTATTATCAGGCGCAGTCCTTTCGTTCCCATAAGGGCACGTGGGCAAAAGGTTCCTCATTTCTGCCCCGTGACAGAGGGAGAGGGAAATGGCTGCAGAAATCAGCCAGTTCCCAGGAACAGAAGCCCTCTCCCGCCTCTGCCAAGCCCTCAGCATGACGCTGGGGCTTTACAAGCAGACAGGGAGGCAGTGTTGGAAGCCATTCACAAGCTGTATTCCCAGCAGGTGATAATTAAGGTACCCCTCCTGCAACAGGGAAAGGGGTATTACTCCACACTGTTGTGGTACCGAAGCCGGACGGCTCGGTGAGACCGATTTTAAATCTAAAATCTTTGAACACTTACATACAGAGGTTCAAATTCAAGAGAAGGGGACTACATGGTGTCTCTGGACATCAAGGATGCTTACCTTCATGTCCAAATTTACCCTTCTCACCAAGGGTACCTCAGGTTTGTGGTACAGAACTGTCACTATCAGTTTCAGACGCTGCCGTTTGGATGGTCCACGGCACCCCGGGTCTTTACCAAGGTAATGGCCGAAATGATGATACTCCTTCGAAGGAAGGGAGTTTTAGTTATCCCTTACTTGGACGATCTCCTGATAAGGGTAAGATCCTGGGAACAGTTGGAGGTCGGTGTAGCACTATCTCAGGTAGTGTTGCGAGAGCACGATTGGATTCTCAATATTCCAAAATCGCAGCTGGTTCCGACGACTCGTCTTCTGTTCCTAGGGATGATTCTGGACACAGTTCAGAAAAAGGTGTTTCTCCCGGAGGAGAGAGCCAGGGAGTTATCCGAGCTAGTCAGGAACCTCCTAAAACCGAGCCAAGTCTCAGTGCATCAATGCACAAGGGTTCTGGGAAAAATGGTAGCTTCCTACGAAGCAAAGCCATTCGGCAGATTCCACGCAAGAACTTTACAGTGGGACCTGCTGGACAAATGGTTCGGGTCGCATCTTAAGATGCATCAGCGGATAACCCGGTCACCAAGGACAAGGGTGTCCCTCCTGTGGTGGTTGCAGAGTGCTCATCTTCTAGAGGGCCGCAGAGTCGGCATTCAGGACTGGGTCCTGGTGACCACGGATGCCAGCCTGCGAGGCTGGGGAGCAGTCACACAGGGAAGAAATTTCCAGGGCTTATGGTCAAGCCTGGAGACATCATTTCACATAAATATCCTGGAGCTAAGGGCCATTTACAATGCTCTCAGCTTAGCAAGACCTCTGCTTCAAGGTCAGCCGGTGTTGATCCAGTCGGACAACATCACGGCAGTCACCCATGTAAACAGACAGGGTGGCACAAGAAGCAGTCAATGGCAGAAGCTGCAAGGATTCTTCGCTGGGCGGAAAATCATGGGATAGCACTGTCAGCAGTATTCATTCCGGGAGTGGACAACTGGGAAGCAGACTTCCTCAGCAGGCACGGCCTCCACCCGGGAGAGTGGGGACTTCACCCAGAAGTCTTCCACATGATTGTAAACCATTGGGAAAAACCAAAGGTGGACATGATGGCGTCCCACCTAAACAAAAAATTGGACAGTTATTGCGCCAGGTCGAGGGACCCTCAGGCAATAGCTGTGGACGCTCTGGTAACACCGTGGGTGTACCAGTCAGTGTATGTGTTCCCTCCTCTTCCTCTCATACCAAAAGTACTGAGAATTATAAGACGGAGGGGAGTAAGAACTATACTCGTGGCTCCGGATTGGCCAAGAAGGACTTGGTACCCGGAACTTCAAGAGATGCTCACGGAGGACCCGTGGCCTCTACCTCTAAGAAGGGACCTGCTCCAGCAAGGACCCTGTCTATTCCAAGACTTACCGCGGCTGCGTTTAACGGCAGGGCGGTTGAACGCCGGATCCTGAAGGAAAAAGGCATTCCGGATGAAGTCATCCCTACCCTGATCAAGCCAGGAAGGATGTAACCGCAAAGCATTATCACCGCATTTGGCGAAAATATGTTGCGGGGTGCGAGGCCAGTAAGGCCCCGATGGAGGAATTTTCAACTAGGTCGATTCCTGCATTTCCTGTAAACAGGAGTGTCTATGTGCCTAAAATTGGGGTCCATTAAGGTTCAAATTTCGGCCCTGTCAATTTTCTTCCAGAAAGAACTAACTTCAGTTCCTGAAGTTCAGACGTTTTGTAAAAGGGGTACTGCATATACAGCCTCCTTTTGTGCCTCCAGTGGCACCTTGGGATCTCAATGTAGTTTTGGGGTTCCTAAAGTCACATTGGTTTGAACCACTTGAATCTGTGGAGTTAAAATATCTCACATGGAAAGTGGTCATGTTGTTGGCCCTGGCCTCGGCCAGGCGCGTGTCAGAATTGGGGGCTTTATCCTGTAAAGGCCCTTATCTGATCTTCCAGACAGGGCGGAATTGAGGACTCATCCTCAATTTCTCCCTAAGGTGTTTTCAGCGTTTCACGTGAACCAGCCTATTGTGGTACCTGCGGCTAATAGGGACTTGGAGGACTCCAAGTTGCTGGACGTAGTCAGGGCCCTGAAAATATATGTTTCCAGGACGGCTGGAGTCAGAAAATCTGACTCGCTGTTTATCCTGTATGCACCCAACAAGCTGGGTGCTCCTGCTTCTAAGCAGACTATTGCTCGTTGGATTTGTAGCACAATTCAGCTTGCACATTCTGTGGCAGGCTTGCCACAGCCAAAATCTGTAAAAGCCCATTCCACACGGAAAGTGGGCTCATCTTGGGCGGCTGCCCGAGGGGTCTCGGCTTTACAACTTTGCCGAGCAGCTACTTGGTCAGGGGCAAACACGTTTGCTAAATTCTACAAATTTGATACCCTGGCTGAGGAGGACCTGGAGTTCTCTCATTCGGTGCTGCAGAGTCATCCGCACTCTCCCGCCCGTTTGGGAGCTTTGGTATAATCCCCATGGTCCTTACGGAGTTCCCAGCATCCACTAGGACGTCAGAGAAAATAAGAATTTACTTACCGATAATTCTATTTCTCATAGTCCGTAGTGGATGCTGGGCGCCCATCCCAAGTGCGGATTGTCTGCAATACTTGTACATAGTTATTGTTACAAAAATCGGGTTATTGTGGTTGTGAGCCATCTTTCCAGAGACTCCTCTGTTATCATGCTGTTAACTGGATTCAGATCACAGGTTGTACGGTGTGATTGGTGTGGCTGGTATGAGTCTTACCCGGGATTCATAAATCCTTCCTTATTGTGTACGCTCGTCCGGGCACAGTATCCTAACTGAGGCTTGGAGGAGGGTCATAGGGGGAGGAGCCAGTGCACACCAGTTAGTCCTAAAGCTTTACTTTTGTGCCCAGTCTCCTGCGGAGCCGCTATTCCCCATGGTCCTTACGGAGTTCCCAGCATCCACTACGGACTACGAGAAATAGAATTATCGGTAAGTAAATTCTTATTTTTTCGCATGCTGGGGTCCACCCATCGCAGGGCAAGGCCGCCCAGCATGCTACCAACCGCCTACCAATTGCAACCACACTATAATTGCAATTGCACCGCAATTAGTGCGTGGTTGCAGAAACTAGGGAAGCCTCCTGCCGGCGCAGCCATTTTTTTTGTCAGAACATCACAGCCGCCCCGAAAATGCCACTGAGACGCTCCCGTTTTCCCCGTGCCGCCCCCCACATCGGTCAACGAATACCCCCCACCCGCCCCGTGAACGCCTCAACCTGTCAGACAGAGGCGTTCGCAGCCAATGCGATCAGATCGCATTGGCTGCTAGTGCAGGACATGACATATGCGTTCGCACTGCCGCCACAGCCGGGGTTATTGTGGTCGCATTGATTAGTGATGCAACCTGAATAACCCCCTTAATACAGCACACTGTTGTTGTGTGACACAGTTGCTGGCTAGAGGCAACTTCACTGGTTCCCGGGCAAGCTCTGAAATTGCATATTTAATAGTCCTAACTACAGAAGTATTGGGTATTTGGTGGGCAGCACCAATATTAAATTGTGCGGTATACTAGCATTTAAAGCATCTGTTTATTAGATATATTAATGTATTGTGGTGACATTTTATAAAGTCTCCAGGAGTATGGCTGTATTTTATCTTCAGCAGTAATTATAGATTTTTAAATGGTCATCAATAACATCAATAATTATAGACTTTTAAATGGTAGAGATAGAAGGATAAGCAGAATAATGTATAATGCAAATTTGCAATGTAGGCTTCCAGTGTAAGTGTAACAGATCCTCAGCTGGATTACGTGACTACGCATTATATATGTACTTAGTGGGTCATTCCGAGTTGATTGCACGTAGCAACTTTTTGCTGCTCGTGCGATCAACTTGACGCCGCCTATGGGGGAGTGTATTTTAGCATAGCAGGTCTGCGATCGATTGTGCAGCCCTGCTATGCTAAAAAAGTTTCCTGCAAAACAAGACCAGGGTCAGACCTACTTACCCTGTGCGACGGATCCAGCGACGAAGGTCCCGGGATTGACGTCAGACATCCGCCCTCCAAACGCCTGGACACGTCTGCGTTCGGATCTCCACGCCCGGAAAACGGTGAGTAGATGCCCCGGAACGCCTCCCCGCTGTCAGTCTTCTTGCGATCACGCTAGCGATCACTGTCTTCTTTGTTCTGGCTGTCGCCGTGCATTGCGGCCGCCGCACATGCGCAGTTCCTACCCGTTCACACCGCAGTGAAGAACTGCTGCGTGCAAACGGGTCGGAATGACCCCCTTAGCCTCTTTTAGTCACAATTTACTCCACATAACTGCATAACACAGTGATGTGGGTCCACAGGCCACAACCTTTAATGTGCAACATTACGTGAACCTTGTAAAAGGCATGGATATTAGTACATTTGTCCTGGTGTATGTAAATAAAGAAAAATTAAATGCACAGTGTATTATAGCATATGAACCACTAGGGGCTAAGTAACAAACTAACCCTCTTGATGATGAAAACACGTCTTTTACAATCTACCACCATTGTCCAATGGTGGTTCTCAGTCGCAACAGTAAGCTGGCTGGTCGCCTATATCTGAGGCTACGGGGAATATTTACTAAAGTGCTGGTTTATAGAAGTGGCGATGTTGCCCATAGCAACCATCTAGATCCTAGCTATTATCTTCTAGAAGGTGCTAAATAAAAGATAAGTAGATTCTAATTGGTTGCTATGGGCAACAGCTCCATTTCTATAAACCCGCACCTTAGTAATTATACCCCATTGATATTGGTGGTCATTCCGAGTTGTTTGCTCGGTAATTTTCTTCGCATCGCAGCGATTTTCCGCTTAGTGCGCATGCGCAATGTCCGCAGTGCAACTGCGCCAAGTAAATTTGCTATGCAGTTAGGAATATTGGGGGTCATTCCGAGTTGTTCGCTCGCAAGCTGTTTTTAGCATCTTTACACACGCTAAGCCGCCGCCTACTGGGAGTGAATCTTAGCATCTTAAAATTGCGAACGAAAGATTCTCAAAATTGCGATTACACACCTCTTAGCAGTTTCTGAGTAGCTTCAACCTTACTCGGCATCTGCGATCAGTTCAGTGCTTGACGTTCCTGGGTTGACGTCATAAACACACCCAGCGTTCGCCCAGACACTCCTCCGTTTCTCCAGCCACTCCCGCGTTTTTCCCAGAAACGGTAGCGTTTTTCCGCACACACCCATAAAACGGCCAGTTTCCGCCCAGTAACACCCACTTCCTGTCAATCACACTACGATCACCAGAACGAAGAAAAAGCCGTGAGTAAAATTCCTAACTGCATAGCAAATTTACTTGGCGCAGTCGCACTGCGGACATTGCGCATGCGCACTAAGCGGAATATCGCTGCGATGCGAAAAAAATTACCGAGCGAACAACTCGGAATGACCCCCATTACTCACGGCTTTTTCATCGTTCTGGTGATCGTAATGTGATTGACAGGAAGTGGGTGTTTCTGGGCGGAAACAGGCCGTTTTATGGGTGTGTGTGAAAAAACGCTACCGTTTCTGGGAAAAACGCGGGAGTGGCTGGAGAAACGGAGGAGTGTCTGGGCGAACGCTGGGTGTGTTTGTGACATCAAACCAGGAACGACAAGCACTGAACTGATCGCAGATGCCGAGTAAGTCTGGAGCTACTCAGAAACTGCTAAGAGAGGTGTAATCGCAATATTGCGAATACGTCGTTCGCAATTTTAAGATGCTAAGATTCACTCCCAGTAGGCGGCGGCTTAGCGTGAGTAAATCTGTTAAAACCAGCTTGCGAGCGAACAACTCGAAATGAGGGCCATTGAGTAGAAAAGCTGACCTATAAAGTACTGTGATGGATTGTCAAAGAATCTTCAGTGTTACACTCACCTGAGATTGCTAGTATGTCTCCAGATATAGGGGTCAATCCAATTAGCTGCAATATCATCACGCCAGGGGCCACATTTTACGGCGGGCTGAATTTGCACAAAACTGCTCACCACCCTATAGAGGTCCGAGCAATTTTGTGCGAATCGGGGCTGATTCGAGCCCGTGAAGTGTGCCGTTGCTGGCATTTAAACGCCATTGCAACGGAACTTCGCACCCTTCACAGCTAATTGGATTGACCCCTAAGTTGGCGACCGTCTTGGACCAATTAAATGTTTTATTTGTTTCTTTTTCCGTTAATGAAATAATATAATGTATCCCCTGAAGAAAATCATATATTAATATTTCCTGTATAATAAAAGCTTAAATTAATATTAACCTCTTTATAAAATAAAAAAAAGTATCCTTCTTTATAAATAATTATTGCCCTCATAATTAACAATGTGTTATTTATTTTCTGTTCTTAAACACCAGGTATACCAAGCAGCATGCTACAGATGTGTCCTCATACATCTACCCCAATATGGCATGCACCGAGAGATGCCTGGAGTGAGCCGCCGGGTCCAGTGCTAACAATGGGTGTCTTTTTGCCTTTTTCACAACACAATGCGACTAGGAGGCACAATTCATTTGATTTGTGACACTTGTATATGTGTGTGTGTTACAGAGTCTGTATATGGAGCAGAACAGAACTTGTATTGGAAAAAAGCTGCGGCTGCTACATTGTAGCACTTTGTGTACAGTTTCAGACACTCAGTCACACACAGATATACAAGTATCGTATCAAATTAATCAGCACAATCTCCTTGTGCGTCCTAGTCAGTGGCGTCACAAGCTGGGTGCGGCCCGCACCCTGGTGTTTGATGCCTAGAAGGGGTGACACCAATCTGTGGGCTCCTCTGCAGTGACAGGAGCCAGGTGCTGCAGTGTGAAATTCTGCTACAGCACCCGGTTCCTGTCATAGAAGAGGAGCGGACAGCGCTGCAGACAGTCTCCGGGGGCAGCCCAGTACAGCCCTGCATTTCCGGAGATGCTGGGCATGCCTCCGGAGTGACGACCCACGAGGTCACGCCCCATTTTGTTGCAGCCATGCCCCTTTTGCCGCGAGTGCGCCGGCATATCAAGGGTGCGCAACAGGTGTCACTGCACCCGGTGACGCCTCTGGTCCTAGTCACATTGCGTTGCGACTAAGATGCATTTTAGGCAAAAAAGAGGCCTGATGCTAGCAGATTCGCACGCAATTCTGGCGTGACAAGAGGGGCTGTTTGGCGTGACTACAGCAAAGATGTATGAGGACACATCTGTATTTAAAAAAAATGGAATGGAGGTTTCAGAACTTGCACTTTGAAAACATGTGACTTGATGTGTGGTTTTGGCATTTGTAGATCTCAAATCTCAGAAACTGTGCATTAAACTGACAAAAACATGGGTTGGAAAACCATACTTAATAGATTTCCCACTATTAATGTGAAAGATAAGATGGAAGAGTTGTACCTAGTGGATGTAATGAATTTGAGGGAAGTAAAAAGTAATGCAGATGAAACAGTTTCAGCAATAAGGGAGGAGGGATGCCCAAATGTAATTATATTTACAAATAATAATCTAAGTTAAAAATATTTTAACAAGCCAGGCCTTTATCTATATACGGTGGGCCAGATGTACTAAGCCTGAAAAGTGATAAATATCACAGTGATAAAGTACCAGCCAATCGGCTCCTAACTGTCATTTTTCAAACACAGCCTGTGACATGACAGTTAGGAGCCGATTGGCTGGTGCTTTATCACAGTGATATTTATCACTTTTCAGGCTTAGTACATCTCCCCCATTATATGAATCCAAGCAGAATAGCAGCATACTGAGCACGGCCACTAGAGGGCAATGGTTGCACTGCAGTGCAGTCTATGAGGCTGATGTATGTAGCAACAGTTATTTGCGTTAAGAAAAGAGATACGTTTTGATTTTGTATACTTTTCACATTTTTTAAGTATCGTCTGAATGTATGTAAGTTTTTCGATTTTATTTATTGGGGTTTTTTTTTGCAAAAATCTACTTTTCATGGTTTTTTTATCGAACTTTTCCCAACTTCTATTGAAAATGAATGGGAACCTTATGTATCATTGGATTATCGTGAAAATTGTCTGAAACTTTTCATAGGTTTTTATTGCCAGCTTTTACTGGCGAGTTTAGCAATAGGTCATGATTGTTCTTGTAGTTCCACCTCTAAATTTACTTTTTTACAAAAAGAATATGTTAAAAATATCTCCCTGTATCTAAATTATACTTATATATATATATATATATATTGAGCTAGTCTAAAAATTTACTAATATTTTCTATATGTTTGCTTGAAATTTATATTATATACATATAAAACTTCTCTCATCATCTATCTATCTATCTATCTATCTATCTATCTATCTATATATATATATATATATATATTAGAGATGTGCGGCGGGCACTTTTCGTGTTTTGGTTTTGGATCTGGATCCCCGCTCGTGTTTTGAATCTGGATTGGTTTTGCCAAAACCACCCTTTCGGGTTTTGGTTTTGGATCTGGATGATTTTTGAAAAAAACACAAAAAACGCTAAAATCACAGAGTTTGGGGGTAATTTGATCCTACTGTATTATTAACTTCAATAACACTCATTTCCAGTCTATTCTGAACACCTCACACCTCATAATATTGTTTTTAGTGTCACTGGATGACTAAGCTAAGCGACACAAGTGGGCGGCACAAACACCTGGCCCATCTAGGAGTGTCACGCAGAGGCTGAATGTTGAAAGTGTCCCGCAATTTTTCAGCCCACCGACAGCATCTCCTGCACGCCCGTCATTTCTCAAAAAATTCTGCACCACCAAATTAATTGTATGTGCAAAACATAGGACGTGCTGGAATTTGCCCAGATGTTATACACGTACAATATTAGTGGCACAAGAGAGTGTACCCGTAAACCACATACTCATGGTTAAGCCTGTAAAAATAATTTGGATAATAATTAATAACCCTTTTATTTGGAGCTGTTATAATAATATGCAGCACAGGCGAGCGTACCCCTACACCACACAGGGCAAAGCCTGTAAAAATAATTTAGATAATAATAACCTTTTTATGTGGACGGAGTTATATAACAATATGCGGCACAGGAGAGCATACCTCTACACCACACACAGAAAACCCTGTAAAAATAATTTGGATAATAATAACCCTTTTATTTGGAGTTATTATAATAATATGCAGCACAGGCGAAGGTTCCCCTAAACCAGTGACGTGCGGTGGGGTGAGGCAGGTGAGGCAGAGCCTTTCCTGTCATACTAACGTTTGTGTATAAAGTAAATGAAAAATACAAAGAATATGTTTGAAATATCTTCTTTGCATTTTTCTAATAATTTTTATAGCCAAAATTCTGGAGTAAAAAGTCCTCACCTGGCTAACTTTTCCGCACATCTCTGATCAAAACTCACCAAATTTCCAGGTGTTTATACTGCTGCACCTGTGTATAATGCCCAGATTTACGCTTTGGCTCATAAATTGCATGTAAATCTGGCTCTGGTGCTAGCCAGTGCCTCCTAAGCTATTTAGCTCACCGCACGTCCCTGCCCTAAACCACACACACAGCGCAAACCCTTTAAAAATTATTTGGATAATAATATCCCTTTTATTTTAAGTTATTATAATAATATGCAGCACAGGCGAGCGTACCCCTATACCATACACACAGGGCAAACCATGTAAAAATTATTTGGATAATAAGTATATAACCCTTTTATTTGGAGTAAATAATATACAGCACAGGACACCACCACTGGACTTATGGCAGCACAAGACAGCACCACTGGACTGGACTTATACGGCAGTACCACCTGGACTTATACGGCAGTACCACTGGACTGGACTTATACGGCAGTACCACCTGGACTTATACGGCAGTACCACTGGACTGGACTTATACGGCAGTACCCCTGGACTTATACGGCAGTACCCCTGAACTTATATGGCTGCACCACTGGACTGGACTTATATGGCAGTACCCCTGGACTTACACAGCAGCAGCACTGGACTTATGGCAGCACAGTACACCACCACTGGACTTATAGCAGCACAGGGCACCACCACTGGACTGATGCAGCACCACTGCATTGGACTTATACAGCAGCAGCACTGGACTTATGGCAGCACAGCACATCACCACTGGACTTATAGCAGCACAGGGCACCACCACTGGACTGATGCAGCACCACTGCATTGGACTTATACAGCAGCAGCACTGGACTTATGGCAGCACAGCACATCACCACTGGATTTATGGCAGCACAGGACACCACCACTGGACTGATGCAGCACAACACAGCACCACTGCACTGGACTGGACTTATACAGCAGCACTGAACTTATGGCAGCACAGGACACCACCACTGTGACTGGAGTGATGTAGCACCAGACAGCACTGGAAATGACACATAAGAGCAGGGCACCACACCACTTTCCCACACAGACACTGAGGAGACACGTCCTCTCGCTACACTCTCCAGGGCTGGAGTGAAAATGGCGGCGACGTGCAGCTCCTTATATGGAATCCTAAACCCGTGAGAATCCGACAGTGGGATGATGACATTTTGCCTCGTCCTGGTTTCCAAGTCTGGCGGGAAAACCCGAGCCGGACTCAGATCCGGGCTCGGGACGTGATGTTCGGTAGAACCGAACCTGCTCATCTCTAATATACATATATGTGTGTGTGTATGTATATATATATATATATATATATATATATATATATCTCTGTTGGTAGTAAACAGCACACACTACTAAAGGCCAGTGGAATTTCATCTTAGTAGCATGTTTATAACAGTCATTAGAATAACCAATCGAATTGTCTTTGTAAAAGTTGACTCCCCTTTCAGTTTTCTAATAAGTGTCCCCATAGTAAACTAGCTATTCTTTTCTGCTGTAGGTCAGGTATGTGCTGAATGCCACCAAAGAACTCACTGTGCATGTCTGGCTCTGAAACAAAGCATGCACACTTAATTTAATATTTCTGAAATGCGATAAAACGATCGAAATGTAGATTGCGATAATTATCTAATTTTTGGGCTTTTTCGCAATCCAAATTTTTTCAATAAAAAAATGATACGTATTTCGAAAAAAAAATCGAAAAAGTCCAGAAAAAGACATGATAAGTGATGAAAAAAATTTAGAAATTTATCACGTTTCATACATCAGCCCCTATATGATTTTTTGCTTTTTTCTGATCTCTCCCACCTTTAATTTTTGTTCTTCTCCACTGATCCAGGTAACGTTCAGTAAATGAACCATTTAGCTATACTATATAATAAATGTCTCTACAATAACTTTAACTTATGTGGGTGTAATCAAAACCTCATTATATGTCACTTAATATGTTAATACCTAGGGCTGGATTACCCATTAAGTAAAATAAACACATGCTTAGGGCTTCAAGGGAAGCGGTGCACCACAGAAATTTTCCTTTGCCGGTTTTACCATGAACCATATGTTGCAAAACAGTAAATGCTGCAGCTGAATCAGGTTCCACAAAAAGGGCCTCCCACAATAAATGAAAAAATAACATACAATATTAAAAATAGTAATACAGTACTAATAATAGTGGTTAATCAGGAGCGGTTCTTGGTTCGGGCAAGCAGTGCCTTCGCCCGGGGCGCTGCGGACTGGGGGCGCGGCCGCAGGCACCGCCGCCTACCCGCACCCCGCTCCCCGGCTGCAGCAGACGCCGTGGGCTGTGTGGTCGTCCGCTGCAGCCGGCTCCAGGGACAGACACTAGAGGTCAGTACTGTCTGTATTGTCTGTGCGGCGCTGCTATGGGAGAAACGTCATGACGTCTCTCCCATAGAGAGGAGCCGACGGCCAGAGACAGAGGGCAGCGCTGCAGCGGTCAGGAACAGGAGCGGGGCAGTGGTAAGTATTTTTATTTTTGTGTGTGTGTGTTTGTAAGCGGCGACAGGGAGCAAAGCAACAGGGGGCACAACTACTGGGGGCAAAGAAACGGGGCACAACTACTGGGGGCAAAGCAACAGGGGGCACAACTACTGGGGGCAAAGCAACAGAGGTCACAGCGACAGGGGGCACAACTACTGGGGGCACAGCAACGGGGCACAACTACTGGGGGCTAATCTACTGGGGGCATAGCTATAGGGGGCACAACTACTTGGGCACAACTACTGGGGGCATAGCTACAGGGGGCATAGCTACAGGGGGCATATCTACTGGGGGCATATCTACAGGGGGCATATCTACTGGGGACACAGCTACAGGGGCATATCTATTGGGGGCAAATCAACTGGGGGGCACAACTACTTGGGGCAAATCTGGGGGCACAGCTACTGGGAGCATAACTGTGGCCACGCCCCTATTTTTTTTGCACGCAATAACTGTTTTGCCGTGGGGGAGGGGGAGGGGCGCCGGTGGAAACTTTTGCACTGGGCGCCACAAGGTGTAGAACCGGCCCTGTGGTTAATGATATACATTAATATTGGGAATACAACAAAATTAGAGTCTGGTAACTGGTAAACTGCCACACAATCCACCGAAGCTCACGTGATAGTTCCCGCCATGGCTGTCCCAACCAGTCGACCACTGAGAGTCAGTGGCGCTCAGTACAGTGTTGCCAGGGGGGGGGGGGGGGGGGGGGGGTGTCTCCAAATTTGAGGTGCTGATCGAAACGAATAGAATAGAAAGAAACACAAAAAAAAGAGCAAATGGGGTTTTCTAGCATGTGATCAGGTGCATATCAAAATACTGTTTAGCAAATAATTTGCTTTTAGTATAGTAACACAGGTAAGGCGGTAAAAGGACAATATCAAAAACAGGTTGGTAAGACAGTACACTTTTACAGGCTTTCTGGATTGTGAAAAGCATGTAATATAGGAGGATTAATAACAAATAGATCAATGATATGCTGAGGACGGGTAGATGAGTATTACATGTGTGCCTTAACAAAGAGTGCTTCTGCAACTTTAGATAAATACACAAGCCACCGAGTACAATACTCACACAATATACAGTATAGCTACATTTATAGTTCATAAAAGGTTATTATGTGGAAGTTATGTAGAATACACAGAGCAGATGGAAACTCAGTAATACTCGCAGAAGGTTGTTTACTAACAAAAGATATTAACAAATCATCTAATGGGGCCCATGCATTTGAGATGGATTGCCCCAATTCACTGATTCTGACCACAAAATTATTGGGATTGGCGAGTCTGTGAACTTTAATATGATGAATTTCCCCAATGGATAACCGACCATCGATGTCTATGGCTTTATCACTAATTGGCAGATCGGTTTAGTATTGGGGTATTGAGTTGCTGATCTATGTCATAACTTATAATGAGGTGCTCAAGGTTTATTGCTGATTGCTAGCTATTGGCTAATGAATATTTGTTCCATGTTATTAAAATATCTTTTATTTCTATGGTGCCACATAGCAAATAATATAGGAAATAACATACAGGGTTACTTGGGTATACAGTATAAACATACACAAACAAATGGATAGCCAATTGCAACCAACAAAATACCTAATCTTCAGGTAAATGTATTATAGTGACGGGCATCATTTCCGAGGAGAAGCAGGAAGGGACATTGACAAGATGTATAAACATCTCGTCTGCAGAAGTGGGGGAGTGAAGCTCCACCCTCCGACGATGTCCCCCTGAGCACACAGCGCTTCAGCTCCGTGCTAAAGAGCTGTGTCTCCTTCCCGGCCGGCTCCCTCTGCGCATGCATGGGATCTCACTACTCACGCGAGATCCCCAGCGCAGTCCGGAGCTGGCACCCACCACAGCTAGGGACAGCTCTGTCCCTACTGTGGTCTATGGGCATTGCCGCCTGCAGCTGTGGAAATCGAAAGCTGCAGGTCTTGGGACAGTGAGCGATGCTGACCGTTCACACATTGTCCTCGCATGTCGGCCTGCTATCTTTTAGATAGCAGTGCTAATATGGACAGGGGCGCATAGTTCCCCTGTCACTGTGCACTCTCTGCAGCCTTCTTACATGGGAGAAAAGCAGTATAGCGCATATAACGTGCACTGATACCGGTTCTCCCCCATAGCGCCCCTATATAACATAATATGAGAAGAGGGGCCCTGCTTGCATGAGCTTACAGTCTAAAGGCAAATGGACACGCACGCACACACAAAGAGACCATGGGAAGCAAAGCAGTGGGGTTGAAACCAGTGTCGGACTGGGGCATGCAGTGGTAGGGGTCCATATTTAAGGGTGTAGCCAGTTTCCAGAGAGGGTGTGGCCAGCCACCACATTGGTTTGCCTAACCAACTGTGAGTGTATGGACTGGGGACCTTGATGGGCCAGTCCAACCCTGGTTGCATTTTAGCCAATTTGGCTAGAATGCATTCCGGAGATTGACCCCCACGGCTGCCGCCATCTTCAGATGGCAGCAGCCGTGGGGGTCAATCTCCGGATTGCATTCTGGAAATTCTGGAAATTAATAAATCTGGCAGCATTGCATCTCCATAGTAGCCTGTGGGGGATGTGGCTGCTGGTGGGAATGGAGGGATTGCAGTAGGCATCAGAGATGCCTGCTGTGGTCCCCAGTGCCGGTTCAAGGGCGCAGAGCGCCCCGGGCAGGAAAGGGGTGTGGCCTAATACAGGGGGCGTGGTGAGTCACGCCCCCTGTACATTGAAAGCGCCGCTTGAATGCTGAGCGGTGCGCGATGACGTCATCGCGCACCGCACAGCAAAAGGTCCTCTCCACGAAGAGAAACTAGACGCTATGCGTCTAGTTCCCTTCTTGGAGAGGACCTTTGCTGTGCGGTGCGCGATGACGTCATCGCGCACCGCTCAGCAGTTACTCTCCACGAAGGGAAACTAGACGCATAGCGTCTAGTTCCCTTCACAGGAGGCGCCGAGGACGGGGACGGCAGCGGGCAGCGGAGGCGGACGGGGGACACAGCGGGCAGCAGTGGCGGATCTTGCCACGGTGCGGCGCCCTCCGGATGGCGCCAGTGCCCTCCGGAAGGCGGCGCCCCGGGCAAAAGTCCTGCTTGCCCGTGGCAAGAACCACCACTGGTGGTCCCTCCTACATACATTTGGGGGATACTTAATATTTGTGGCTATTTCCCCAAATGGGGGCCTCTATGTCAATTGTGATCCTCTATGTCATTTAAGCTATTTTACATCTCACAACCACATTACCATACAATTTGGCACACTTCCACTTGATAAATGGGATGGTTTGTATCCCAGCAAGCTATCCAGACTACAAATGCCATTTAAAATCTTGTGGTTCTGACTTCAGTAAATTGCACAGTTTATAAACTACACTTCAAATAGAATGAAGACCTGCAGTTTGGTTAGACCGCACTTAACAAATCCCCCACTCATTGTTTAAAGTATCTTTATTTTACTCTGTACCTGGGGGGTCATTCCGAGTTGATCGCTCACTAGCTATTTTTGTGCAGTGCTGCAATCAGATAGTCGCCGCCCATGGGGGAGTGTATTTTCGCTTTGCAAGTGTGCGAATGCTTGTGCAGCCGAGCGATACAAAAAAGTTTTGTGCAGTAGGTCTGAACTTACTCAGCCGCTGCGATCACTTCAGCCTCTCCGGTCCCGGAATTGACGTCAGACACCCGCCCTGCAAACGCTTGGACACGTCTGCGTTTTTCCAACCACTCCCTGAAAACGGTCAGTTGACACCCATAAACGCCTTCTTCCTGTCAATCTTCTTGCAATCGGCTGTGCGAATGGATTCTTCGTTAAATCCATCGCCCAGCACCGACCCACTTTGTACCCGTACGATGCGCCTGTGTATTGCAGTGCATACGCATGCGCAGTTTTGTTAAGTTTTGACCTGATCATAGCGCTGCAAAAAATAGCTAGCGTGTGATCAGGTCGGAATGACCCCCCTGGTGTTGTGTTATCTGAGTTAAAATACACACAAAGTTGTGCAGTTTATCCTGTGATTCAATTAAGCATGAGCGATGTCTGGCTGCACACATTGCAGGAAATTACGGGAGGGAAATCCGCTCTAGTGTTTGTCTGCACTAGTATGTGGTGCAAGCAAAAATGTGCAAGGTTACCTTGCCCGGATACTAGTGTTATACTGTAGATGAGTGCAAGTTTCAGATGGGACTTTGCTGCTAATATAGGGGGTCATTCCGAGTTGATCGCTAGCTGCATTTATTCGCAGCGCAGTGTTCAGGCTAAAAAACGGCAGTTCTGCTCATGCGTATGCAGCGCAATGCGCTCGTGCAACGTACGGGCACAATGAACGATGTCGTTTTGCACAGGGTCTAGCGATGCATTTCAGTCGCACTGCTTGCCGCAGAGTGATTGACATGAAGTGGGCGTTTCTGGGTGGCAACTGACCGTTTTCAGGGAGTGTTCGGAAAAATGCAGGCGTGCCAGGAAAAACGGAGGCGTTGCTGGGTGGGTTTGTGACGTCAAATCCGTAACTGAATAGTATGAAGTGATCGCAAGCGCTGAGTAGGTTTTGAGCTACTCTGAAACTACACAAAAAATGTTTGTAGCCGCTCTGCGAAACAACCGTTCGCACTTCTGCTAAGCTAAAATACACTCCCAGTGGGCGGCGGCATAGCGTTTGCACAGCTGCTAAAAACTGCTAGCGAGTGATCAACTCGGAATGACCCCCATAATCTCTCCGTTAGGCTTGAATTCAATTAGCCATGGGTTCCATTAATGCAGCTGCAACTTTTTCATATTTATTTAGATCCACGTTAAGTTAACATGGGTCTCAATGGGAGTTTATGTGGATTTTAGTTGAAAATGTCAGCACACCCCTCACAATGAATAATTATGTACTTGGAGGCATTTCAATAGCATCATTTGGCCAGTGATTACATAATTTTTTAACCACTTAACTGACTAATATTTTTTTCCAAAAAACGCTTGGGAAATTGTAATTTTTTTATGATTAAATTATGTGAAGAACATTTATTTAAAGTATGTGCAATCCAATTTTCTTTAAAAAAAAAAAATGTAAACCTCGGTACAAACATCGATGGTTGGAAGATCGTCATGATCAGAACACCTCGACCATCGCGACTTCAATTTCCCGGCGTGGAATCCTGCCCAGCCTAACCTGTAACAACAGGGCAATAGACTCCACGAACCTCTCGCAAGGTCCTTCACAACATATCCAATGGGGTAAATTTACTAACATTCGTAATTTTCCGTTTGAGGTCAAAGTTCAATCACGAATGACATCGAAAGTGTAAATATGCAACTTTTTGAATTGATTACGACTAATTTACTAAGCTGCCGTATTCTGCATTTTCGGTTTTTCCGATGTCGATGTCATTCGTTTTTTTAGGCAGTGTTTTACGTGAGTGACTTGTAAAACACTGCCGACTTTAATACAATGAATCTCGGCCGGATCTGAGAGATCCGTGCTGGGCTTCATTGTGCACCTTGTAAAAAAAAAAAAAATGTTTAAACTTAAAAAAAAAAATTGCGTGGGGTCTCCCCTCCTAAGCCAAACCAGCCTCGGGCTCTTTGAGCCGGCCCTGGTTGCTAAAATATGGGGAAAAAATTGACAGGGGTTCCCCCATATTTAAACAACCAGCACCGGGCTCTGCGCCTGGTCCTGGTTCCAAAAATACGGGGGACAAAAAGCGTAGGGGTCCCCCGTATTTTTGAAACCAGCACCGGGCTCCACTAGCTGGACAGATAATGCCACAGCCGGGGGTCACTTTTATACAGCGCCCTGCGGCCGTGGCATTAAATACTCAACTAGTCACCCCTGGCCAGGGTACCCTGGAGGAGAGGGAACCCCTTCAATCAAGGGGTCCCCCCCCTCCAGCCACCCAAGGGCCATGGGTGAAGCCCGAGGCTGTCCCCCCCCATCCAATGGGCTGCGGATGGGGGGCTGATAGCCTTTGTTGAAAGTTATTAATATTGTTTTTAGTAGCAGTACTACAAGTCCCAGCAAGCCTCCCCCGCAAGCTGGTACTTGGAGAACCACAAGTACCAGCATGCGGCGGAAAACCGGGCCCGCTGGTACCTGTAGTACTACTACTAAAAAAATACCCCAATAAAGACATTACACACACACCTTGAAAGTATAACTTTAATGCATACATACACACCACCATATACACATACTTACCTTATGTTCACACGAGGGTCGGTCCTCTTCTCCATGTAGAATCCATGGTGTACCTGTTGAAAAAATTCTACTCACC
This sequence comes from Pseudophryne corroboree, assembly GCF_028390025.1. Lineage (NCBI taxonomy): Eukaryota > Metazoa > Chordata > Amphibia > Anura > Myobatrachidae > Pseudophryne > Pseudophryne corroboree. The sequence continues at coordinate 610,877,856 of NC_086444.1, read as the reverse complement.
AAATCCAGTGTAGAGGGCTCCTCGGGTAATCCATTTGTAATCCACGTACTTGTAAAAATAAAAAAACGGACACCCGACCACGAACTGAAAGGGGCCCCATGTTTTCACATGGGACCCCTTTCCCCGAATGCCAGAAACCCCCTCTGACTTATGTCTAAGAGGGTTTCCTCAGCCAATCAGGGAGCGCCACGTTGTGGCACCCTCCTGATTGGCTGTGTGCTCCTGTACTGTCTGACAGGCGGCACACGGCAGTGTTACAATGTAGCGCCTATGCGTTCCATTGTAACCAATGGTGGGAACTTTGTGGTCAGCGGTGAGGTTACTTTCGGTCACCCGCTGACCACAAAGTTCCCACCATTGGTTACAATGGAGCGCATAGGCGCTACATTGTAACACTGCCGTGTGCCGCCTGTCAGACAGTACAGGAGCACACAGCCAATCAGGAGGGTGCCACAACGTGGCGCTCCCTGATTGGCTGAGGAAACCCTCTTAGACATAAGTCAGAGGGGGTTTCTGGCATTCGGGGAAAGGGGTCCCATGTGAAAACATGGGGCCCCTTTCAGTTCGTGGTCGGGTGTCCGTTTTTTTATTTCTCTAACGTCCTAAGTGGATGCTGGGGACTCCGTCAGGACCATGGGGTTTAGCGGCTCCGCAGGAGACAGGGCACAATAATAAAAGCTTTAGGATCAGGTGGTGTGCACTGGCTCCAGGGCCGGATCTAGGGGGGGGCGAAGGGGGCGACCGCCCCCCCTAACACAGTCATAGCCACGCCCACTTTTGAGCAGAAGAGAGCTCTCCTGGGAGAGCATGAGGCAGAACGATGTGCTGCAGCTTATACCACAGCAGCACAGAGGAGCCAGGAGAGCAAGGGTTACAGAGCATTTGCCCCTCACTTGCTGGTGTGTGGGTACTAGGGCTAATAAATACAATTACCCCATAGCACAGTCACATCACATGTACATAAAACAATCACAAAGCTCTATCTAAGTCTCACTCAAAAAGTTCAGTCAGAATTGAGAGAGGAGTTAAGATTGCAGATGGGAGGAGTTGGGACTGTAGAGGGAGGAGTCAAGATTAAAGAGTAAACCGCCCCCCCTAAAGAAAAGTCTAGATCCGTCCCTGACTGGCTCCTCCCCCTATGACCCTCCTCCAAGCCTCAGTTAGATTCTTGTGCCCGGCCGAGAAGGGTGCAATCTAGGTGGCTCTCCTGAGCTGCTTAGAATAAAAGTTTAAGTTAGGTTTTTTATTTTCAGTGAGTCCTGCTGGCAACAGGCTCACTGCTACGAGGGACTTAGGGGAGAGAAGTAAACTCACCTGCGTGCAGGATGGATTTGCTTCTTAGGCTACTGGACACCATTAGCTCCAGAGGGAGTCGGAACACAGGTCTCACCCTGGGGTTCGTCCCGGAGCCGTGCCGCCGACCCCCCTTGCAGATGCCGAAGTTGAAGAGGTCCAGAGGTCCAGAAACAGGCGGCAGAAGACTTTCAGTCTTCATAAGGTAGCGCACAGCACTGCAGCTGTGCGCCATTGTTGTCAGCACACTTCATACCAGCGGTCACTGAGGGTGCAGGGCGCTGGGGGGGGCGCCCTGGGCAGCAATGTATTATACCTTTTTTATGGCTAAAATACATCACATATAGCCCTTGAGGCTATATGGATGTATTTAACCCCTGCCAGATCTCACAAACTCCGGGAGAAGAGACCGCCGTTTTAGGGGGCGGGGCCTATTCTCCTCAGCACACGGCGCCATTTTCCTGCTCAGCTCTGCTGTGAGGAAGGCTCCCAGGCTCTCCCCTGCACTGCACTACAGAAACAGGGTTAAAACAGAGAGGGGGGGGCACTTATTTGGCGATATGATTACATATGTGAAAATGCTATAAGGGAAAACACTTGTATAAGGGGTTGTCCCTGTATAATTATAGCGTTTTTGGTGTGTGCTGGCAAACTCTCCCTCTGTCTCCCCAAAGGGCTAGTGGGGTCCTGTCCTCTATCAGAGCATTCCCTGTGTGTGTGCTGTGTGTCGGTACGTGTGTGTCGACATGTAGGAGGACGATGTTGGTGAGGAGGCGGAGCAAATTGCCTGTATTGGTGATGTCACTCTCTAGGGAGTCGACACCGGAATGGATGGCTTATTTAGGAATTACGTGATAATGTCAACACGATGCAAGGTCGGTTGACGACATGAGACGGCCGGCAAACAAATTAGTACCTGTCCAGGCGTCTCAGACACCGTCAGGGGCTTGTAAAAACGCCCATTTACCTCAGTTGGTCGACACAGACACGGACACTGACTTCAGTGTCGACGGTGAAGAAACAAACGTATTTTCCTTTAGGGCCACACGTTACATGTTAAGGGCAATGAAGGAGGTGTTACATATTTCTGATACTACAAGTACCACAAATAAGGGTATTATGTAGGGAGGGAATAATCTACTTGTAGTTTTTCCTGAATCAGATAAATTAAAGTGTGTGATGATACGTGGGTTTCCTCCGATAGAAAATTATTTGAGGTATACCCTTTCCCGCCAGAAGTGAGGGCGAGTTGGAAAACACACCTTAGGGTGGATAAGGCGCTCACACGCTTATAAAAACAAGTGGCGTTACCGTCTCCAGATACGGCCGCCCTCAAGGAGCCAGCTGATAGGAAGCTGAAAAATATCCTAAAAAGTATATACACACATACTGGTGTTATACTACGACCAGCAATCGCCTCAGCCTGGATGTGCAGCGCTGGGGGGGCTTGGTCGGATTTCCTGACTGAAAATATTGATACCCTTGACAGGAACAATATTTTATTGACTATAGAGCATTTTAAGGATGCATTTCTATATATGCGAGATGCACAGAGGGATATTTGCATTCTGGCATCAAGAGTAGATGTGATGTCCATATCTGCCAGACGATGTTTATAGACACGACAGTGGTCAGGTGATGCAGATTCCAGACGGCACATGGAAGTATTGCCGTATAAAGGGGCGGTCCATCGGACCTGGTGGCCATGGCAACAGCTGGAAAATCCACTTTTGTTACCCCAAGTCACATCTCAGCAGAAAAGGACACAGTCTTTTCAGTCTCAGTCCTTTCGTACCCATAAAGGCAGGCGGGCAAAAGGCCAGTCATATCTGCCCAGGGTTAGAGGAAAGGGAAGAAGACTGCAGCAGGCAGCCCATTCCCAGGAACAGAAGTCCTCCACAGCTTCTGCCAAGTCCGCAGCATGACGCTGGGGCCATACAAGCGGACTCAAGTACGGTGGGGGGTCATCTCAAGAGTTTCAGCACGCAGTGGGCTCACTCGCAAGTGGACTCCTGGATCCTACACGTAGTATCCCAGGTGTACATTGGAAATTCGAGACGTCTTCCCCTCACAAGTTCCTGAAGTCTGCTTTACCAACGTCTCCCTCCGACAGGGAGGCAGTATTGGGAAAAAATTCACAGGCTGTATTCCCAGCAGGTGATAATCAAAGTACCCCTCCTACAACAAGGGAAGGGGTATTATTCCACACTATATTGTGGTACTGAAGCCAAACGGCTCGGTGAGATCTAAAAGATTTGAACAATTACATACAAGGGTTCAAATCAAGATGGAGTCACTCAGAGCAGTGATAGCGAACCAGGACGATATGGTGTCACTGGATATCAGGGACGCTTACCTACATGTCCAAATTTTGCCCTTCTCACCAAGGGTATCTCAGGTTCGTGGTACAGAACTGTCACTATCAGTTCAGACGCTGCCGTTTGGATTGTCCACGGCACCCCGGGTCTTTACCATGGTAATGGCCGAAATGATGATTCTTCCTAAAAGAAATATGGACGCTTTCCTGATAAGGGCAAGGTCCAGAGAACAGTTGGCGGTCGGAGTAGCACTATCTCAAGTAGTTCTACGACAGCACGAGTGGATTCTAAATATTCCAAAATCGCAGCTTTTCCGACGACACGTCTAATGTTCCTAGGAATGATTCTGGACACAGTCCAGAAAAGGATGTTTTCTCCCGGAGAAGAAGGCCAGGGAGTTATCCGAGCTAGTCAGGAACCTCCTAAAACCAGGAAAGGTATCAGTGCATCATTGCACAAGGGTCCTGTGAAAAATGGTGGTTTCTTACAAAGCGATCCCATTCGGTAGATTTCACGCAAGAACCTTTCAGTGGAATCTGCTGGGAAAATGGTCCGGATCGCATCTTCAGATGCATCAGCGGATAACCCTGTCTCCAAGGACAAGGGTGTTTTCTTCTGCGGTGGCTGCAGAGTGCTCATCTATGAAAGGGCCGCAGATTCGACATTCAGGACTGGGTCCTGGTGACCACGGATGCCAGCCTGAGTGGCTGGGGAGCAGTCACACAAGGAAAAAATTTCCAGGGAGTGTGATCAAGTCTGGAGACTTCTCTCCACATAAATATACTGGAGCTAAGGGCAATTTACAAGGCTCTAAGCTTAGCAAGACCTCTGCTTCAAGGTCAGCCGGTATTGATCCAGTGGGACAACATCACGGCAGTCGCCCACGTAAACAGACAGGGCGGCACATGAAGCAGGAGGGAAATGGCAGAAACTGCAAAGATTCTTCGCTGGGCGAAAAATCATGTGATAACACTCTCATCAGTGTTAATTCCGGGAGTGGAAAACTGGGAAGCAGACTTCCTCAGCAGGCATAACCTCCACCCGGGAGAGTGGGGACTTCAGCGGGAAGTTTTCCACATGATTGTAAACCGTTGGGAAAAACCAAAGGTGGACATGATGGCGTCCCGCCTGAACAAAAAACTAGACAGATATTGCGCCAGGTCAAGGGACCCTCAGGCAATAGCGGTGGACGCTCTGGTAACACTGTGGGTGTACCAGTCAGGGTATGTGTTCCCTCCTATGCATCTCATACCAAAAGTACTGAGAATCATAAGAAGGAGATGAGTAAGAACGATACTCGTGGTTCCGGATGGGTCAAGAAGGACTTGGTACCCGGAACTTCAAGAGATGCTCACGGAAGAACCGTGGCCTCTACCTTTAAGAGAGGACCTGCTCCAGCAGGGGCCTTGTCTGTTCCAAGACTTACCGCGGCTGCGTTTGACGGCATGGCAGTTGAACGCCGGATCCTGAAAGGGCATTCCAGATGAAGTCATCCCTACCCTGGTCGAAGCCAGGAAGGATGTAACCGCAAAACATTTTCACCGCATTTGGCGAAAATATGTTGCGTGGTGTGAGGCCAAGAAGGTCCCTACAGAGGAATTCCAACTGGGTCGTTTCCTAGATTTCCTGAAAACAGGACTGTCTATGGGCCTAAAATTAGGGTCCATTAAGGTTCAAATTTCGACCCTGTCGAATTTCTTCCAGAAAGAACTGGCTTCAGTGCCTGAAGTTCAGACGTTTGTAAAAGGGGTACTGCATATACAGCCTCCTTTGGTGCCCCCAGTGGCACCTTGGGATCTCAATGTTGTTTTGAGTTTCCTAAAGTCACATTGGTTTGATCCACTCACCACTGTGGAATTAAAATATTTCACATGGAAGGTGAAGATTCTATTAGCCCTGGATTCAGCCAGGCGTGTGTCAGAATGGGCGGCTTTATCATATAAAAGCCCTTACTTAATTTTTCATTCTGACAGGGCAGAATTGAGGACTCGTCCTCAATTTCTCCTTAAGGTGTTTTCTGTTTTTCACATGAACCAACCTATTGTGGTACCTGCGGCTACTAGGGACTTGGAGGACTCCAAGTTACTTGACGTTGTCAGGGCCCTGAAAATATATGTTTCCAGGACGACTGGAGTCAGAAAATCTGACTCGCTGTTTAGCCTGTATGCACCCAACAAGATGGGTGTTCCTGCTTCTAAGCAGACGATTGCTCGCTGGATTTGTAGTACAATTCAGCTTGCACATTCTGTGGCAGGCTTGCCACAGCCAAAATCAGTAAAAGCCCATTCCACAAGGAAGTGGGCTCATCTTGGGCGGCTGCCCGAGGGGTCTCGGCTTTACAACTTTGCCGAGATGCTACTTGGTCAGGGGCACACCCTGACTGAGGAGGACCTGGAGTTCTCTCATTCGGTGCTGCAGAGTCATCCGCACTCTCCCGCCCGTTTGGGAGCTTTGGTATAATCCCCATGGTCCTGACGGAGTCCCCAGCATCCACTTAGGACGTTAGAGAAAATAAGAATTTACTTACCGATAATTCTATTTCTCGTAGTCCGTAGTGGATGCTGGGCGCCCATCCCAAGTGCGGATTGTCTGCAATACTTGTACATAGTTATTGTTACAAAAATCGGGTTATTCTTGTTGTGAGCCATCTTTGCAGAGGCTCCTTCGTTGTTATCATACTGTTAACTGGGTTCAGATCACAGGTTGTACGGTGTGATTGGTGTGGCTGGTATGAGTCTTACCCGGGATTCAATATCCTTCCTTATTATGCACGCTCGTCCGGGCACAGTATCCTAACTGAGGCTTGGAGGAGGGTCATAGGGGGAGGAGCCAGTGCACACCACCTGATCCTAAAGCTTTTATTATTGTGCCCTGTCTCCTGCGGAGCCGCTAAACCCCATGGTCCTGACGGAGTCCCCAGCATCCACTACGGACTACGAGAAATAGAATTATCGGTAAGTAAATTCTTATTTTTTACAAGTACGTGGATTACAAATGGATTACCCGAGGAGCCCTCTACACTGGATTTGGTGAGTAGAATTTTTTCAACAGGTACACCATGGATTCTACATGGAGAAGAGGACCGACCCTCGTGTGAACATAAGGTAAGTATGTGTATATGGTGGTGTGTATGTATGCATTAAAGTTATACTTTCAAGGTGTGTGTGTAATGTCTTTATTGGGGTATTTTTTTAGTAGTAGTACTACAGGTACCAGCGGGCCCGGTTTTCCGCCGCATGCTGGTACTTGTGGTTCTCCAAGTACCAGCTTGCGGGGGAGGCTTGCTGGGACTTGTAGTACTGCTACTAAAAACAATATTCATAACTTTCAACAAAGGCTATCAGCCCCCCATCCGCAGCCCATTGGATGGGGGGGACAGCCTCGGGCTTCACCCCTGGCCCTTGGGTGGCTGGAGGGGGGGGACCCCTTGATTGAAGGGGTTCCCACTCCTCCAGGGTACCCCGGCCAGGGGTGACTAGTTGGGTATTTAATGCCACGGCCGCAGGGCGCTGTATAAAAGTGACCCCCGGCTGTGGCATTATCTGTCCAGCTAGTGGAGCCCGGTGCTGGTTTCAAAAATACGGGGGACCCCTACGCTTTTTGTCCCCCGTATTTTTGGAACCAGGACCAGGCGCAGAGCCCGGTGCTGGTTGTTTAAATATGGGGGAACCCCTGTCAATTTTTCCCCCATATTTTTGCAACCAGGGCCGGCTCAAAGAGCCCGAGGCTGGTTTGGTTTAGGAGGGGGGACCCCACGCATTTAAAAAAACAAAAAAAAAAACCCCAACATTTCCCACCCCTTCCCATTGAAAAACATGCACGGATCTCATGGATCCGTGCATGCCTATACAAACACAGGATAAAAAAGCAGGTCTGGTTTTTTTTTAGCACTTTTTCACGATTTGTATTTCATCACGGCAGTGTTTGGCTATTGTCGGCAGTGTTTGTGTTTTGCACTTTTTAGTAAATGACCGATTTCTACCAAATTGCAGGCATATTTGACCGATGGTGTATTGATTCGTGATTTTTTCCTAGGACTTCCAAAATATTACGAATGCCCTCATCACTGCCGTGATTTTTGCTTAGTAAATTACCGAGATGACACTTTGAAGAAAAAACGGCATCTCGGTCAAAATCGGGACCTTAGTAAATATACCCCAATAATGTGTTAAAATAATACCATGGGATGTTTTTTTTTTTGTTTGTTTTTTTTTATGAAAAAGTGCATGTATGTGTATGTATGAATATATATATAATATTAATTTGGCTATATTGGGAGTCTGAATTCTAGAAGTTAGGCCAAGGAATGGAGAACTTTTTTTTTGTATTAAACAAGTTTTATTCAGTACCTGCAGAATAGGACACTATTGAAGTGTAACTGCACAGCAGTCCATGCTGCAGGCGGGCACAGAAAGAGTACAGGAAGACGAAAAGGTTATGTGCCCCCTGGGCAGCAGGGGCTGTGTCACTGCTGTGACCCATGATGCTACATAACTGATGCTGCCCACTTTGTCACAATCTTTCTCATAATGAATAGGGGGATTTTTTTTCACCAGCACAATGGACCCTTTATTGGATAAGAATATTGGGGCAGACAGTTTGCATCTGTTTTGCATTAGCATCACTTCATTAAATAAGCATTTGAGAGTTTGTTAATGCTTATAGCATTGTTATATGTCATTTTATTTGTACTAAAAACACAAATGAATCAGGGTATTAGGCATTGGCCTTATTTCTAACTGTATTTCCAATATTATTACTCACACATGCTACTACTCTGCATTTACTAGTCTGATTTGTGTGTACAATGGTAAGACATGTTATATGGCTGCTCTAAAATAAAGATGTCCTTGTCCTTTTGGCATATGTCAAATTACTTTTTTTTATAATATCAGGTTCTTATAAGCTAAATACATGTGTTGCTAGTTTTTACAAAAGCATGATCAGTATAAAACGTTTTATTTTTATAATAACATTCATCTACCATACGATTTAAACGCTGATTTGGAATATTGATTGTTTCCAGGATAAATGAATCCCAAATTCAGCAGGACAGAATGCAGATCATAGCGGTGAGTACAAAGGGGTGGGTCTGTATACACATACGTGGAAGCTAATTAGATATTGATTAATTGCAATGCTACCATGTAGCCTACTGATACCACTGTTGGCATATATACTAGTAATCTCAGTGCCTGCCTGATGCCCTGCCCTCCATTCTGTCCTGTGCCGCCCCCTCTACTGCTCTTCTCGCCCTGCTGCCCACCCCCTACCCCCGTCCCTATCTCCGGAGCAGGGACAGGTGCTGACTCTGGACTGCGCAGGGGATCTTGTATGAGTATCCCCCGCTTTGGCAGACAAGATGTCCCTTCCTGCCTCGCCCTGGTAATGAGGTGAAACAGGAAGTGTTATAATACATTTACCCCCAAGTCCCCAGTGGTATAGGCTAGTGTCTGTCCCGTCTCCCTATATACAGTATGTAGTGATATATGTGAAAATTTAGAGGTTGTGGTATGACAAATGTAAGTGACTATGTATGTATATATAAATCCCAAAGGTAGGTAACTGGATGACACTATTTATGTATTTTTTATTTGTTGATTATACACAGCATAAAGTGACATGCTGTATACAATATTTGACAATACATTTAATTCTATGTAAAGGTCCATACACACTGAGCATTTTTCACTGTGCCCAGCGATGTTCACAGGGATGAACCACTTTCCACAGTAGGAGACTGTGGAAAGTGATTCACTTGGCTGGTAAAACAGCCCGACGAACGGCGGCAGCCAGCAATGATGCGGGAGCGCGCATCAGCGCTCACTGCTCATCGACCGGCCATAGACACTGGCCAAGTTTGAGCTCAAAGTAACTTAAATCGCCAAAAGTTAGCTACTTTGAGCCAGTGACCTGTGGTGAGGTCAATGGCTGGGGAGGCACTGGCTTCTCCAGCACATCCCCAGCAGCACAAGAACACAAACCTCAGCTCACTTTTTAGAAACAGCAGATACATTAGAGCATATGGGGGGTGGGCTTGTACTGTAGCCATTGTGTATATACTGTAATTACAGGACAGACCCCAAAGTACCCAGACAGCAGCCAGAGCCGGCTCCAGGCCTACTAGAACTCTGAGTGTGATCATTTGAGGTGTCCCCTCTCCCCAATATGCACGCCTTCACTCCTATAATAGTGGGCGTAGCCTCGCAACTATATATTATGAAATCAAATTATATATATAATTACCGTATTATCACCTCCCTACACACACAATTGGCAGCCTTACACATAATGCCCACAGCAGTGCTCCTTACATGTAATGCACCCAGTATAGTGCCAGATAAACGTAATGCCCCCAGTATAGTGCCAGATAAATGTAATGCCTCCAGTATAAATGCCAGTTACACGTAATGCATTCTGTAGTGCCAGTTACACGTAATACCCCCAGTATAGTGCTAGATAAATGTAATGCCTCCAGTATAAATGCCAGTTACACGTAATGCATCCTGTAGTGCCAGTTACACGTAATACCCCCAGTATAGTGCTAGATAAACGTAATGCCCTAGGTATAGTGCCAGTTACACGTAGTGGCCCCTGTAGTGCCAGTTACACGTAATGCATCCTGCAATGCCAGTTACAAGTAATGCGTCCTGTAGTGCCAGTTACACGTAATGCACCCTAAAGTGCCAGTTACACATAATGCATCCTGTAGTGCCAGTAACACGTAATGCGTCCTGTGGTGCCAGTTACACGTAATGCATCCTGTAGTGCCTGTTACACATAATGCGTCCTGTAGTGCCAGTTACGCGTAATGCATCCTGTAGTGCCAGTTACACGTAATGCGTCCTGTAGTGCCTGTTACACATAATGCGTCCTGTAGTGCCAGTTACACGTAATGCATCCTGTAGTGCCAGTTACACGTAATGCACCCTAAAGTGCCAGTTACACATAATGCATCCTGTAGTGCCAGTTACACATAATGCATCCTGTAGTGCCTGTTACACATAATGCGTCCTGTAGTGCCAGTTACGCGTAATGCATCCTGTAGTGCCAGTTACACGTAGTGCCAGTTACATGTAATGCATCCTGTAATGCCAGTTACATGTAGTGCCCCCATGTAGTGCCAGTTACACGTAATGCATCCTGTAGTGCCAGTTACACGTAGTGCCCCCCTGTAGTGCCAGTTACACATAGTGCCAATTACACGTAGTGCCAGTTACACGTAGTGCCCCCTGTGTCAGATGTGGGGATGAGCTACCCCCCTGCCCACACTACTTCAAGTCACCTTCCCCCCACCCAGCCCCTCTCACCTGAGTCCTAACAGAGCTGCCAGCGGGAGAGTGCAGCAGGCCCTGTGCTGCTGCTGAGTCTGCTGCCTGAGAGGAGGAGGAGAGTGCCGACTGCCGCTGCTCTGGGCTTCCCACTGCCACCTCCTTACCCACTGCCACAGATTAGATGCCGCTGCTGGGCTTTGCTCTCCCCGCTCCCCGGTGCTGTCAGCTGCGCCTGCGGGGTCACGGAGATCACCGGGCGCAGGCGGCTGCAGGCTCCCACCAGCAGCAGGTGAGGAGTGGCAGTTCTGAGACCCTTGCCCCGCTGCCGCTTATGGGTGATTGGACCAGTGCTGGATCCGCTGTCAAATCACGTGTGCCTTGCTGACAGGCACGTGCTTTGATGTGGGCTGAAAGTCCGTCTCTGTTAACGAGGCACTTGTATATGTGCCGCTTTTTACACTTTTTTCAGTTGGCTTTTACAGCGCTCTGCTTGGCCCCACCCCCTTTTCTGTCCCGTTCTCATTGTCTACGGGAGGCACTGCTATCAGTGCCTCCCAAACTACTTTAATTACAATGATTAGAATAATATAAAGAAGATACTTAAGTACATAAGTATCTTCTTTGTATTATTTGAATCATTATCTCCCCTGACTGCACGTCCCTGCTTTGAGCTCAAAATAGGCTAGTGTGTATGGGCTTTTAGACTGATGTTATGTGTCTCAGTTAAGGGAAGGCTGAAGTCTTTGGTAAGGGTGGCAGGAAAATGGTAAATAAGGAAGTAGTACAAGAAACCACAACAACAGCAATGCAGATTTATAAAAACAGCTTATTATGTGAAGATAAGTAGCAACACCCACAGGACATGACTGATGCCCTGCCCTCCATTTTGTCCTGTCCCCTCCTCTATTCTTTTGAAACCTTGTAGTGAAATGGCTGCTTGGACAGTACAAATGTACCCAAACACATAATTTCTATATGCACTGAAGGATGTCCCAGAAATCTTTATTAGAAAATAAATAATGGTGTCCTGAAGAGCAATTGCCCTCTAGCACCCTGGTCCCTCTAGCCACACCCATGTAAACCTGTTCCCAAAAACTGACACTGTGAGACAAGGATCCGGTTAGTATACCAGCAGTCGGAACCCCAATGCCGGAATCCTGACACACTGGTCAGAAGACTGACGCCAGAATCCTAACAACGCTCACAATGCTGCCGCCGGAATCCCAACTGTTTCATCCCGATCGTAAGTATGCCGGGTATGGGTTAGACTGTGGGGTTTAGGTACTAGAGGGGAGGTTAGAGTTAGGCTGCGGGGGGGAGGGGGGTTAGGGTTGGATTAGACACCAAGACGGGAGGGTTAGGCACCAAGCGGGGACAGTTAAGGTTAGGCTGCGGTGGGGGGGTTTGGTCAGGGTTAAGCACTAAGCGGGGAGGGTTGAGGTTAGGCCGACGGGTGGGGGTTAGGGTTAGGCAATAGTGGGGAGGGTTAGGGTTAAGATATGGGGGGGGGGTTAGGGTTAGGCTGCAGATAGGGAGGGGTAGGGGGGAAGGTTAGCCTACGTACCTTACCTCTGTAACTGCTCCTGTTTAAATCATTTATGACATATAACATTTCTGTAAACCATCCTAATTCTACTACTGCCATATATTTACTTGTCCTCAGGAAAAAAGACGACGTCAGGTCGAAATGGAAAGCAAAAGACGCCAACTTGAAGATGACCGGAGACAATTGCAGCATCTCAAGGTGAGTCTTTGGCAGGGATTTCATGTTTTGTTACATTGCTTTACTACACTAAGGGGGACATTTACTGAGCAGTGATAAGAGCGGAGAAGTGAGCCAGTGGAGAAATTGCCCCATCAACCAATCAGCAGCTCTATATCATTTTATAGTATACAAATTATAGATGTTACTTCAGTTCTGATTGGTTGCTATGGGCACTTCTCCACTGACTCACTTCTCCACTCTTATCACTGCTTAGTAAATGTCCCCCTAAGTTTGATACCCCTTGATTTTTTTTTTCATATTCTGAAACCCATGTTCACAGGCTCTTAGTCTATAGGGTTCAAGTATCCCTTTCTGCTCTTGCTGTCAGCCTCTGGCTTCCGCTACAAAAACAAAATCAATGCTGGAAGGATAGAAAGCCTATGTTGGGTGGAGGAAAACCAATGCTGTGCACAGACTCACTCATGTATTTGCTTTCATTTTACATTGTGTCAGTGTCACAAGCTGAAAGGCAGGCTGTAGCCCCTGCAACCATGTTATAGTTCGGGACAAATATGCAGTAAGACTGTTAAAGCTGCTTGCTTTCACTTATCCTGCTAACCTACTAGACCACGAAGCATCACTGAAAATGAGTTGTCAGAAAAATATACTGTAATGTCAGTTAAAAAAGTGTGTGTGGTTGACATCCCTGATGGAGGGATTAGACAAATGCTTGTCTTGCACATAGCAAACATTTTTTTAAAAGTGGCTCATCTTCTTTGACCCCAAATGCTGGCTTGTCTATGATATTTGACATATAACATCACATTCACATTTGGAACGTAACCCATGCAACTAAATTTGTGCAAGCCGCCGAGGCAAAGTAAGACTCCAGAGACCGTTTGTCAACAGTTCATCATGTTGATACATCATCCATATAGACATGGTGCATGTTAACAGTTCAATCATGTCAGTATGGTAACTGTCAACCAATCACACCCAACCCATTGTGCAGTTCTTGTTAATTTCTCCTAACAATGGAAACTTGCTTTGGAACAAGTGAAAATCAAAAGTCAAGTGACACTTGGAATATTCCAGCAAATGCCCATTAAGCATTTCTTATTGTCTCGCCTTATACAGTCCAAGGCTCTTCGGGAGCGCTGGCTACTTGAGGGAGCTCCGGCTTCCACTCCAGAAGAAGATGAGGCAACCAAGAAACAGATGCAGGATGATGATCTGAAAACCCGGGAACTAGAAGACAGTATTCAGAGGTATATGGATTACAAGTCTGGAACGGTCATGTTTGATTAAAGAGTTCATGCGTTACAATGGGTATACTGCTGGCTAATTCAATAGGGAAAGGGAAGTTGGGGAATTTTAAAATTCAAAAATAAAATGTAACATTTTTGTAAGATGGCAAGTAATGGCAAACACACACAGATGTATCAATACCGGAATGGAAGTTTCCTTATACATTTTGTTTTCACATGTCCAGGTACATTGCTAAGCCATGGCACCAGGGTCCCAAGATGTTGGTGAAATTTGATCATTAGTAATGTTTTTATTTTAATAAGATTTGAATCGGCTTATTTTATATATAGTGATGCTGTAAAAAACACATTTTACTTTTACAAGTGTCATTAATAATTTTATACCATATCCATGCAGTAGAAGATAGATACTGTAGAATATTGTGAGCTGTGACCAGCCATGTAACAGGGCATCTGTGCACCCAGTTCTGCCGGTAACGTTTCTGTAGAATATTGTGGGCAGTGACCAGCCATGTAACAGGGCATCAGTGCACCCTGTGCTGCTGGTAACTTTACTGTAGAATATTGTGAGCTGTGACCAGCCATGTAACAGGGCATCAGTGCACCCTGTGCTGCCAGTATCTTTACTGTAGAATATTGTGAGCTGTCACCAGCCATGTAACAGGGCATCAGTGCACCCTGTGCTGCTGGTAACTTTACTGTAGAATATTGTGAGCTGTGACCAGCCATGTAACATGGCATCAGTGCACCCTGTGCTGCCAGTATCTTTACTGTAGAATATTGTGAGCTGTGACCAGCCATGTAACAGGGCATCTGTGCACCCTGTGCTGCCGGTAACTTTACTGTAGAATATTGTGAGCTGTGACCAGCCATGTAACAGGGCATCAGTGCACCCTGTGCTGCCGGTAACTTTACTGTAGAATATTGTGAGCTGTGACCAGCCATGTAACAGGGCATCAGTGCACCCTGTGCTGCCGGTAACTTTACTGTAGAATATTGTGAGCTGTGACCAGCCATGTAACAGGGCATCAGTGCACCCTGTGCTGCCGGTAACTTTACTGTAGAATATTGTGAGCTGTGACCAGCCATGTAACAGGGCATCAGTGCACCCTGTGCTGCCAGTATCTTTACTGTAGAATATTGTGAGCTGTGACCAGCCATGTAACAGGGCATCAGTGCACCCTGTGCTGCCGGTAACTTTACTGTAGAATATTGTGAACTGTGACCAGCCATGTAACAGGGCATCAGTGCACCCTGTGCTGCCGGTAACTTTACTGTAGAATATTGTGAGCTGTGACCAGCCATGTAACAGGGCATCAGTGCACCCTGTGCTGCCAGTATCTTTACTGTAGAATATTGTGAGCTGTGACCAGCCATGTAACAGGGCATCAATGCACCCTGTGCTGCCGGTATCTTTACTGTAGAATATTGTGAGCTGTGACCAGCCATGTAACAGGGCATCAGTGCACCCTGTGCTGCCGGTAACTTTACTGTAGAATATTGTGAGCTGTGACCAGCCATGTAACAGGGCATCAGTGCACCCTGTGCTGCCGGTAACTTTACTGTAGAATATTGTGAGCTGTGACCAGCCATGTAACTGGGCATTAGTGCACCCTGTGCTGCCGATAACTTTACTGTAGAATATTGTGAGCTGTGACCAGCCATGTAACAGGGCATCAGTGCACCCTGTGCTGCCAGTATCTTTACTGTAGAATATTGTGAGCTGTGACCAGCCATGTAACAGGGCATCAATGCACCCTGTGCTGCCGGTATCTTTACTGTAGAATATTGTGAGCTGTGACCAGCCATGTAACAGGGCATCAGTGCACCCTGTGCTGCTGGTAACTTTACTGTAGAATATTGTGAGCTGTGAGCAGCCATGTAACAGGGCATCAGTGCACCCTGTGCTGCCGATAACTTTACTGTAGAATATTGTGAGCTGTGACCAGCCATGTAACAGGGCATCAGTGCACCCTGTGCTGCCGGTAACTTTACTGTAGAATATTGTGAGCTGTGACCCGCCATGTAACAGGGCATCAGTGCACCCTGTGCTGCCAGTATCTTTACTGTAGAATATTGTGAGCTGTGACCAGCCATGTAACAGGGCATCAGTGCACCCTGTGCTGCCGGTATCTTTACTGTAGAATATTGTGAGCTGTGACCAGCCATGTAACAGGGCATCAGTGCATCCTGTGCTGCCGGTATCTTTACTGTAGAATATTGTGAGCTGTGACCAGCCATGTAACAGGGCATCAGTGCACCCTGTGCTGCCGGTATCTTTACTGTGGAATATTGTGAGCTGTGACCAGCCATGTAACAGGGCATCAGTGCACCCTGTGCTGCCGGTAACTTTACTGTAGAATATTGTGAGCTGTGACCAGCCATGTAACAGGGCATCAGTGCACCCTGTGCTGCCGGTAACTTTACTGTAGAATATTGTGAGCTGTGACCAGCCATGTAACAGGGCATCAGTGCACCCTGTGCTGCCAGTATCTTTACTGTAGAATATTGTGAGCTGTGACCAGCCATGTAACAGGGCATCAGTGCACCTTGTGCTGCCGGTATCTTTACTGTAGAATATTGTGAGCTGTGACCAGCCATGTAACAGGGCATCAGTGCACCCTGTGCTGCCGGTAACTTTACTGTAGAATATTGTGAGCTGTGACCAGCCATGTAACAGGGCATCAGTGCACCCTGTGCTGCCGGTAACTTTACTGTAGAATATTGTGAGCTGTGACCAGCCATGTAACAAGGCATTAGTGCACCCTGTGCTGCCGGTAACTTTACTGTAGAATATTGTGAGCTGTGACCAGCCATGTAACAGGGCATCAGTGCACCCTGTGCTGCCGGTAACTTTACTGTAGAATATTGTGAGCTGTGACCAGCCATGTAACAGGGCATCAGTGCACCCTGTGCTGCCGGTAACTTTACTGTAGAATATTGTGAGCTGTGACCAGCCATGTAACAAGGCATTAGTGCACCCTGTGCTGCCGGTAACTTCCCCTGAGTGCTTGCCGTCATAAAGCTTTGTACCAGGAAATAGGTGGGCAGTAGTGCTTTGACCGGAGCAGCAAAGCACAGACCAGCACAAAGCACAGAACAGCAGTGCAGGGTGCATGGCCGGAGCATCGAAAGGATGCTTTGGCCAGCACTGCAGCAGCGATACTAGCTGCAGGGTGCTGTTCAACCGCTCACACACCTCTAGTTATGGCCCTGGCTGTAACAGCAACTGGGCACTTGTTAGGTAAATAAACTACTCCAACAGTGGGCTGCACACAGGCAAAACTGGTGTTGTCTGTCTATGTGCCTAGAAAGATTTCCGGCTCCACTATGGAACAGATGAAAGTTTGCAGGTTGACTGATATAAATAGCATCAATCCTCATTGTCTATGCTGTGTAAATTCAGAGACCTGAAATGGGATCTTTAAAGTACAGCAGGCAGTAGTGGATTTCCTACTAGGCATATGAGGCACGTTCCTAGGGGTGACACTTGCTGGGGGGCGGCACAGCATGCTTACATGCATGAGAACCCTGCAAGGCTGATGACCAGATGAGGCCAGGTGATTCTTTTTCTTTTGTCATTATGACTTCATTTTTTTATTTTGGAACTGGTGAGGGAGGAGGGGCAATGGTCAGTAAATTGTGGTGGTTGAGGGAGGGGTGAAGTTGGAGCTGCTTTGGCAGTTGGGAGGCCCCAACATGAAGTGGGCAGTGACATGACACTGATAATATTGTTCCTGTTTTTACTCCTGACAGCAAGTAGATGTATACAACATATCCAGGAGTAGTGTAATATTACTTTGTGTAATATGCTATTGGCCTGATTCATGGCAGTATGCTAATGCTGCCACAGATGCCATTAGTGACTCAGAGGATGTGCGATAATATGCTAATGTACCAGCCACCGGGATCTATATAGAGACGCCCACCGAAGACTTTACAGCTGGCCGAATCCACGTACATATTCGCAGCATCGATGCACATCCGGGAAACATTAATTACCTGAGTCTCGCAGCATTGACGCAGATGCGGGAAACATTAATTACCTTAGTCTCACAGCATCGACGCAGATCCGGGAAACATTAATTACCTGAGTCTATGGTCACTCAGAATGGCCACCGGAACTGAGATGCTGCGCACAGGATCACAGTTGGCGGCTGATAAACACCTCGAAAACAGTCTCGTCACCCACGTTTTTGCTACCACTTCCCATTACCTCACAAAAAATGGTCCCTGTCAATCACTTGCACATGGATCTTCACTATGACCATAATTGCAATTAAATCAGCACATGCGCACATCGTGACAGTGACAGATACGCAGACCACTGATAATCGCTCAATCGCATAGCATACAATTGTGAATCAGGCCCTGTGTCCATCTAGAGCATTTTACATGTGGAGACTGCATATGTTCTGCAATGTGCAGAATCCCTGGAAAATGTGTTCCAAATGTTGGTTTGAATATGTCTTTCCTGCAGGAGAACGTAATTTCTCAACCACGATGGCTAGTTATGGCTGCTATTCTTTCTATAATAATATATTACTGTGGTACTGTGGCATCATAGGGATTACTACTTGTACTTGCCTCAGTGACAAACATTAGCAGGCCATTCATGGTGCTTTGCCTTCTTCTAACACCTTTTTCTCTCCGATTCCCAAGACTGGAGAGAGAACTTGAGCTACTGGAGAGTGGGTTGTCCAGCACGTCCACCAAAGAGAGCTTAGCAGAGGAATCAGCAAACTCGGAGCCTGAGAACATGGTCAGGAGCCACAAGGTGAGGTTCTCACTAGGTTCCATTTGTATAAGCTTCTGCACACAAAATGTTATTAGTATACAAGTATGTATGTATGTATATATATATATATATACAGTGGGCGCTATGATAGGACAACTGGTTAAAAATTAATCACTTCCAGATTCAAGGGAGGGACTTCTCTTGAGTTCTTTTTCCCCCTTAGGAAGCTCCTGATTGGGGCCTAGAGAGAAACCCTCTCACCAGAAAAAATCACCCGACAAGAATTCACAGTTTAGTAAAATAAATTCTTTATATAAAATAGTTTTTAATCCATAATCAAAAATTTGACAGCTTGTAAAACATAATAAAACAACATTTCAATTGTTTGGACACACACCAAAAATGCTTAAGATGTTATAATGACAGTCCTCCTCACCTAAACGGTGTGAGCTCTTGGAGGAATGGTCACAGCCATTCCTCCAAGAGCTCACACCGTTAAGGTGAGGAGGACTGTCATTATAACATCTGAAGCATTTCAAACAGAACCACAAATGTTCTATGGGGTTCAGGTCTGGACTGTTTCCTGGCCATCCCAGCAACTGTATGTCATTCTCCGTGAATCATTGTCTGCAGTGTGGCAGGGAGCTGAATCCTGCTGGAAAACAAATGGGGCATTGTCTGGAAAAAGATCCCTGATAGAAGGTAGAAGTTTTCGTTGTAGGATGGTGTCAATGTACTTTCTGCTGTTCAGTGTGCCATCTATGACATGAAGGCGGCCTACAGCACCTGCTGTCATACATGCCCAGATCATAACACTTGTAGGATTCTTTGTTGTCGCTTGAATGCAATCTGTATCTTCCCCGATGCGACGTCTCACATAGTTTCTCCCATCACTACCAAATATAGATAGCTTAGTTTCGTCAATCCATATTACTTGTTTCCACTGACCTTCTGCCCGTGTTCTTTTGCCCACTGTATTTGTTTCTGCAGCTGCTTTTTATTCAGGAATGGCTTTTTTCGGGGAATCCTACCTTTTAGGCCAACCTCCGTTCGTCTTCTCCGTACCGGTCTTGCACTGACAAAAACACCAGTTGCACTCAGTTCACTGCTAATGGCAGCAGATGACATCCATCTGTCCCTGACGCAAATTGGTTTTATTCTCCTATAATCAACAGCTGTTGTGCACTTTAACCGGCCTTTTCCGTCTTTGTTTTGTATAGATTGTGTTTCCTGATAGCATAAACAAAACTTTCGTACTCCTTATGTTGTCACATTCCCACCAACTTCTCTCGCAATTGCTACATACGAAAGACCATTTTCACGTAACACCACAATCCTGGATCTCTTCCTGGGTGACCAGTCACCACTTTGCCCGGACGACATTGTTGTATTTATTTTTGACACCATCAATAGCACTAAACAATACACACAAACATCCAACCGTAACTGTACTTCAGTAACCAACTTTATTCTGCAAAATGAAACAGCCAAACTGACCTTTCCCATCTTTGAACATGACCTTGCACCTGCTCATAAACGACAGCTGATTGGTCCTCAGAACGACTATTCCGATTGGCTGGTAGTAGCTGTTACTACAATCTGCTTCTTGAATCTCACACATCCGTGCTTCCTTGTCTGACTGAAAGTAGCATAACTTCCCTTGTAATGTGAATATTTCACTTCTGTTTATTGTGTTGAATTCAGCATTAAATTTCCTTTCATCTGATATATGAATCATTGTACTGTGTGAAGTGTCCGCAATTTTGGCCACCACTATATATATATATATATATATATATATAAATATATATGACAAAAAACAAAAATACCCTTCCTGCACTGAGACTGAGCAGCACTACTGAAAGGTCCCCTGTTAGTAGGATCTTAGAAATAGAGACAGACAATAAATACAGAGTGCGCTATGATAGTACAACTGGTTGAAAATTAAACACTTCCAGATTCAAGGGAGGGACTTCGCTTGAGTTCTATTTCCCCTTAGGAAGCTCCTGATTGGGGCCTATAGAGAAACCCTCTCACCAGAAAAAATCACCCGACAAGAATTCACAGTTTAGTAAAATAAATTCTTTATATAAAATAGTTTGAAAAAACTGGTACATCTGAGGCGTCCATCCAATAAAGATAATTAATTGCGGCTATAATTGTCTCATGGCACCACATGGCACCACATAATAACGAAGGAAGAGCTCCAAACATTAGTCGGCTCAATGCCACGTCGCTGTGCTGCTGTCTTGAAAAATAAAGGATCCCCAACACAATACTGATAGGACAGTGACATTATACGTAGACAGGGATTTTCACCCTAAGTGTTGTTTTCACTGCATAACTTTTCCCCTCTCACGCCACTGTTTGATAACTTCCATCCGGGTTCAATGTCAATGTCTTGATCATGGCGACAGAGACGAATCGCCCATACTGTAACTGGGGCCTAACTAACGTAGACGTTTCGCAATTCCTCCACCTTAAACATGTTCGTTTTGGAACTGAAGGCCATAAGGCTGGCAGGCATGCTCCTACCCCCTTTTAAAGCTTGACTTGTAAATCAACCCTATCCTTAACACTGCTCATCTTCATTGTACATACTCCTGGTTTCCTGCACTCAGGTGCATCTGCTCCTAGAAATAGTGAACTTGCCAGATATCCAGTGCATGAGTAAATCAACGGGTTGCTCATCCTGTCCTTGATGGTACCAGGTGAAGCATTTATATTACACTGAGAAAGTAATATCTGCACAGTCACTTACCTTAATATCATACTGAGACTATCTACCAAGTACTTGTATAGGAATACTGTGTGTGGGTATATGCAGTATGTGCATGTCCCTGATTTTGTATTTCCTATGTAACAGTGCCTCATTAGAGACATACACCCCGCTGATGTGTTGATTTATTAATTCATTATATTATGTCTGCAAATGAACTAAGAGAGGTGTTATTCATTTTTCGGTACAATTTTGCTCACAGTGGTGTTACTGTGTAGAAAGTGTCATGTATACCAGATAATACATGCCTATTATAAAAGTTAAACAGGCCGTCTTTTGTTAGATGCCTGGGTGTACTCCAGCAGAGACGGGCAGCACCAAGGATGATCACAACAGTTCTAACTATGGGACTAATTCAGTAAGGATCGCAAAATTTGCTAATCGCAATTGTGCCGCTTATCGAACGACTGCGCATGTGCTAGCAAAAACAGTGACTAAAAATGTGTACACATTGTGATCGCAATGCAGCCGCTGTTTGACTGACAGGAAGCCGGCGTTTCTGGGCGGAAACCCGCCGTTTTATGGGTGTGTCTGAAAAAATGCATGCGTGTCCAGCGTTTTTAAGGAGGGCCTCTGATGTAAGCCTCTTGTTTAGCAAAAGTTGTGGATGACGTTGCCTGGCGCAGTTAGGAAAAATCTTCAATGTTCCGGTAATTGCGTATGATTTTGCAATCAGGCCGCATATTGCGATGCATTCGCAATTTTTACGATGGGTGATTTTTCACTGTTTGTGAGCGGCAACTATTTGATCACAGAAACTGCTTTTTTTGTAGAAACTGCTATCCTTACTGAATTAAGCCCTATATGTAAGTAGTGGGTCCCTGCTAAGTAACAGGACATTGGGGGTCATTCCGACCCATTCGCACGCAGCGGTTCTTCGCTGTGGTGCGAACGGGTCAGAACTGTGCATGCGCGGTGCCCGCAATGCACACGCGTGTCGTTGCCTAGTGACAGCCGTCGACGGGCAACGACCAGAAGAGAGAAGATAGTGATCGCTAGCGCGATCGCAAGAAGATTGACAGCGGGGAGACGTTCCGGGGCGTGGAGATCCGAACGCAGGCATGTCCAGGCGTTTCGAGGGCGGATGTCTGACGTCAATCCCGGGACCTTCGTCGCTGGATCCGTCGCACAAGGTAAGTAAGTCTGACCCTGGTCTTGTTTTGCAGGAAACTTTTTTAGCATAGCAGGGCTGCACAAGCGATCGCAGTCATGCTATGCTATAATACACTCCCCCATAGGCAGCGTCAGGTTGATCGCACGAGCAGCAAAAAGTTGCTACGTGCAATCAACTCGGAATGAGGGCCATTGTTGTGTTCCTAAAGAGCAACATCCGCCTATAATAAGCAACATCCGGCAATAATAAGTATTATTATTAGGGAGTGTAGTGAGTAAAATTCTCATCTTCAAGTTTTTTTAACGGTAAAATTCTTTTAAGGCTGTCATTTTTCATATATGCTCAATAATTATTGGGATATTTAAACACAACAAATTCTGCAACAAAGCATGCACAAGTATGCCAGCACTATGGCCCTCATTCCGAGTTGTTCGCTCGCAAGCTGCTTTTAGCAGCTTTGCACACGCTAAGCCGCCGCCTACTGGGAGTGAATCTTAGCTTATCAAAATTGCGAACGAGAGATTCGCAATATTGCGAAAAGACTTCTCTGTGCAGTTTCTGAGTAGCTCGAGACTTACTCTGCCAGTGCGATCAGTTCAGTGCTTGTCGTTCCTGGTTTGACGTCACAAACACACCCAGCGATCGCCCAGACACACCTCCGTTTCTCCAGCCACTCCCGCGTTTTTCCCAGAAACTGTAGCGTTTTTTCAAACACTCCCATAAAACGGCCTGTTTCCGCCCAGAAACACCCACTTCCTGTCAATCACATTACGATCACCAGAACGAAGAAAAAACCTTGTAATGCCGTGAGTAAAATACCTAACTGCATAGCAAATTTACTTGGCGCAGTCGCAGTGCGAACATTGCGCATGCGCAGTTAGCGGAAAATCGCTGCGATGCGAAGAAAATTACAGAGCGAACAACTCGGAATGACCACCTATACTCTGGCAATACTATGACAATGCACTTTGATCCTCATTCAGACATATACAAACCCAGTTGTCTGCACACATCTCTGATTGTTGCAATCCCCCCTTAGCTGCAGGATTATTGAAATGCTACAGCGGGTGGGGGACACGATGTGGACCATTCTACAAAATGGGGTTGTGTCACCCCATTTTGTAGGCGTGCTGAGCTCAGTGTCTCTACCTGGTCCCAGATGAGCAGTCCCACCAGTCATTCTGAGTAAGCTGAGGCTTAATCAAATAGGCGTGGGCTGTGACCATCGCATCTTCGGATGCAGCATTCAGAACTGCAGTGCTGTCAGGGGGCATCTTTTGTCCCAAGATGCCACCTACAGCGTTAGAATGTATTCTCATTGCGTCCAAAGACGCAATGAAATTGGGACAGGGGCGTAGCCATGGCATGCTCTTCATTGTATTATTCAATCCCAGGCTCCCACACAAGTTAATTAATGTATCACACTAGAGTTTTAAACTACTTCATTCAGCTGGGTGACAAGAGGATAACTGCTGTTAGGCCTAGCAGTGGTGACTCCACCATGTGCGGGAACCTGGGGCAAAGGACACTCCATTCTTCATATAGAAATGTTGAGCAACACAGTAAAAATGATAGACATGGATTTTTTACTTGGATCTGGCAACAATATTTTATCTGCAACTGGGGTAGCCCGACCCTAATTTAACAGAGTTTGCCAAAATGAGTGTCTAGTTATGGCAACTGCTAAAACCTTATATGAATATCAAGGTGGATCCAGAATAAATTGTAACAATATTTTGAACATATGCACAATATGGTTCAACATTATTGTTTATATTGCCACCTGTAGTGAAAAATGTCATGTTTCAACAGAACCTATTAATGTGTGTAGGAAAATAAAAGAGTAGATAAGATTTTCAAGCGATCAAATTTAAGTACAGCCAGACAGCATGGGTTTAACTCTGAGTCACAGGAAATGTGGTCACAATTCTGGCCACTTCCAGCGAACGGAAATCCCCTATGAACATTGGCCCATATTCTGAGGGCCTGTTTCAAATGTGTACGTAAACCTGATGGTTCACAGATCCGATGTTTTGGTGTCTGCATATGCATGTGGAGACCGGGTCCTGCGTAATCGCTTGCATGCCCCCCCTTAGCCACAACATGATTGACATGCTGCGGCATTTGAGGGGTGGTGACAGGGACCGTTCTACCAAATGTGGGCGCGTTGCAAGGGTGATCTGATGCTGCATCTTTGGATGCAGCACACAGATCGCAGATGCTGGCAGGAAGTGTCTGATTTCCTACAGACGCATCCTGTGGCATTTGAATTTTAGTTGTATGGTATTGCATAGACACTTCCCTCCAGCTGTGCAATACTGTACAAATCGGAATCAGGCCCTGAGTCAGACACATCTATGCGTCCACACTGCCCCCAGCCCTGTTTGTGAGTGCAGCTGTCATGCCTGTTAGCTGCATTTGCATCAGCTCTATCCGTGGTTCAGGAGTTCCAACTGAAATGTGATGGATATCTGCATATGCTCAGATCAGAATATCCCACTACTCTGACTACATGCCCACAAGACGCTCTTCCATGTGAAAGCACCTTTGCTACCCAGTGTTGTCCAGTCAGCCATAAGTGAGCAACAACCAAGACACAACCGACTCAAAATCCCTTGTAACTGCTCTAAGAGGACTGTTCAGACCTGGACGCAGCCATGTGATCATATGCAGCAGCCACATCCAAGGATTCTGCGCACGCGCATCGTCTATAGTGCGCGTGTGTGCCCCTTCACTATGTGCCCACATTCAAGAAGGATGCGGCCGCAAGGTGATTGGCAGCCGCGGCAGGTGCAGGGGTGTCGACCCTGCGTTTTGCGGGTGTGACGGGCATAACGAGGGCATGTCAGGAGCGTTTTCCGGGCAGCTGTGTGACATCACACGCAGCCGCTCCAAAAAAAAAATGGCGCCGGACCTCCTGCCAGCAAAGCCAGGCTGTGCAGGTAGGGGTCAACCTCTAATCAATGTGTTCACAATGAAACTGCAAATGCATCAAGGGGTGGCACCACACACATGCTGGGCAGCCTTTCCCTGTGCTGGATGGCCCCTAGCATGGGA